>NW_027150939.1:1082887-1448391 GCF_018691715.1 Phytophthora cinnamomi
AACCGCAAAGCTATCACTAGGAAGGCCGAGCAGATTCGAGAAGATGTAGGCGGGCCTGCGCTCGATGTCGGACTCTCCGTTGGCTGGCTGACCGGGTTTCTCAAGCGGCACAAGCTACGCTACAGACCGCGACACGGCGAGGCTGGCTCTGCTGACGCCGACGTAGCGAGAGAAGGACGCCATGCCATCGAGGAGATCACCGACTGCTACGACGCCCGCGACACCTACAACAAGGACGAGACCGGGCTGTACTACGCAGCCGCGCCTGGGCGGAGTATTTGCACGGCAACAACAAAAGGCGTCAAGAAAAACAAGACTCGGCTAACGCTAGCGCTGACTACCAATGCAGACGGGAGCGACTCGTTCCCCGTTTTGTTTATTGGCAAGGCCCAAAAGCCGCGGTGCTTTGGTAAGAAGACGGCTGAACAGCTCGGCTACCTGTATCGCAAGAGTACCAAGGCCTGGATGAACTCGAAGATCTACCAGAACTGGTTGCTGCAGCTGGACAAGGAGATGCGTGCTGCGAAGCGGCATATCCTGCTGCTGGTTGACAACGTGTCCTCCCATGCTCTCGGCGACATGGTGCTGACGAACATCAAAGTTCAGAAGCTGCCGGCCAATACTACCACCTATCTGCAGCCTCTGGACGCCGGTGTTATTGCGTCCTTCAAGGCACGCTTTAGGTCGTTACAGATTGACCACGGGATCAAAGGTTTGAGGCTGATGCAAATGTTAATGGGCAGTCTGCATACAAAATAGACCAGCTTCAGGCGATGCAATGGAGCTCGCTGTTGTGGTCGTCTACGGAGGCCAAGACGGTGGCGCACTGTTGGCAAAAGACTGGTCTTGCGACTCCCCTTCGTGGAAACGACGAGCCGGACGAAGACGGCGAGGACGAGGGCGTTGAAGAGGGCGATGCCGACGGCGAGATTGTCGATCTGATGCTCAAAGTGGCGTCAATTAGTCTGTAGTGGCTAAATCCTGCAATAATTTTTCATGTACATGAAAAATACACAACAGCTGGTGTCGGAAGTGGTAGTACTACCTATACCTCGCAGGCCCTCAGAAGGAAGGGTCCCGGCCTTTTACGGCGTGACACGAGGGTGCCGGAGCTATACTCCGGCGGGAAGAAATAAATGGAGTGCGCTCTCGCTCCTCCAGTTCCTGGCGACGGCTCGTCGCTACCAATACACCGGCCACTAACTCTTGGCCCTGCCAGGGATGAACACACGCTACACTAGTAGATGTGCCCAGCGACAGTCATAATCCTACCTACCAGGTTTACCTTGAGCTGCAGGTCGTTCACTGCAGGCACCGGTGTCGCCCTTGCGTGGTTGGGAGGAAAAGCTGTTCTGTTATTGTTGCCCGAAGGCTTATCTTGTCTTCTCTTAAGTTTTCTATCGATCAATTCAAATATCAAGTATAAACGCGTCCGTTTTTGGACCGCCAGTTGTAACTCACGACTCTTCGGCGCTTTCTCTGCGACGTGGCGGCGTTACCGACGACTCAAACGGCCGCTGAAACGCCACCGACGACTGGGCGCCGATGACTCATAAGTTCGGATCTTGCCAGTAGGTTTGCACCGTACTTAGCGAGCTGCAACCGCCCACGCTTGACTTGGGACCGTCGACGAGTCATCGTCACCGACCAATTTAGGCCAATCAGCGATCGGGGAGTTTGGTCCAATGACTGGCGATGGGTTGTGACTTGCCAGTTAGCGCCGGCGCCTCCAGTCTTCTTCGCCCCTCGTCCCGCCTTTGGGTTTTGGCTTCGGCTTCATTTCCCGATACCACACCTGTACTCTCTGGTATACGAAAACATTTAGAGAGAACCGACCTTTTTGATGCTCTTGCCGCGGAAGCTGGGGACGAAAATTGTGTCTTTGAAGCCAAGCGCATGATGAACGAATGTCGAGAAGCTATGCTGATGCTATATACGAAGCGGTTCCAAGCGTTGGAGGAGAGTGAGCTGAAATGGGTTGCGTTTTTGGATCCGCGAGTAGCAAAACGAATGTCACATCTGAGCCCGGCGGACACTCCAGGCGCATGCAAGGAAGTCGTAAAAGCAATGACGGCATTGGCTCGAGTCAATTTGCCGAGTGAAAATCGCGAACATTCCACCCCAGTCTCTGTTCAAGCAGAGCAGCAAGTGCGCAATTACATGTACGATCACATGTTTGGCCCTGACATCGTTCCCGCTCGGCCCACGAAGCTGGAAGAAGACTGCGAGAATGAGTTCACTCGCAACCTGGGCGCTGTCACGACTGTGAAGAGTGCCACAAGTCCCTTCGACTGGTGGCGGGTCAATGCTGGCAACTACCCTAATTTGAGCCGGCTAGCGAGAAAGTGGCTCGGAACGGTGGCAACGACAATTCCGTCGGAACGCGCGTTCTCCACGAGCGGAAATATTGTGACAGTCAACCGGAGTAGTCTATCACCAACCTTAGTGAGAGACCTCGTGTTCATAGCTGAAAACTGGCGTGTCGGTCACCAGGAAGAAAGCACACTGGCAAATACATGTGCATGCTCTCAATAAACCTTCTTAATTCCATAGCTTATGTCTACCCCACCATGGCCCAGCCTTGTACCGCACATGAAGCTGAACACGAACGACTTGTAGAACCGGAACGCCTTCTGTTCGACGTCGATAGCCACCGACCCGGGCTGCTCCACCACGGTCACCATAAGTGCGCGTTCGCTCTGCGGGTTCATGTCCTAGAAGCCCTTGACCTGGAGCACTTGCGGTAAAACCTGCGCTTTTGGTCTAGTTCTCTTCCTTGCAAATGCCGCCGTGCTCCGTAATCCAAGGCCATGCGACCTCCATCGTAGTCGCAGTCCACAATCTCCTACTTCGAGACACTCGGCAACTTGCCGCTCGACACAATGGCGGTGGTGCCTTCCACCGCGCCCGTGAACGAACCGCACATGCCCTGGCTCTTGGTGGGCGCACCCCGCCCTTGCTTCATAGTCCACGGCACCTGACACTTCCACACCGCTTCGGAGGCCGTCCGCGCGCGAGGCCAGACACTGCTCCAGTCCCTCGGGCAGTACTAGCCACGTAATTTTGCACTTGAACTCGGCGAACGACATTTTCGAGAGCTCGTTGTACTCCGGCGTGTCCTCAATCGACACGTTCGCGGCGATGTGGTTCTCCAGGCGGCTTGCGAGCACGAGCGCATCCGACAGCGTCACGCCGTGGTCAGTCATCCAGACCGAGAACTGCTGCTGGTGCTTGAGCGGCGACTTGAGAACGTCCGCGAGCGTCAGGCTAGCGCAATTGCTGTTATTGGTAGCATCTGCCTGGCAACACGAGTCAGTGTGCGGGCTTGCATGCCACCATGCGTGATCCATGTCCTTGCCAGGCCTAACCTTCTTTCGGTCTCAAGACTAACCGTTGGGCTTCAGCGGGTAGTCCATCGTGGCGATCGGGCTAAGGGTGGTGGAACACGGCGAGCCTTGGCGTCTGGCGTACGCAGCTAGCGTTCGGGGCCATTTTTGCGGACGAAGCAAGCGGCACCACTGGCACCATTTACTGCCGATTTGATTATGTGTATGTTACACAAATTTTCGTAGCATACTTACTTCAAGTATAGTCGTAAGTGGAGGTTCACAGGTTCAGGGTGGTTTAAACGCGGTCCAACCCCCCGCAGAACGTAGTGGTCGTAGACTATCCGTTCAGCGGTACGTCCCCATCACTAGTCCTTAGGTGGATGCCACTCAAGTGCCATTATTCTCCAATCGAAAAACCTGCTGAATATGATTCAATCGATTAGGTTCAACAGGCGCTTGAGGGGGCTGTGATGTTGAATTACCTGTGCTCAAATCAAATTATGCTGGTGTGTTGACCGATCCAGTTTTTATTAAGTTAAAACCCCTATTATTTCAGATAACTTGTACTCCAGGATAATACCTGTGACAGGTAATTTATCTGATCATTCGAGCGACATCCACGGATTTTTTCCGCGTTTAGGTGACATGCAGTCCTCGTGAAGATGTGGGGTGGTCGCCTCCGTTCATTAAAAAGACAAAGTCGTGCGCCGCACGAAGAGAGCTCTGGAATTTCGTGGCCTAAATTTGAAGCAGATGAAGCAAAGTTACACCCTGTCTCGATTTGCTTATTTCTCGTTGCCTACGCGGCGTGGTCGCGGTCACAGGCAAAGTCTAAAAAAGCCGTGCTTCGCCCTGGATATTCATTTGTGGACCGCACAGCATAACATAGATAGATTCTTGCTGTAGTATAGTACTGCTCTCCTCTTTTCTTTAATAATAACAGGAAATAAGTGGTTTAGTTGTGTCTCCCACCGCGCTACTGCCCCAAACGGATACAATACAGTAATCGGACCTAAAAACAGAACTGCATTTCAATACTAAGTGGGAAATTCGCCTTCACTTTTTACCAGTCAGAGCACTGCTGGAAACCGATACTCTATTAGTAGATAGATAAGACTGGACATGCGTATGGTCTGCACAAGGAACTATGCCAGTAATACAGACGTATTACCTCGCGCGTACCGTACGATGAACCAAAATTGTCCGGGTTATTTGTCAGATAATTTTATTCTGCACCCAATTCGTTGCACTTTCGACACCTAAGTCTCACATTCTGATCGAGAAATATTGGCATTCCATGAATCTTGAGAAATTGCTCTCAAGTCACCTATGTTGTAACGTTTCGTGTTACCAAGAAGCAGTCAAGGTCTAGTGCAATTCACTCGTGGATCATAACATGCATTCTCTTATTTTTCATTTTATTTTCTGCGGATAATGCCGTTTGCGCCCAGGGTTCACTCTAGTTCCCCTCCGTACCTGCAGTTACGGCCGTACTATATATATTTTCTCTTTTAGTGGAATATGATATAGTACTTCGAAGTATCTGTTTACAGAGCTACAGCCGACACTCCCAGATTGAAATTTATGTTGCGCACCTTAGTTTACCTACGTAGGACATCGTTTCTCCCAAGTTTACCAAATAAAACATCCACAGCCTCAACGATAAAAGTGTTGCTTCTCGTGGTCGATGAATGTGAGCGTCATGCCACGTATTTTCTGTTGGGGTAATGGACCTCACAGAGGAATTAGACAGAGGAGGACAGTATGTCATGGACATGTAGTTCTCAAATTTCCAAGTCAGCCTAACCCGTCCCGTCATCTGAAGAGCCAAACCATGAAGCTCCTGCCCTCTATCGTCGTTCACCTTGCTGTCGTGGCTGCCGTGCCCACGCGGGACCTGGGAGAACAAGCTGCTCTGCGTTCTAAGTTTGTGAAGCCATGCGACGTGGATGCCTGTGCCCAGCAACTCCGTCAAAAACATTAACACCAGCAAATACTGCAACCCTCTCAGCGATCATCCCGTGTACAAAACCTTTAAGCTCTGCTGTGTCTAAAGCTGCACGATTAACTCCTGGATGCAGTCTGAGTCATCGGTGGATGTCCCTGCGGATTGTACTCCAGTCCTTGGTCTTTCTTCGTCGCGGCTTACCGTCGGCTCAGCGGTCTCCAGTCCTGGCCCAGCTGCCTCTGGCGTCATGGCTTCATCGTCAGTCGTCGTCACCCCCGTCGAGTCACCGGTAGTAGCGTCGAGGCGTCGGTGATGTTCCTCCGTTATCCATTCTGAGGCATCCATCACCGACGAGTCATCGGCACTGTCACGTCCACTATTGACGAGTGGTTTCTCGCCCGAGTCTTCGTCAGGTAGCTGCAGGATACCTTTAGGCGTCGAGTAAATTGGTCGTTCCACCGCGGGGGGCTGCTTGACCAACCATTGTTGGTAGAGTTCAGCCTCCCTCTTGAGTTACGTCTTGTCCCGTGCGGCAGCGTATGCGAGCACCTGCCACTCCTTGTACTTTGCGAAATCCAGCTGCACGTAGCCGTCAGTCTTCGGTAGCGACCCAATCGGAACCCAGCCTATCACCGGGAAGTGCACAGGACAACTCGCCAGCCGATCTGTGGCGTTGGTTAGTCGAATCCTGACCGGACGTCCCCTGTAGAACTTGGTGACAGTCGGGATGAACGTCTCAGTTCGGCGAATCCATGGCACGTGAGTCGTCGGCTCGGGTTGTCGCCGCTGTAGCTTGAACTCGTCCCATTCGTGGCCCGGTATTTGCATTGGTTCCGTCGGACGGTACGCGACGTGGCTTCCTTCGGCCTCGTCCATCATATTTTGAGTCTTGATCAGCGGGATCATTACTTCGTCGGGAAGCTTGGCCGTCGCGTTTAGGAGGTCCAGTCGGATACCGGCCGGGATCGTAAAGTCGGTGCCAAGCACCATTTCTACCCCGGCGCATGTGGCCCATTATCCAAACTTCGAAGACATAAACGCGCTCCTATCCAAGGGTGACTTTCACCTTCGCTCGGCGAGTCGTCATCATCTTGCCCTTGGTGATCTCTTGTACATCCATGCAACTTCCAAGCCCACTACTTCGCGGAGTTTCTCCGAGATGACACTGACGTTTGCCCCAGTGTCCAGCAATAACCTCGTGCACGAGTCGTCCACGGCTCCGTTCACCAGTGTCCGCATCCTTACGCGCTTGTCAAATTTCTGCGCCGACCACCATCCCATCCGTTCTCCGGCTAAGAGTTGAACTTCCGGAGCGAGTCGTCGGCGCTAGTCTTCTTGTGCGCTTGTCAGCCAGTCTTCGGCAGTATCTCCAATCTCTTCCTTATCATCTTCTTCACACCACACACCTCCACCGAGGCAGTCGCCTCTCTCCTTTTCCAGTTCCGTCGTTTTCATGTCGTTATCTTGCTCAGTCTTCGTCCATTCGCACTCGCCCACGATTGCAAAGATGCACTCTGCTTCAATTGCAGGCTCGGCTAACTGTGGCAGCCCGATTGGGACCAACCCAGTCGTAGTTGGCGGGCTGCCTAGTTTAAATGTCCGAATACAGTAGTTCTTGGAGCTCGGGTGTGAGGTCTTTCTTGTCGACCTTGGACTTGACGATCTTGGTGATTTCTTGGAATACGTCACATTTTCCGACGTCGTGCACTTGTTTGCACAGCTTGCACCGGCGCCGGCAGTAGTGCACCGAGTGATAGAGGCCTCCGCAGGCTGCGCACGGCCCATATTGACGAGGTTTCTCTTCGCGGTAGCCGCGGTTCTGGAACCGATTGTCCCGGCCTTGGCTGCGGCCCGCTGAGCCACCCCTGGGTTGTCGGTTGTCAGACCGGGCGTACGTGCCTTCAGCGGCGACTCAGCGTTCGTTGTCGTTGGCTGCTGCAAGGTAGTGGTCTCTTCCATCTGATGAATAGCTATCACCCCAGTCGTCGCCGTAACGCTGTGAGTCGTCACTGACGTGTTCACTTCCATCTTCGCTGTTGCTGTCGCCATTATATCTGTGGTGTTGTTGCTGCAATTCGCGCCGAGTGTCCCGCGTGTCCCGTCCATGAAGTTCGGCGACGATGCCGGCGACAGATGCTTCTCGTGGCGGCGCTAGTCATCGCGACGTCTGTCGTCACGTCGTCGGGAGGCATCCTGAGCTCGAGCGTGATGCAGCGGCGACTCGCGGGACGAATTGCGCTCGTCAATCTTCAATATCTCTTGGATCATCTCTTCCAACTCATGTCTATCAGAGATGCGCAGGTGGCACAGACGCCGTTCGAGTCCTCGGTCACCGCGAGTCTCGAGGAACCGCTTGACGTGGTCGCGTGCTTTGCGGCCGTTGCTCTCAAACCGAATTCCGACGTTCCTGGCATAGCCATTGAGCCGGTTTAGGTAGTCGCAAACATGTTCCTTGTCTTCGCGCTTGGCTGAGTAGTAGCGAGTCTCCGCTGACTGGCTGAACTGGGAGCAATAGTACTTGATGAAAGCTTCGCTTAAGAGGCTCCACGTTCGCTTGGTCTTCTTGGGTAGTTGTCGGTACCAATGTAGATGGCCGTCCCGAAGACTCAGCTCGAAAGGCATGCACCAATCGTTGGGCGATGCTCGTGTTCCTTTCATCTCGTAGACAAAGGCGCGAAGCCATTGCATCGAGTTCTCGCTCTTGTTCCTGGTGCCCGAAAACGCCTTGATCTGTCCCAGTGGGCGATGCGTTGCCACCTCGATCCTCGGAGTCGCGTTAAGCAACTCGGATTCGGTCACTTCACGGATTTGGCGCAGGTACTCGCCCATCTGCGCTCCCCCATCGCCGGTAAAGTCCGCTTCTTCGTCCGACGAGTCGTCGGGGGCCCGCTGCGGTGGATCGTGCTCCGTCTTGAGTTGCTTTTCGTGCCCCTGGCCGATTTTGAGTCATCGGTGGCGCGTCCAGCGCGGTCTGAGTTGCCCGTAGTTGGTGGAGTCACCTTATGGGAGTCTTGAAAGTACGGGGATCGCTCTCCTGACGCGCTAAACACCCCTCCGGTGGGTTTTCGGCTGGGGTTTTCGCGGATTGTCCTCTTCGGAGTCGTCGGCAGCGGTACGCTAGCCGGGTCGACCACTTCGCGAGTCGCACGAGTCTTCCGCGAGTCGTCCAGAGTGAACGAGTTCACGCCGAAGGCTGTGCGGAGTCGCTTCTTCCATTTCCAGAGCTCCGCGCCTGCTTCGGCCGGCACCCAGCACTCCAGAGTCGACGGCGAAGGGTACTCCAGAGGCCGAAGACCCAATGCTTTCAGAAATCGTTCGATTTCCTTCACCACTTGTTCGATTGTTATGGAATTCACTGGGCGAGCCAACTCGAGACACAAATCGGCCCAAACCGCTTGGCGAGTCATCGTTGGCTCGAATAGCTCACCCCAGTCGCTCGTCTTCATCTCTTCGTAAAGTCGACCGAGAACCTTGTTGGCCGCCGGCGTGTCACCGTTGAGTGGCGGCCGGTTACCGGAGGTTTGCTCGGTCACTTGAGTCGTCAGGACCGGTGACCGTGAGTCGTCGGCGGCGTCTTCAAAGTCTTCCAAGTCGTCATACGCTGGCCCTGGGCCATCCACATCATCCAGTTCATCCGCGAGGTTGCGCGTCACGGAACGCGTGTCATCGTCAAGCTCAACCGCGAGGTTTCGCGACAACGAACGCGTGCCCGCACTGCGTCCCGCAGACACCACCGCATCTTCTGGAGTCTCGGGTGTCACCACCGCTGGCGCAGGCGCCTTCTCCTCCAGGTAGTCGTCGTAGTCTTCATCCATTTCTTCGTCCTTGGCGTCGGATCCAGTCATCGAGTCGTCGAAGCTGACGGTCCGCTCAGCAATCGGGTCGAGGTGCGGCGTGATCAGGGCCGCAGTCGAGTCGTCGCCACCCGTTCCGCCAGTCTTCATTGGAGTTGCTGGTACCGCTGGACGTGATCCTTTCGCCACTTTCTTCTTTCTTCGTCTTTTTTCTTCTTTTTCTTGTTCTTGTTCTTCTTGGTTGCTCGTAAAGTCGATCGACCTGCAGTAGCACGAAATACAGAAGGTCACATCAATCCCGGGTCGCGGCACCAGTTGTCGTGTAGGAACACGCGCTAAATTATATATGGCACACTTTCCCCACCAACAACACCCACCGAATCACCGAAGACTCAATGGGCTTGTTAGGGTAAGTCACCGAAGGCTCAATGGGCTTGTTAGGGTTAGAACCTGAAGGCCCAGGAACTTTCCCTTGAACCGGCTTGATGTTTCCCCCCTGTGTACCGAGCTTCCGCTAGTCGACCGACGGAAGACACAGCGTCACTAGCCACGAGCAAAGGCTAGCACGCTCTCACGCACAAAATATACCTCGCAGGCCCTCAGAAGGAAGGGTCCCGGCCTTTTACGGCGTGATACGAGGGTGCCGGAGGTATACTCCGGCGGGAAGAAATAAATGGAGCGCGCTCTCGCTCCTCCAGTTCCTGGCGACGACTCGTCGCTACCAATACACCGGCCACCTGCCAGGGATGAACACACGCTACACTAGTAGATGTGCCCAGCGACAGTCATAATCCTACCTACCAGGTTTACCTTGAGCTGCAGGTCGTTCACTGCAGGCACCGGTGTCGCCCTTGCGTGGTTGGGAGGAAAAGCTGTTCTGTTATTGTTGCCCGAAGGCTTATCTTGTCTTCTCTTAAGTTTCCCATCGGTCAATACAAATATCAAGTATAAACGCGTCCGTTTCTGGACCGCCAGTTGTAACTCACGACTCTTCGGCGCTTTCTCTGCGACGTGGCGGCGTTACCGACGACTCAAACGGCCGCTGAAACGCCACCGACGACTGGGCGCCGATGACTCATAAGTTCGGATCTTGCCATTAGGTTCGCACAGTACTTAGCGAGCTGCAACCGCCCGCGCTTGACTTGGGACCGTCGACGAGTCATCGTCACCGACCAATTTAGGCCAATGATCAACCGGGGAGTCTTACGCAATGACTGGCGATGACCCTCAACTTGCCATTTAGCATTGACACCTCGAACCTTGTCTCGGCTTCATTTCTCGACACCACAATTGGCATACACGTGCCTAGCATCACGAGGCCGCGTGCCATCTTGATCATTTTTGATATACCCGAAAAGTATTGCGAGCGCGTCTCCATCCCAACTCATATGGACGGACTGGATTGATGCTGTGTTTCCCGCACGACACATTAGACTCCAACTCAACAGTAAAAATGCATGAGCCAAAACCAACTCTTCGTCGTCATGACTGAGGAACGTAGCACAAAGAGATCGTAAAACAGAAAACGACAGAGGTTCTTTTCCATCCTTTAACTTCACGCCAGCATCGTGATTTCGTCGCGCGACGGTGCGCTCCAAGCCTTTAGAAATACCGTCAAATCAGCAGCAAACTCAGGTGTCATTGACCGCCCATATCCTCGGTACAAATGAAACAGACTTGAACACATCGAATCGTAAACTGATTGTCCTAGTTCACCTCCGTTACGGCTCTCAAGTGAGAGCAAGAATTGCTCGAAGTTGTCAGCGCGATGCAGACCAGAATTAGAGGAAATAGGTTAGGGTGCTCAGCCATGACGCGAGCAATGCTGCCTTGCTCTAGCGACGCTATACCCAAGCCGTCATTCTCCAAAGCACCGGCGCGCAAAGCATCAAGGAAACCATCGCACAGGACACTTCTCTGGTTCTCGTAAAGCCACACCACGTATCGACATATTCCACGGGTGTACATCTTCACAGTCTTCTCTCCGATGATATTGTCTTTGACCGTCTTCACCTGGCTAGCATTGTCTTCAGCATCGAGCTCCGTCGCCATGTCGGCAAATAGCTTCAAACGTCGCACACCACTCCGATTAAGTGCGATCACAAGATCGTCACACAAATTCTTGCTACATGTCAGTTTGTGTCTAGCTGAAGGACAGGGAAAAGATGTAGCTAGGTTAGACATCTACCGCAGCCTCGCGCTTCCAACGGGAATGCCCCTGTGCATGTAGTACAGAGCCCCTGTTCTAAGTAACTTCCCATTCTCAAATATACCTCGTTAAGAGGACTGAAGTCTCCGACGCTGTCGACTCTTCTCGGTGGTCTTCCTTTTCAAATCTCCTCACAGTGATTCTATCCGATTGAGTCTTGCATTGCGTATACCGTATGTTGAAACGAACGGCACCACCGCCGACGAGCGCTGGTTATCCAGGAACCTCGATGGGGACTAATATCGTCCCCAAGCGAGCGTGCTACGTGCATGCCACTCAGCTCCCAGAAAGTGGTAGGCTGATTCGCAGCACGCGCTGCGAAGTAGTCACAGGCTAGCTGGATTAGTCACTGCGACGACGCCGTGCGTCAAATGAGCGTCACGGGGCATCCACCCCACCGCTCACTGTCGTGCTTACCGCTGGTACTCCATCTCGTGCGCCGCAGCACCTCAGCATCTCGATAGGCATACGAATCCAGCGCTACGACAGCGGTCTCTCTTTCCACTATTTTTCTTTGGCTGGGACCCGCTCAGTCGCAGCGGAGAGAGCCGGCTCAGAAGCAGGAAGGGATCGATCAGGAATTCCGCCCGCCCAGCAACAGAGACAACAACAAACCAGCGACATCGGTCGTCGTCGCCCGGAACGCCACCAACGTACGCCTGCGGCTGTCACGTCGACCGCTTCGGGGGACAAGTTGAAGCCGCGGTGAGACGAGTTCGGGGACCCATCTCTTCGACTTGGATCCAGTATGGTCTAACTCCCTCAGCCCCAACTTGGGGCTGACCCCCAAGCACCAGAGATTGACAACCAGTTGATAGTTAGTGTCTTGCTCGTTCGTCCTCGAACGAAAAGGAGAATTCAAATATACACGCAAGTCTATCGAAGAAGACGCGAAAAGATCCCGGCCCGAGCCACGAGCTGGGACTTACGCAACTCCTTCGCCAGAATGGTTTGGAGCCTGTACAGCGCTTCAGACGCGGTTTCGCGCTTGAGCGGATCTACAAATACGCACGCGCTCCCGAGCTCTGCCAGCACAATGGGACCCGATTCAGAGAAGACATGGAGACTTCCCTTGGTCCCTTCTGCAGGATGGCCTCCTGCAACGGGCACCAGCTCGAGTCGCAGATTTGTTGCCGCGCCTCGGCGTACGCGGCCGAAAGCATGTCTAGCTCCGACAGCACCACACTGTCACTGAACGAGAACATGTCGGCGTCGGCGCTGTACATCTCACCGCGAATGACCTCGGGGACGATCCACAGAGTCGCGTTCTTGCTCTCTGTGGACGTCCTGTACATCCGCTTGTGTGACGTGCAGAAGTTGGTCACCTTGCCCTTCATCGTTCCATTCAGCAGCACGTCCCTTGACTTGAAGTAGCTGTGGATCCCCGGCGGCGACAGCGAGTGCATGCCGGCCAGCGCACTGCAAATGTGCACTCCGATCTGTGTCTTCTGTCGGTTGAAGCCGATGGCGTGACGCTCGGCTTCGTACCTGTCCAGCTGCGAGCGTGGTCGCCGCCTTCATGAACTCCTGCACCACGCACAGGTCCGACGCGGACGTCCACGTGACACCCACGTGACACCCACGAAGCGCACAAGATACCGATACCAGTGCCAAAGGAATGCTGGGAAGTGGTGTCAATGGATTTCATCACGCGTTTGCCAGTGTTGGAAGGGTTTGATGCAATACTAGTTGCAGTGGACAAGTTGTCCAAGCGAGCGAAGTATGCACTAACGTATTCGACAGCTGACGCGAAGGACACGGCTAAAGTGTTCTTTGATGCAGTTGTTCGGCATCACGGATTGCCGAAGGTAATCATCATTGATCGCGACTCGAAGTTCATCTCGGACTTCTGGAAGTCATTGATGAAGTTGATGGATATCAAACTCAGCATGACAACTGCGCACCGAGCCCAGGCAGACCGAACGGCGGCTGGAACGCCTTTGCAATAAAGATGAAGGCCGCCGAAGACTCGGCAGAGCAGTGCCGACGACTCGAGTCGTCACCTCACCTACCAGGCACTACAGCGACGACTCGAACCAAGTTTGCAGCCGCCCGCGATGACTCGGAGACGACTGAGCAGCACATTACTTGGCTCATTAACAGCCCAGAGGCCGATATGTTTACGACCAACGAAGCCGACGAGTCGTTTCTGGCGCCTGTGTTCGACCGGCGATCCTTCGTGGACGATATCTGTGTCAGTGGCGACGACTTCGACAGTTGTTTGGCGACGCTGGATCGACTCCTCAGTCGTTTGAAGAGTGCCGGATCAGCGTCAGCTTTACCAAGAGTACTTTCGTGCAAGGACGCGTCGACTTCCTGTCCCATGAGGTGTCAAAAGACGGCATTCGCCCTGACGCGAAGAAGCTGGACGCGATCACTAAGCTGTCATTCCCACCAACGCAGAAGGGAATGTAGTCTTTCCTAGCTGCGCCGAATTATTACAGCCGCTTCATCCAAGACTTCGCTGTCTACGGTGCGGCGCTGTACCAGCTGAAAGAAGACGATTTCGCACCGGAGGGTAATCTCACAGTTGCCCGCCGGAGTTTCCAAGCTCTCCAAGACAAGGTTGCGGCAGCGCCGATACTCCGCCACTTCAACCGCACGAAGGAAGTGCACGTCATGCTGTTCGCAATGAGTGGGCGTTGAGCTCCACGCTGCTACAGCTGCATGATGACAAGTTGCACCCTGTTCGATTCTGCGGACGTGTATTGAAGGAGGCCGAGATGAACTATCACGCGGCGGAGAAAGAGGTGCTAGCGCTGTTGCTACTACTGAAGACTTGCTACACCCAGTTGACAGGACGGACAATACGAGTCTACACTCACTTCTCCACATTGGAGTGGATTACCAAGTCGAAGTCACTCTTTGGGAGAGCTGTACAATTTGCGGTATTTCTCTCTCCATGGCATCTGATCGTCCAACGAGTCAAGGAGACGAATTGCGCCTTCACCCAGTTGCTCCAGTCGACGGTGACCAATTTTGTGGATCTCGATGACTCACTGGAACTGGTTGCCCCGCCGACTAAAGGCTCACCGCTGATTCGCATGGACCCAAACTTGCTTTATGCACGCCTACAGACGACTCACACATGCTTCGTGGTCTCTTTCGACGGGTCAGCAAAGACTGAGAAGTATGGTGGTTACGGCAGTTGTTCATGGATCGTTTGGAGCCTTCCGGAGTGGAAAATAGTTATTGCAGCGAACGCTTACCTCGAGAAAACCACGGTCAACATCGCTGAGTACACCGGTATGAACAACGGCGTTCTTGCCGCGATCGAACACGGTGCCGAAGCCTCAGTGGTCGTGGGAGACTCGGGACTCGCGATCCAGCAATCCCTAGGGGTGATAGCTTGCCGGAAGGAGTCACTGATGGCACAGCTGAATCATCACAAGGAGATCACGGCACGGTTGCGGTGAGTCAAATACCTGCATGTGGTACGCGAATACAATGCAGCCGCGGACTCGTTAGCAACAGAAGCCTTGGAGTCAAAGGTTTCCAAGGTCATTCTGAGCGAAAACCGGAAAGCAGAGTTGACCGGACTTAATCGGACACAAGAAGTGATCTACGAGTCGCCGCCACAAGGATCAGAAGCTCAAAACCTGGTTACAGGAGGCTCTATTCAAATTCTGGACGGCGGCTCAACATTGAAACGCAAGACATTTGCTGATTTCGTGCGTCCAGAGCCTGGCGTGCTACTGGCGATGACTCGGGCGCAGACCAAGAGCAAGAAAAAACATGTCCGATTCACACACGACAAGCCGAAGCCACCGCCGAAGACTAACCCTAACCGGAAACCTCCCGAGATTCAATCTACAGAAACGACTCAAGCTCCACCAGCAGCTCCTAACGCACAAGCCATTGGTCCGGTGGAAGTCCAAGAGGAGAGACGACGGCGCATAGCTGCTGCACAAGACGAAGAATTACGATGGGCTTACCTGAAGACCTTGTTACGTGGAGATGTCGAGAAACTTGGATACCGAGCCGCCAGAGATGCATGGAAAATCACAGATAAGTTCGTGTTGTCGGAGGACAATTTTGCTACACTACATAGGAACGAGTCATCGGCGTGACGCTGAGTCGCAAGAGGAGATCTCGTTGCGTCTTGTGGTACCCATCACGATGATTCAAGAAGTGCTCCAGAATTGTCACGACTCGCTGGAAGGTGTCCATCAGGGTGTGGTGAGAACCTACCAGCGAGTCAAGCGAGATTAGTACTGGTTGGGACTCTACACCGACGTGGAAAAGCACGTGAAGTCGTGCCCCGACTGCAGCACTAGCAAAAGCCGCCCCCAACTGAAAGGAGACTCTCCTGGCAACGTGCCGGCGGAACGGCCTTTCCAGATAGTGTCTATGGACTTCGTGATACCACTGCCGAAGACTCGGAGGGGCAACACAGCCCTCCTGCTCTTCCAATGTTCTTTTACGGGTTTCATCATTGCGAAAGCCATAACGGATACGGGCGCACTCAAGGTGGCACAAGCATTCGAGGAATGCATATACCGACGATTCGGTGCGCCATCACTCATCCGCCATGACTGCGACCCACGGTTCGTGAGCGAAGTGTTCCAAGCGTTTGCAGAAATGATGCAGTCAAGGTCCCGAGCAACGCTGATTTACCGGCCGCAAGCCAACGGACAGCAAGAACGGTCAGTCAAACCTGTAATGCAATCCGTCAAGGTATACGCCGAAGACCCGCTCCAACAAGACTGGGACAAGATCGTGAAGCGCTTAGTCTTCGTCATCAACAACTCACAAGACACGACTCGGAAGGAAACACTATTCTACTTGGTGCACGGGTGGGATGCCCAGTCAACGCTAAAAGCCATGGCATCCTCGCTCCGACACGGCACGCCGAAGCAGTCAGACGCACTCGCGTGGCGCCACGAAGTCAACAGACAACAACAGATTGCTATGGAGATGGCCAGGGAATATCAAGCCACCGAGAAGACTCGCAGAGCACAGAAACACAACGCCAAACTAAGCGGGAAAGAGAAGACGATACTGGCGAAGACTCGGGATTCCGAGTCGTCGGCGGCAGCACAAGACCAACCATCTACGGGACAAGATACCCCCGTCCCAAGTGACTTGTCGCCCAAACCAAGTACGCATGAGCCACCGACGACTCGCGAGTCGTCGACGAGTGCCCCAAACCAACCGTTTGCGGGACAGGGGGCACATATCTCTCGGGACAGGGTGGATCCACCGAAGACTGGCGGAATTGAGCCGATTGCAGGTCGGAAATCAATGCTGCAGGCTCCGTTTGATGTCGGCTGCAGGGTCCGGTTGTTCATGGAGAGAGTCAAGCCCGGCGTTACCAAGAAACTGGCACACCGGTGGCATGGACCCTTCAGGATCAAAAAGAGGATCGAAGACTATGCCTTCGAACTCGAGTTACCGAACCGCAGTGGATACCAATTTTATCCAGTCGTCCATATCTCCCGACTGAAGCTTGTTGATGAGTTTGGCGATCGACCGAAGACTTGTCTCGCGCTCGGAATTGTCGACGACACGCGGCTAGACTTTGACGATGAGCTGCTCCCTGAAGACAGCTGGGAGCCGGATCACGTGGCAGGAGAATATGAAGTTGAAGCCATCCTCGACGACCGTGTGCCGTTGTCCACGGGAACTGAGAGAGCAGTGCGCAAGTTCAGAGTCAAATGGGTCGGCTACGATGAACCAACGTGGGAGCCAGCCGCTAACCTTTCCCGCGGCGGGCTCCTCTACGATTACCTGCGGCGCAAAAGAAGCGATCAGCGCCTGCAGATGGTTCCAGTCGCTGACGAAGACTACGTGGCCATGAGTCACCACCATGATGACCTGTACTTGGGGCAACGCAGCCCAAGACCACAGTCGAAAACAGCTACTGCAGCATTACCTTTTGCATTTGAAATATTAAACGCTACCAGAGACGGACAGCAAATCGACTACAACTCAGAAGCGAGACAGGAAATGAAAGCCAAATGGATAGAAGACGCTGCCGACGACTCGCTTTAACTCAACTTCAACTCACTCGTGATCCGAAGCAACAGCTGCACGAGCCAGGACGCCAAGCAGATCCGAGTCGCCGGAACCACCAGCAGTGTCGGAGGTTTGTTTCTCTGGGGCAGATGCAGCGCTTGGCGAAGACTCAGACGCTGCAGTAACACGGGTATCACCAAATCCGGCAATTAATCCTGCGCAGCCGATGCCGTCACCGCAGCCTTGAATCCCGCCTGCTCACGAAGACGCTGATAGGACAGACTCTCAGCGTCGCCAGCCTTCACCCGATTCTTCAGTCGGGATGGCATCTCCGTGTACGCATCGATCACTCCTCGGAGGTCCTCCACCTCTACGACGTAGCGCACCTCCAGGACGCGCGGGCGCTTGGCCTCCTTCTTGGTCTGCTCGAACTCTGCGCACGCCTGCTCAAGGAAGGTCAGAACATCCCCGTGCGAGTATAACTCTCTCCTCATAGCGTTTTCAGCGGCAGCGCGCGTGGACTCGGCGGCGTGCAGTTGTTCCCGCATCACGTCCATGTCCAGCGTCACGTCGTCGTGCATGTTCATGTCGGGAGTGGTCGCCGCTACCACGTTATCCAGCGAGTGAGTGGCAGCCAAGCGACAACCAACGTGACGATCCCCGTGGATGTTAGGAACTGGTGCAGACGGACGGTGAGTCGTCCGAGAGATTCAAACCGAGGATCCAGCACTGCTATCGCGCACTCCGACGACTCAGCGCAAGCTTCCATGACGGGCAGCTCGAAGGAATCACACGATACAGCATCGCCAGAAGCCTGTGAGTCGCCGGTGGCGGGTGGACCGGTACCTACATTCGAAGCGGAACACGCAGTCACCGCAGGCGACAATTGGCTTGTACTTGCGTCGCCGGCGGCATCTCTGACGGGCATATCAACAGAAGGAACAGCCTGGAAGCCCAAAGAAGAAGACAACGACAGTGAGCATGAGCACAAGAAGCTGAATCCAGTAGAGCGAGTCGACGGGACGTACCAGAGAAGCAGCGCAAGTGGCAGTCGGCGACGCAGACAAGCCTAGCAGACGTCGGGGAAGCCTGGCTGGTGGGTCGCCACCAGCAGTTGAACTTAACCGCGGAGACGACAAACCAACCCGCAACACCGCAGCAAGAACATGCCAGGGTTAGTGCTCCATGCGGGAACGGTCAGAGCAAAATGTGACGACGACTTACCGTGGACGAGCTGCCGGACGACTCTGCAACGCTGCCGTCTCCAGAGGCCGCTGACTGAAAGTACCTGGAGTAGTAGAACAAGTCCCAACAGATACTAGCGCGCTCTACGAGCCGGACGAAGGCTCAGCAAGACCACCGTCAGCAATGGACACGAGACGTGAGAAGCCGAGAGCAATTTTACTGAGTTCGACGACAGAGGGAGACCACAACGTTTGAACGCGGAGTCTAAGGCAGCCCGAGCAGCGCGCGAGTCACTGGCCATGGCGACAGGAACACCCTGACGCTCACCGTGTCACGGTTGGGGCTGTTGTGGTGTCGAAAAATGAAGCCGAGACAAGATTCGAGGTGTCAATGCTAAATGGCAAGTTGAGGGTCATCGCCAGTCATTGCGTAAGACTCCCCGGTTGATCATTGGCCTAAATTGGTCGGTGACGATGACTCGTCGACGGTCCCAAGTCAAGCGCGGGCGGTTGCAGCTCGCTAAGTACTGTGCGAACCTACTGGCAAGATCCGAACTTATGAGTCATCGGCGCCCAGTCGTCGGTGGCGTTTCAGCGGCCGTTTGAGTCGTCGGTAACGCCGCCACGTCGCAGAGAAAGCGCCGAAGAGTCGTGAGTTACAACTGGCGGTCCAAAAACGGACGCGTTTATACTTGATATTTGTATTGACCGATGGGAAACTTAAGAGAAGACAAGATAAGCCTTCGGGCAACAATAACAGAACAGCTTTTCCTCCCAACCACGCAAGGGCGACACCGGTGCCTGCAGTGAACGACCTGCAGCTCAAGGTAAACCTGGTAGGTAGGATTATGACTGTCGCTGGGCACATCTACTAGTGTAGCGTGTGTTCATCCCTGGCAGGTGGCCGGTGTATTGGTAGCGACGAGTCGTCGCCAGGAACTGGAGGAGCGAGAGCGCGCTCCATTTATTTCTTCCCGCCGGAGTATAGCTCCGGCACCCTCGTATCACGCCGTAAAAGGCCGGGACCCTTCCTTCTGAGGGCCTGCGAGGTATATTTTGTGTGTGAGAGCGTGCTAGCCTTTGCTCGTGGCTAGTGACGCTGTGTCTTCCGTCGGTCGACTAGCGGAAGCTCGGTACACAGGGGGGAAACATCAACCCGGTTCAAGGGAAAGTTCCTGGGCCTTCAGGTTCTAACCCTAACAAGCCCATTGAGTCTTCGGTGACTTGGTGGGTGTTGTTGGTGGGGAAAGTGTGCCTTATATAAATTAGCGCGTGTTCCTACACGACACAATCCATTCATCCCGGAAATTTGCCCTGTGCTGGCGGTAGCAATATACGCTGCAGTTCTTGGAATCACCGATTCAAAGATCTTCCCCGGAGGTAACCAGTACGGCCGTTTCTCGAAAACCTTAAAACGAGTGATGGAGAAAGATGAAATGAAAGTATTGCTTGAAAACGAGGGGTTGTTACCGTCTGATATCGGGACTCATTCAGCTTGTAAAGGATCCGCAACTTTAATCTTCATCGTGCTCAAACGGAGGTCCTTCGGCTGCAGCAATTTGCATCAGGGCTGGGTGGAAATTACCAGGCGTATAAGATACTTACATTCGTTGCGAGGCCGACGGTGATCACATTGTAGGGCGCTATGTGGCTGGGCTACCATTTGATGATCCTGGGTTCGCTATACTATCGCCCTTTTTCCCCGATGTCGACGACTTTGTTCGCGATAGTATTAATTTGTGCTTTAAGAATTTGCCACCTCATTTATTACGAACTGGAGAATTTCTTATGGCGTCTCTAGTTTATCACAGCGAATATCTACGCCCAACACTGAGTGCACAACACCCTTTGTTCCGCAATGCCCTTTTCGGAAACGCCAGGCTCGTGTCCCAGTTGCAACAACGACTGGTTTGTCGGACAGCACGTGTATCGGACCGAATGAGGCCCACTGGGGTTCCCCCGCACGTTCATTTGCTGGTAGCGATGAAGAAGCAAGCGGAACAACTACAGCAATTATCGCTGTCTGTTGGTGAGTTAGCGCCGACCGTGGTGGAGCTAATGAAGCCAGAAATGTCGCGCTGTCAAAACTCTGCGTCAACCCGAGAGGTCACCGCAAGTGTATCGTGGGCGCTTTCTGATTGCGGAATATTCGATCTTGTTCAATCCGTTCGAAATCATCTACCTTGTCAGTTTGAACGCAGTGTCGAACCTGATGAATCTCACGACCGACCCGCCAGTGAACTTAGCCACGGATCTCACACTGCTACAACAAATCTTTCTCTTGTTAACGAAAGATTTACACGAGCACAACCCGAATTTGATATTCCCAGCATGTCTTTGATGTGTGCTTGGGAGCACTGGTGCTGTGGCGACCCATCTGGGCAAGCTGGCCCGTACCGAGTTTTGCAATGGCAGGACCTCACCTCCAGTAAGATGCGAAAAAAATATCAAACTATCGCTGTATGATGATGGAGGTACAAGCCAAAATACCTAGAAGCACCTAGCGTTCAACAAGCGCGCGAGATGCTTCAAGGTGTGATCGCAGAGCTTCCGATCAGCGATGTCACGCCAACAAACCGTCAAAGGCGGAAGGATCAGCTAAAATGGTCTAGTGCCCTGAATGAAATCCGGCAACATCGTCGCAGATCGAGTCGCGAAACATAGTTTAGCAACAGATTTACTCAATATGTAGACAGGAGTGCATGAATCGAATTTGTCTTACCTGTCGCGACCATTTTACTTGGAGGTTGTGCTAGACGCTGTATATGCATTTCTACCAGCGCGGATGGCCGACATCGTAACCTCGTTGGGGTTATGCAGGTGGCCATGTCGATGTCCGTCCTTGACTTCCTGCCGTCACGCGCACCGCTTACTCAATTCAGTAGCGTTTAATCTTACGCTGCTCGACGAGGCAGTGCTCGTGTTTGTCCAGCGTTTGTAATACGGGGTGGTATTGAGTTTCGTGTATTACAGTAGCTATCTGACGCCAACAAATTCGTGAGAACTCTGGATTGTCGCTCAGAGTAACAGTGGTTGTATCGAAAAGTCGCCAGGGGTAAAACGAATTCGTGTGCGCACAAACGCACAAGAAACACAAAAGTTTTCTTACAAAAAGGAAGTCAGACGCCAACAAATTCAAGAGAATGTAGCATTCGCACTAACGCATATCATCCCATAGTGCGTTTCATCTTGCCAAACTAGGCAATCACCGGGGTCATGCACCGTAGACCTCTTGCCAATTCTATTAGCAACCATCAGCTTCGTAGCTAAATCGAACAGCCATCCAGGCTTAAGTGACAGCGATCTACAGTTATTAGCGCCTGACTGTATTATCATATACTCCTTTTCGCACGCTCACTGCAAAATCCAGAGCGAAGCTCGGCTTTGTGAGTAACCTGGGATCAGCCACTCATCACGGGAACATCTTAGAAACTTTGCGATATGTTGAAGCGCCCTACATGATGGACAGCGTCGAACTTGACCTTGGTGAGTCGTTCGCTCTCGTCCCACAAGTTCTTGGCCGCGGCCTCGTCGTGAGCGATAGCGAGGGCCTGGACGCGCTTGGGTGGGCCCTTGATCTCCCACAACCTGCTGGCCCCGTAGTAGTAGTCGCTTTCGACGTCGGCCCCAGTGGCGGCGTCCACGCTGTCGACAGCGTGGGCAGCGTCCCCGTCGGGACGTCTTGGCGCAGGGGAATCATCCCGCCAATGCGCCACATGAGCTTGCTGATTCTGCTGCCTTCCGTGGCCGGCGCGTCCATGAGGTTGGTCGCCGTGACTCCGGGATGACAAGCCACTGCAACGACATCCGTGATGTTTCGGGCGCGCAGACGTCGACCCAACTCGAACGTGAAGAGCAGGTTGCACAACTTGGACTCGGCGTACACACGCAGCGCTCGGTAGTTCTTCTCGTCCGCGTGCATGATGCCGGCGCCCGACACGAAGCGAGCGAGCGTGGCGTCCTTGTGCGCGATACTGCTTACTTTCACCACCCGCGACGGTGTGCTCTGCTTCAGCAGCGGAAACAGCTTTGCTGTCAACGCGAAGTAGCCCAAGTGGTTCGTGGCGAATTGGCGTTCATAGCCATCGACGGTCGTGCTGAACGGAACCGCCATCACGCCGGCGTTGTTGATCAGCAGATGCAGTCGGTCGTGGGTCGCCTTGATCTCGTCCGCGAACTTGTTGGCGCTGCTGAGGTCGCTCACGTCCAGCTGCATGAACTTGACGGTGCCGGCGTCAGAACTGGCAGCGAGAGCTTCGCGCAGCCGTAGCTCGGCCTGCTTGCCTCGCGCTTTGCTTCGACAGGCCAGCACCACGTCGGCACCCTTGCGAGCCAACTCGAGTGCGGCCTGGTAACCGATGCCCGAGTTGGCGCCCGTGATGACCACGAGCTTGCCGCGCTGTGATGCAATGTCGTTAGCGCTCCAGGTGTCGGACGAGACTCGGCGGCCACGCTGTTGCTGCTGCCCATGACGCCTCTCCGCGGCTATGGACAGGAACAGACGCGATGCCGTTGAAGAGACCGTCGGATGGACCATCGCAATGCATTCGAGAATCTGCCACGCAGGACGCGCAGGACGAAGCACCGACTGGCTGTAGATCATGAGCGACTTGAGCTCCCGCACACCTGTGCCCAAACACTGGGACGCCTCGCAGATCCCGTCGCAGAAGGGCCGCGTCGTGGTGGTCACGGGCGCCAACTCGGGCATCGGCTTCGAGACGGCCCTGGAGCTCGCGCGCAAGGGCGCGGACGTGGTGCTGGCCTGTCGCAATGAGCAACGCGGCCGCGAAGCCGAGACCAAGCTGCGCGAGACGCTGGCGGCCACCCCCGAGGCCGGCAAGGTGACATTCGTCAAGCTGGACCTGGGCGACCTCGCCAGCGTCAAGAAGTTCGCGGCCGACTTCAAGCAGAACCACGACCGCCTCGACTTGCTCATCAACAACGCCGGTATTATGGGCGGAGTCTATGGCCTCTCGGCCGACGGCTACGAGCGACAGTTCGCCACCAATCACCTCGGCCACTTCGCCCTGACGGCGCAGCTCTTCCCGCTGCTCAAGAGGAGCACGCCGTCGCGGGTGGTGAACGTGAGCTCCATGATGCACCGGTCGGCCCCGACCTGGAACGAGGACGACATCATGGTCACGAGCGAGGACAAATACCGTGAGATGGACAACTACGGCGTCACCAAGCTCAGCAACATCCTCTTCTCCACGGAGTTGTCCCGCCGCATCAAGGCCGCGGGGGTGGGCGGCGTCACATCCGTGGCCTGCCACCCAGGCATCACGGCCACCAGTCTGGCCACGGCGTCCGCCGCCAACTCGAGCGGCTGGTTGTGGTGGCTGGTGTACAAGGTCACGGACTGGTCTCCGCGCCAGAGCTGCTCCATGGGCGCGCTACCAACGCTGTACGCGGCGACCGGCAGCGAAGTCGAGGGCGGCGACTTCTTCGGACCCAAACACCTCAAGACCTTCGGATACCCTGTGCGCGAGGACCCGTCCGAGCTGAGCAAGTCCGAGTCGGGGGCCAAGAAGCTGTGGACCTTGAGCGAGAGACTCACGAAGCTGTCGTTCGACATTGAGAAGTAAGGCGCTGTGGAAGGGAAGACAAGACAAGTATCCGAAATGGCTGTAACGAAGTGTCGTGAACGGGACGGACATCTATTGAGATCGTTGGCATTAACGAGATACCAGGCTTAAATCACGCTAATTGTTTTCACTATGAGCACGTACATGTGCACCGCGACATGACGTTGGCAGATGAGCTAGACAATACCGTTGGAGGTGGTGGACAACCTTTCCCAATGTCCTCGTCCCTGTTGTGCGTTTCCGCTAACAGAGTTCTCGCCACTTTGGATTTATCCAGCAACGCAGCAGCCATGGGCGGCAAGCCTAGCAAGAAAGCTGCTTCTCAGCCTCAAGTTCCCGCTAACTGGAACGCGACGGAAATTCCATCGCAAAAGGGCAAGACCGCGATCGTCACAGGTGCCAACTCCGGCATCGGCTTCATCACCGCGTTGGAGCTGGCTCGCAAAGGAGCTCACGTGGTGTTGGCTTGCCGCAACCGAGAGCGCGGCCTCAAAGCTGAAATTGATATACGCGCAGCCCTCGCGTCCACTCCTGGCGCCGGGACGGTCAAGTTCATGCTTGTGGACGTAAGTGACTTGAGTAGCGTCCACAAGTTCTGCGAGGGTTTCAACAGGACGTGCATGGGATTGGACTTGCTGATAAATAACGCTGGAATTGTGGGTGGATCCTACACCAAGACAATCGACGGGTACGAGCTGCAGTTTGCCACGAACTACCTAGGCCACTTCGCATTGACCGCGCAACTCTTCGACCTGCTGAAGAAGAGTTCGTCGGCGCGTGTTGTCACGGTGAGCAGCCTACTGCATCGACACGCTGGTTTCGTCTACGATGAAAACAAGATCATGGCTCAGAACGAAAAGGAGTACGGGCAGATCACGACGTACATGGTCTCGAAGCTGTGCGATCTTCTGTTCACGATGGAGCTCGATCGTCGCCTGAAAGCGGCAGGGATCCACAACATCACCGCGGCTGCGGCGCATCCAGGATATTGCAACACCAAGATCCATACGAAAGCAGCCGACACGAATCGCGACAGTTGGGCCTGGTGGCTGATCTTCCGCAGCGTTGGCGTGACGGCCGTGCAGAGCCCGGAGAAAGGAGCCTTGCCGACGTTGTACGCTGCCACGGCTGCCGACGTCAAGGGCGGCGACTACTATGGACCCAAGTACTTGGAGTGCTATGGATCTCCGCAACGCGAGGACCCGTCGGATCTCAGCAAGTCTGAGGTCGCAGCTACCAAACTGTGGGCGTTCAGCGAGAAACTCACCCACCTCACATTCGATGTGAGCAAGTGAGAAGCTGCAAGCTAGCGTCAGGCCTCTGTAAGAATGCCAAGCACAACTGAATGGTGCGAATATATTTTTCCTCCAAACCTTGGATATCCTGTAGCTGTTCGCGTTCTCTTTACCGTGACGTGACGACGACTGCACCAAGTTCTATGGCCTCTGCAGCAGATCCGCGATATCACCGGTAAGACGCTGAACAAGTAGTCCAAGGAGGAGAAAAACACGATTGTCACTGCGGAGTTCTGGTGTTTTATCTAACGTGGTTTTGTCGATAGTCACCGCCGTGACAGGCTCGTTCAGCGCTACGCAGTGAAGCGAATGTAACGAGTCGATCGAGAGCCGACCTCTGTGAGATGTTTGTCTTGGCAACAGTAACTTGCTTCAGGGGTTTAGAGAATACATGGCCACGATTACTCGCGCGATCAGAATACTGTAGATAGCTCCTTTGTCACGGCAAAAAAAAATGTACCAGTGCCAGCAACAACCTTTTACAGCACTGATGTTCTAAGCCAAGTCGCAGGCGACCTAGTCAAGGTGGGCCCTGGGAAGCTCGTAATCGCAAAACCAGCGTCAACACGACTTTACGTGATCATCGACTCTGTCTGACCATTTGATTGTTCCCACTCGTCACAGCCTGTATAGACGCCCCTGATCGATTATTCCACGCACGATCGTGAGCTCTCGCTTGTGATTAGGCATCAGGGCAACGGAAAGCAAGCCTTCCCCGCCTACTCATCGTGACTGCAGTTAGCCACGCTAAGAGCAGGATGAACAAACCTCATTTGTGAAAACGCCTTCGAGCAGCCAGCTAAATCCACCAAACTGACAATGGCGTTCACCAAGAAAACAGTTCTCGTCACGGGAAGCACACACGGTATTGGACTCGCCTTGGCAACGCTATACACCAAGGCTGGGTGGAACGTCATCGGCACGGCTCGTGCCGCCAGCAACACCGACAAGGTTCGGAGACCAACGGTGCCCGTGCCGTATTCCACATTTCACTGACATGTGTACCCCCGCACTTTACCACAGCTCTCGGCGTTGTCACCGATGAAGATCGTAATGCTGGACACGAGTGACGAGGACTCGGTGAAGGAGGCAGCCCTCCAGCTGAATAATATCCCCATTGACCTGCTTATCAACAATGCAGGCACCGGGTGGCTCACGGATATTGTAAGTCGTCGTTGGTGAACGCATTCGAGGTGAACGCTGTGGGTCTGTTCCTTGTCACGAACGCTCTGCAGCCCAACCTGCAGCTCGCAATGAAGTTGAACGGAGTTGCATCGGTTGTACAGCTTTCTTCACTTCTGGGCAGCGTCAACAGCAACACGGATGACAACGCCATGTACTTCCGCGGCCAGTAAGCCTACAGCACGTCCAAGGCGGCTCTCAACATGGTCACGCGGTCCTTGGCTGTGGATCTGCGCGACAGCAACGTCGCATTTGTCGCCGTGCATCCCAGATACGTGGACACCGAGCTCACAGGTGGCCAAGGTCCGTTGAAAGCTATTGAGGTCGCGGCGGCCATAGCTGACCTCGTCACCAACGTGACGCTGAAAGACTCGGGCAGGTTCCTCAACGCAGACCCCACGATGCCCGGCGATGAGCTTCCGTGGTGAACAGCTTACCGCTCAAACTTGAATCGCTCAAACTTGAATCATGAAAACTAGTTCTAGTAACTTTCATGTAGATGATAGCAGATCATGGCGACAGCCACATCCGTAGTGATATCTACTGAAGTACTAAATCTATGTCTTCCACGTCGTCCACTTACGGATGTGCGCAGCATTTCAAGTTGGTTGTTCTCTTTGCAGCATAGCACGATTTCGTGCCAGACCAATGTTTTTAATCATTTCGGTACGATTCAGTTTGAACTTGAGTATTTTACAAAATCCCGGTATTACCGGAATAAAACACCTGCAAGGCAGAATGTTGCTGGTACCGGTTCGTTCAATCCACATTCAGTCATCACACGAATGGTGCCAAGTTGAATGCTGGAAGCATGCGAATCCAAAAAAAAATCAACGTAATTGTTCTCAAGAGAATGCTTCGTAAAGTAGCGAAACATGCCACGACTTGAGCACTGACAAAATGACAAGACACTTTACAACGTGTAACCCCGGTCAGGTGTGAAATGTTCAGCATTTTTTTAGTAATTGAGGCAAGAGTTTTTATCGACAAATGCAGCCACGGTATTCCCAATAAAACTGAAAAACATGAAATAACTGAATCATGCATTTTGGGGGCCACCATGCTTCATGCTGGTGGAAACATTCCCACTACACCTCGGAGTTGAAATCATCAACTCATTTCTGCACCGCGAACGTCACGTGGGCCATCTTCTCGCTAAACGCCCACAGCTTCGTAGCAGCCGATTCCGAGTCACAAAGATCCGCAGGCTGATGACGAGCGGGGCACCCAGTGCTTCTGTCCTTAGGTCCAATATAGTCCCCTCCAACGACCTCCTTCCCAGTAGCAGCATACAACGTCGGCATCGCCCCCATCTCGGGGGTCTTACCTCCGGGTAGCAGCGTCGCAATTTTGATCAGCAACCAGTAGATCCAGTTGTTGTTGGCCGCCGCCATGTTCGAGCCCAGATTTGTCACCACGTACCCCGGGTGGCAGGCCACGACCATCACGTTGTCAATACCCACAGCTTTGAGACGTCGGTCGAGCTCCTTGGTGAACAGGATGTTGCACAGCTTGGTCTCCCCGTACGTCTGCACCTGACCGAACCGGTCCTCGCTTGTGACCATGATGTCGTCCTCCCTGAAGCTGGTCTCGCCCTTCTTGTGCAGGCCGCTGCTGACGTTCACCACTCGAGCCGCCTCGCTGTGCTTTAAGAGCTCGAACAGCTGAGCAGTGAGCGCGAAGTGGCCCAAGTGGTTGGTGGCGAACATGCGCTCGTACCCGTCAGTTGAGAGAGCGTAGGAGCCGCCCATGACTCCGGCGTTGTTGATCAGCAGGTCGAGGCGGTCGTGGCTCTTCTTGAATTGCTCCGAGAATTTGTTCACGCTGCCGAGGTCGCCCAGGTCCAACTGGATGAACTCCACGTGGCCAGCGTCAGGAACGGTCGACAACGTCTCGCGCAGCTTGGTCTCCACTACTCGGCCGCGCTCTTCACTGCGGCAGGCGAGCACCACGAGCGCCCCCTTGGCCGCCAACTGCAACGCGGTCTCATACCCAAGACCCGAGTTGGCGCCCGTGACGATGGCCACTTTGCCCGAGAGCGACGGGATCTGCGAGGCGTCCCAGGCGTCAGGAATCGCAGGAGCTTCCGACATGATGAGGAACAACTTGAACTGGTTGTGTAGAGGACATAGATTTGCTAAGCGGTGTCCTGTATGAATTACTGCTCCTATTTCTTCGTCTTCTTCTCACTTAAAAACATCACTCTCGTGTTCCAGCAGCTAAAACTGCAAAGTGAGCCAACGGTGCCGAGTTTCTTACTCGGCTTCAAACTTGACGGGCGTCAACTCCTTGCTGTAAGCCCAAAGCTTGGCAGCGGACGTCTCGGACTTGCTCCGGGCTGACGGATCCTTGCTGATCAAGTATCCGTAGCCCTGGAAGTACTTCGGGATGAAGTAAGGAATATAGTCACCACCCTTGACACTATCCACCGTAGCAGCGTACAGCGCCGACAATGCCCCCCTTCAGAGCGCTTTGCAACGGGAACAAAGCAGAAGTTCATGAACCACAAGTACGATATTGGCCGTACAAACTAGGAAGCTGCTCGTCGAGACAACGCGGGACGGCGCGCAGTCAGCGCAAAGCGGCCCAGGTATGTCGTGACGAACACCAGCTCGTACCCGCCCACCGTCTTGTGTACGTTCCACCGCCAACTTGACGCTGTCGCCACCGCCAGCCGTACATGTTGCAGTTGACTTCAACTTGACCTCCAATCGTCAAACTACACAAGATTATCCTTATAATACACAACTTCCGTGTGCTTTCTACCGCATTCCTCCGCATTCGACCAGTAACGCCGTGCGCCATGACGTCGCTGTACGCGTCGGTGGCGCCGCAGTTCACGCGCGCGCTGCTGTCCCCGGGGCTGCGCGTGGGCGTGGCGGACGAGGGCGGCGTGTGGCAGTTCGTGGCGCCGGCGCTGGCGCAGCGGCTGCCGCTGCGCGCCATCGAGTGGCGCAACCTGGTGGGCGTGACCAAGCGCATCGAGCAGCTGCCGCTGCACTTCCTGGAGCTGCGCGCGGGCGGCGCGCAGGAGCCGCCGCCCACCTGCGTGTACCTGGTCAAGTGCGAGGACCTGGACGCCTACCGCAGCGCCGTGCGGCCGCCGCTGGCCGCCTGGGTGGACGCCATGACGGCCGCGCGCGTCGAGTGGCTGGTGCTGTACGTGCCGCTGGGCACGCGCGCCAAGGCCGCGGGCAACCAGCCCAACGCCGTGTACCGCAAGGTCTTCGAGCGGCTGCGCGCGGACTTCGCGCACCCGCGCAGGGGCGGCGCGCTGCTGATCGGCGCCGCGTCCGCCGCCGCCTCCGCGTCCTCCGCGTCCTCCGCGGCGCTGCAGGAGCGCGTGTGCAAGATCGAGACGCTGGAGGGCGCGAGCGTGCTGGGCCAGCAGCAGCAGCACGAGTCCCAGTGGACGGAGCTGCTGCTGCGGCTAAGGCGCTGCGTCATGGACGCCTTCCAGACGCGCTGCTTCCAGTACGAGGAGCGCCTGCGCGTGCTGGACAACAGGCGCGGCGCCGCCGGCTGGGACTTCGGCGCCTTCTTCCTGGCCAAGGAGCGGCTCGCGCTCATGTACCAGCAGATGTATCTGCAGGACGACGCGATCCGCCACGTGAGCAAACTGGCTGAGAGAGAGATGGAGAGAGAGATGGAGGAAGCTAACGTAGTGAACTATTGTGCTGTTGCTGTCGCTGCTGCTGCTGCCAGTTGGACGAGCTGGACGCCATCTTCGTCAACTTGAACGAGACGGAGAAGCAGGCGTTCCGAGACGGGAGCAAGCGCTCGTTCGCAGCGCAGGACGCCATCTTCACGCAGTCGCCGGTGAGACCAGTTGACGGGGTTTTGTTGTAGTGGTGGCGTTCGGCAAAAGGTTTGATGAACGTTTTTGCTCGTTTGGCTGTGCTGCAGCTAGCGTTGGACCTGAACGAGACGCAGGAGCTGATCGCCTCGAACCGCGCGTCGGCCCGACTCATCTCGCTCTACTGTTTCTGCAGACAGATCCGCACGCTTTACGTCATGGGGAACTTTCCGCAGCTGCTGCAGCGCGCGAGCTTGTTCATTGAGTCTTTTCTTGAAGAACTGAAAGAGATGGCGGCGGAGGGCACTCTCGAATGGCACCAACCGTTTCTTTGGGCGGTGGGGGCGTGCTTGGAAGTGGCGTATGCTTGTGAACTCTCGTGGAGTGGTCGTGACGAAGAGTGGACCGCCTCAAGTGTGTCCGTGCAAGCAGCGCAAACGATTCCTGTCGAGGACATGTCACGCGCGCTTGGCAGCGTGTTATATCTTGCTCGGCGATTACTGAAAGGCTTCGCAAAGTCCAACAGGAGCAGGTCCGATCTACACGTTTCATTTTCAAGCGCGGCAGGCGGCGATGCAGATCACGGTGAAGCGTCTTCGGCCTGGTATCGACAATTGGAGCAAGTGCTCGTGGCTCCAGAATGGCAGAGGTCTGAAATTTGCGAGCCTTACGAACGCTGTCTCTCCGAGGTATCGCACTTAGCTTCGATGCACTTTTCTCAATCTGGTCGTCATCGATTCGCGGTATTTCTTGGTGGGGAGTGTGCGCGCTACCATCTCGCACGTGGGGAGTACGAAAGCGCCTCGCGGCTTCTACGTTCGCTTGCACGGCAAAGCGAAGAAGACGGGTGGTGGTTGATCTTTGGTGCGTGTGTGCGCAACATTTGCCGAGCTGAATTGGCGTTAGGTCGGTCTACCCAAGCTGTGGCAGCTTGTTTTAGTATGCTGCAACTTGCACAAGAAGAAAATGTCGGCGTCAGCAAGGAGGAAATGGAGCAACTTATGCACACCCTTGTTGCAAGTTTAGGCAAGAATGCCATGAAGGACGAAAAAACTGAGACGGAAGGTGCCGATGATGCCTCCGATACTGTGTCTAAGATGAATATGGGCGAGCTTTTCAGGCCGACTGTGGCTGTGGAGACTACCCAAACTAGCGGCAGTGCATTGGAGCACGGAGACATCCGCGTCACACTAGGTATTACGAATGAATTCCCCGCAGAAGTGCACCTGGAAAAAGTCCGCGTTCGCTTTGAGAGGGTGTCAGCCCCAGAGAGAAAGACACCACCAGAAGAGTTTTCTACACCCTCAGATGGAATTATTCATGTGGACACCTCAGAGCAGCAAATGGATCTGTCTCTCGATGAACTAGTAAAACCTAATGTAACTATCAAGGACGAAGACGAGGGTGCATTGACGGAGATACCGTTGATGGAGCACGATCACGCGATCTCCCCACATACTGCCGTGCTCAGCTCGGACGATCTTGCTTTACAGGATCAACAGCTACAAGGTGATACCAATGGGCACGAACAGCTCACTGAAGTGCTGCTTGAGGAGAATGATGTTCACCTCGACGAGAAAACTGGGATAAACCTGGTGTTTCTACACTCGGGGGTCCTGGTGGGGCGGTACGTCTGCACAGGGATTGAGTGTGTTCTGGCAGCAAGCACATTTCAGCTGCTTCCTCCAAGCGCTCTCGCTCTCGCTGGTTTTGAGATAGCTGCAAGAGAAAGCACGGTTCAAGTTGCTATTAGTGGTACTCCACTACTCATGCCAAGGCCTTATTCCCCAGTTGAGACAGTGTTGGTCTCGATCCAGGCCAACGAAGATAATGTGATGGATGGCACTCTTGAATTGCGTGTGTTCAAGCGTACAACCAATAACAACTGTGATAAAACTGTTCCCCAAGACCCTGATGACGAGGAGGTGGAAGATGAGAGTGAGAATTGTGAAGAAGCGTGTGGTATCCAATTGATTGAAGCTCGGCTTCACGGTTCGTCTGGCCAAGGCCAAGTGGCAAAGAAAAGCGAAGACAGTAATACGAACTTTCATGAAGAGTGCAGCAAGCTTAGTGTGACTCTACCACCGCTACTGTCTGGGAGTTCCCTAGCTTATGACGTATCTCTCATGGTGCCTCCAATGGACCTCCTTAAACTCACCAGCAGTGAACCAGAGGATGAAGATGATGGCGATTTCAGCTTTACAATTGATGCAAAAGTACGGTACCAACGTGATGCTGTTCCGATCAACTCGAGTGTACCGACGGCGACAACGGAGATACGCTGCGCTGAGGCAAACTTGCGTGTTATACAACCACTAGTGGAGACAATTCGTCTGAAACGTGTAGGCTCGAGGATATTCGTGTCCATCGCTCTCACGTGCAACCACTTCACATCGATTGTATTGCGGGACTATGCGCTACTGTGTCCCGGTGACACGGGTACTGGTTCTACTACAATGATAACCGTGCAACAGGATCCAAACACCAAGTTACGAGGTACTGTACTGCGCCCCAGCGATTGTGTGCACCTTGCTTTCACGCTGGCTTGTTCACCAGAGTTCGAAAAGGAGGCCAGCGACAGCTTGTGCTTGCTTCAATTGCATCTTCAGTATGGCGACGATGAGACTTGGCAAAAGACCATGACAGTACGAATATCGCTAGCAGAAGTAGAAGGGAAGCGTTACCGAATTGACGTGGTCCCGAGAGGGCAGCAAATCGATCAACAGTTTACTGGCGAAATGGTCGAAGCCACAGCGAATGAACCTGTCACATTCCAGGTTCACGTGCAAGAGGAAATCTCGGAGCTCAGTAGAGATGCAACGGAGAATGACTCAAGCGTTTTGGCATTGTGCCTCAACGAAACTAGTGAACCCGATTGGATTCTTGTGGGTAAGCAACTCGAGCGCTTCAGCTTTAGCCCCGTGCTCGGCGGCGACAACGATCGTCGGCGTGAGTTTAGCACGCAAAAAAGGCTTTTGGCGACTCGGACAGGTCAGCTGCGGTTCCCGTCCTTCCGACTGGAGGTCAATGGCAAGGCAATCCCAGCAGCGCGTGTGCATTGCCAGCAATGCTGTCGTCGCGTCCTTGTAAGTTAACCAAGATGGATGGTAAATTCCACAACGTGAAAATCTCTAATTGATAAGTAGTTAATGGTCTCAAGTGACACGACCGATGCTTAGCAAATCTAGACACGGAACCACATCGAGGGTCTTCTTGGCCTTGTTCATGCCACTGCGTCATCTGCCAGAATCCCAAGGGCACGCAGCTCACGCTGTTTGTCTTCACAGTTCACGTACGAGTCGCCGTTTCGAATATGCCACAAGGCACCACCAAGATTTACTCCCCATGCTGCGCGTGGGTACGGCGCCTCCGGCGGCACCGAGAACTTTGTGCTCATCGATGCGCAAGTGCCGCCGTGCAACTCTGCGTACGCACGGAACGCTGGCAGCAAAACCTCATTCCATCGCTGGTCATTCGAGCGCCATACAAAACCCACCTTGTCCAGCTCAGCACGCAGCTTCGACGGGAGCACCACCTGACCGGAACGTACACGTGTGATCCACTGACCGAGTCTAAAGCCACGTGTGAGCACCGGCCAGCTGGGGTCGCGCTCGGGTACCACAAAGTCCGTCGTGACAAGGGCATCGTTGCCGTGCAGCCTCCGATACGTCGTCAGCGCCGGGATCACTATACTGCGCACGGTCTTCTCTACACGGTGGCGCGCGTTCCATACGAACCCCAGCTTGTCGAGCTCTTTGCGAGCCGCCTGTACCTGCGCGTCGTACGCTCCACGACGGATGTTCTTCACTGTGTCACCAAGCTTGAGCGCCCACGAGTCTTTCGGCCAAGGCGCCCCGGACGGCACCACAAAGTCCTGCCACACATCGCAGTGGCCGTACTGCGCGGAGAACACCTCAAGCGCCGGGAAGATGCTCTCCCCCCAGACCTTATCCACCAGCCTGAACGAGAAGCCCAGCTCGTCCAGCTCCTGCTTGCTGTCTCTGACCTGCGTCGCGTACTTGCCGGACCTGACCATGTACACGTGTCTCCCCAGCATGTAGCCCTCCAGCGCCTTGGGCCACCTCGGGTCTTCCTCATGGGGCGGGATCGTGAACGCCAGCGGCACGTCGGCGTTGCCGTGCAGCTCCCTGTAGCGCCGCAGCCCGGGCAGGAAGAACTGGTACCACTTGGTGTCGCGCACGCGCCACACGAAGCCCAGCGCGTTGAGCGCGTCCACCTGGCTCTTGGGCAGCGGCGGCAGCGCCGCGGTAGACGACGTCGACGTCGTCGCCTGCTTCTTCTTGTCCTTGAGCTGCTGCTCGCGCTGCCGCTGCTGCTGCACCTGCTTGCGCAGCTTGGCCACGGCCAGGCCGAGCTTGAAGCCCCTCGTGGCGCGCGGCCAGAGCTGCGCCTCGTCCTCGTCGTCGCCCGCGGGCACCACGAACTTCTGCGGCACGAACAGGTCCCCGTACTGCTGCGCGTAGCAGCGCAGCGCCGGCAGACAGACCTGCTGGAACTGGTACTCCTGCCACGAGTGCAGCGGGAAGCCCAGCGCCCGCAGCTCGTGCAGCTGCTCGGCCGCCTGCCGCTGCTTCTGCTCCGAGCCCTTGGCCAGCGACTGCATGAAGCGGTGCACCTTCACGCCCAGCGGCAGCGCGTGCAGCTCGTGCGGCCAGGCCTCGCTCCTGGGCACCACGAAGCCGAAGGGCACGGCGAAGTGGCTCTCCAGCGCGTGGAACGTGCGCAGCGCCAGCACCAGTTGGCCCAGCGCGCGGCTGCTGCTGTTGTTGCTGCTGCCGCCGGGCCCGCGCCGCCCCCTGGGGACGTCGTCCGGGGCGGAGGACACGCGGTAGAAGCGTGCGTGGGTGGAGGCGGCGGCTGGGAGCGGCAGCGGCGCGCTCAGCAGCCGCGCGCGCCGCGGCGTGGGCTGCAGACGCAGGTGCAGCAGGCGGCGCGACAAGCTCATCGATCGCCCAGCCACTGCTTTGGTCATGGCGATTATTGTGTGGGGTCGGCTAAGTGCGATTGGTGTGGCGTGATGTAAGCTTGATTACTTCAAGTGGCTCTGTCATTGGGTGTGGTACAGTACATACCTCGTTAGCACCGTTTCGCGACATTATGTATAGAGAGAGCTACTATTACAATAAAGTCAATACTTTTTGTACACACTTCAGAAGCGCTCGTGAATAGAAAGTCTGCGGACTGTTGTGACAATCATTTTTCCCAACAACCATGCCTTCAGTGGGGAAATTATAGTAGTCGTTGTGTGGAATTACTGGGTGGGGGAGTGGCGGGTTGAGAGCTGCTGGTAGATTGAAGAATGAATACACGGTGCAACCTTCGGTGCTCGGGAGAAGGGAATTTCGCCTCTCCCTCTCCGCTTTCCGTTCTCTCTCGTGCGCCTCGGTCGTTTCGAAACTACTCGTTGTCAATGCGATCGAGCTTGTTTCTAATAAAGGCGTTCCCGTGTGCATCGCACGTGGTCTTCACGCGTAAATTGTCCGTTAGCCCAGCTCCCACCTCAGGGTCTTATGGATTAGCATAGCTGTCATTTTAACCCGGTGGTCACGGACACGCCCAAAGCTTCGGTCCACTGATTTCCTCGCACATTAAATGTGGAGAAGAACTAGCAAAATGTGATAATCCACTGCTCACGTCGAATCCCGGATTGCGTACTTGACAGCAAACGATACGAGGCACACAGGATGTTCTTCGGCCACGTCCTTATTCCGCTAAAGCTGGCTTACGTTGTCGCAGATGAAGGCAGCAGTAGCGACACAGGCAGCAAAAGTGGTAGTGGCAGCTTGACCAATGCTGGGGACTTCGGCGCAGTTGCATTCGTTCCAGCTGAAGCTAACCAGGCACAGCTTTTGAGCACAGCTGATATCGCCCCTGGCACGATTGTGGCTGTCTCCTCCAGTTACAGTGCACTGAATGGAGGGGCTACCGGACTGGGTGCGACTACTACACCAGACACGACTGTTGCTGCGTCAGTTCTAAGCGTGCCATCGCTTGCGAACGAAACAACAGGAACGATCGAATCGATTGGAAACTCCACCACAACACCAACTCAAGGGCTATCTGCGCGCACACAGTTCACATACAATTGCACGTCCGCCAGATATGGAACATCCAGGAGGGCCCCGATGTCTCGAGAGGCGCATCCTTGCTTTTATTACCTTCAATACTTTTACTTTAAATTTCCTTTAATTTTCACAACAGAATACGACCTTGTCCTTCTTGCATACCAACTCTTATCCGTATCACCAACATGGAAAGCGGGACGCTAAGTTAGCGATTGAAGCAGGAGCTGCCAGCCCAATGAAGTGGTGACGTATAACAAATAATTGGGTGCACCGAGAAAAAAAGCTATCATGTTCACCACCCGTCGGACGTCCCCAATAAAAGGCGGAGCCTTAAAACCTCGAGAGTCCGTCTCCCGACGTTTTACGTCTCCTTTTCGTGCTATATCAGGTATAAAACGGTCAGGAGACGGCATTTGGAGGTGTTTGCCGTCTCCTACACCACTCGTAAAGCGGCACGGGAGACTATTTTCGGGTCTACCGTCTGCATACCTCCTAAAACTTTCAATGGAGACGCTAAATAGCAGTTACCGGCTCCCCTATGAAAGTCTCGTCCGAGGGGTGGTGTTCGTACTGGCGATGAGCGTCCACCGTTTTAAACGGAGTGGTTGCCGGGGCAACTCGCCACGTAGTTCAGGAGCTAAAACTAGACCATCTCGTGTTGAGGTTTTCCATGCCGATAGCTCAGGCGCATCCTATGCAGTACTCATCCGCCTGTGTTCTACATGTGAACCTTACGATGATCATTGGCCGCAGTTTCGGTGGCGGTCCTTGATATTTTGACAACGGAACCATCGAAGTAGAATAGCTCTCGAATAACAACTCCAATAATAGCGGATTGGGGCGTTGTGGCTCGGATGACTAGTATTAAATTAATATCAATGGATACGCTCTACGTTTTATTAGAGCTTCGTATTTTGGCGTAGGCATTTTGAGAGGCGGAACCACCGACACCATATTAGGTCCTCGGCCACGGATCTCTGTCTGTCTAGCACCGGGTGGGAAAGGAACGGAAGAAGTGTCTGCCACGAGTGTTTTTTTTTTTTAGGTCTGGCGTTTTGCCAGTGACATCGTGGCAACACGTTTCAGATTATGTTTTTATATCATGATGATGATGTAGCAGTAAAGGTGTTACATTAGGGTTTACTGGGCCCAAAGAATCAAAGAGGGAGGGCTAAAGCCATGCTATTGGGGATTTCGTGCGATTTCTGTTGTTTTCTTACAATACGAACTACTTTTGAGTGCAGCTCAAACCATGATCAAGCAATGGTAACCAAGCAAAAGCACAAATGCAAGTACCGAAGGTCTTGAAGGTGGCTGATGTGAACCCGATCCTGATGTTGTTCCCCGCATGAAGACTCTCCCTGGTCTTCATCGCACGATACACACGCCGCGTTACTACCTGTGGTCTGATCACATCGTGCATTTGTGCACCCATCAGGAATTTGGCACGAAATATCACATGTTGGGCCCCAGAACCCGTGTTTACACGAGCTACAAGATAGGATTGTCCCATCCACGGCGTTGCAGCTGGTACTTGGGTCGATGTCAGTCGTGCCAAGCGTCCATACCAGGATCGTCCGCAAGGCATCCTTTTTGTCATCGGATATGGACGACACCATGTTGATCGCAGTGGAAAGAAGGATTTCAGCATCGTACGTCGTAGCAACACATCCACTGAATAGGCTAAAGCTGGAGCGATCCGAAGACGATAGAATATCAATATCAAGTTCAGTGGTCGTGTTAAGAGCACGAGAAAATGTGATCGCCAGCGGGATCGAGACATTGACTTCTCCATAGCCGGCGTTGCAGTTGTACTCCATGTAATGGGGAAGCAAACAGTCACCACCGTGCCACAGCGATGTTTCATCCAGATATCTCGACAACAGAGGTGGAAACGGGTCTGGATATTTGAAAGTGCTGTTTAGCTCGGCAAATACCAAAAATTCAGCCTTAACACCCACCTGGGCAAGACCCTTTAGCAGTGAAAGAGATACGTGAAAGGAAGGAACTAAATCCAGTTCCATCTCGAGATCAATGCTGTTCTGAGCTCGACAGTAATTCCTGTCTATAGTGAAGCTCGCATTCTTTAGCTGGGTCGTCTCATCCAGCGTACATCCATTTGGAGCAAACAAGGCAACTTCGAGATTTGCATTCCACGTTAGCTCCATCTCAATGTCTTCTTCAAAGGATATCCCAACAATCTCCAAATTTGCGGTCGTGGACGCGATGGACACGTTCAGGAAGCAGTTTTCACACGTGATGTGGCAACAGTCTGTCGATGGGTCGGAAGTGTCAGAGCAATTCCCAGTTTCGAATATTGAGTAGCTGGAATTGCTCACAGTCACGGCGTCGTCTTCCAAGTTCCACGATAGCGATCCCAGCTTGCCGGTCGTCGTGTTCTCGACCGTGTCACATTCTAGGACACGGCAACAGCCCTCGTCAGTCGAGGTGTACCCAGATGCATAGGAATCGTCACCGGAGGAGCAGTCGTAACATTGATTCGCAGGTAGAGTCTCAACGTCTCTTACATAGCCACATTCGGTCGTGCAGCCGTTGTTCTTGGCGTAGAACTGCATCTCGCACTGCACTTTGGTCCATTCACTATCAACTTTAGCCCAACATTTGTCGATATCGATCTCCCCTGCTTCACCTATTTCCCCACAGTTGTATTTGCAGGAAGAAGCCTTCACGAATCCAAACGTACTCTCCTCAAGAGCACGACGAACTCGCTCTGTAGCACCAGTATCCACCGACTCTGTCCGTAAGAGATTAGCAAGGTCAGTAGAATGAAATTTGATCTTGCAGCTGGGGAACACTTGAGCGAAGGTCGCACGCTCTAACTCGAGCCTCACTCGGCAGTTTTCAGGAGAAGATGGCATCGCAGGGGTGCCTTTAATTCCACTATCGTTCACTAGTGAGATTCTTGACACGTGGAAGTACTCGGGGGACGTGGTGAATGGAAAACCGGAAAAGAAATCCCAGAGTACAACAACGCGTCCCACCGAAGACTGCAGCACTTGTTGACAGTCTGCCACAGAGAGTGTAGCAACAGTTTGAGAGTCGGGAGCCCCCCATCCGTCGGAGTTATCGCTGCTAGTCTCTACTTCTCTTACGTGAGCACGTTGCTGACTTGCATGAGGTTCCAAAGCGCCGATGTCGCCGTGCAGTTGTACGCGAGGTGAGTACTCGGCGACTCACGGCTCGGCACGGGTAACGCAAAGCTGCGACCAGTCTCCGAGAGCGAATTGGACAAACTACCTGCATGTTCGGGAGCAACGAGCAGCGACGCGAATACGTTGGTGCTGGCAGTATCGACGCGGTGTAGTCCGCTCGCTACCTCTCGGAAGGTGCTGTAGCTTGGAGACATCGTGGTGTCAAGATCCGGGGATCGTGAAGAAGTCGACGGTGGTGACCACTTTCTGAGTGCGTGACAAGGAGAGCGAATAGTAGTAATACCAGCATTCGATCGACCCACATCACAGTTCGCTTTGTAGGTTAGCCGACGGGAAGCAAAAGTTGAAATGGAGGCCAGGTGTCACTCGCCGGTATGCGCGTGGAAGTGGGATTAACAACCGGGGACCTCCATGGTCCCGCCGGTCCCTTTGGCGTCACTCCGTATTTTACTTGGCGGTCCATCGACAGCACGACCATCTTGGACCACGAAATCCCTCCATCATGGAACACTGTCGGTGGTACGGATAGTTTGGCAATCACTTGTTTGCTTTACCGTAGAAAAACTGTATTTAATATTTATCGAGACATCACTGCAAACTACGTAAGGAGATGCATTCAAGCAGTACGATGTCTGCATTTTGTTCAAGCCGTCAAGCCTTCGTCGGCTATCGACAAGATCCTCCGTCGGCGGTTGTCGTGAAAAGTCTAATTCATTTGGATCAATCCCAATTCTCCGAAAATGGAAATGTACTAAGATGAAGTAGTTAGATTCTACTTAGTCTTTTCTGCTGGTGAAGTCAATGGTCATATGCAGTTGCTGCGATGCTGCGGATATAATGTAGTTGAAGGCTGTATCAAAACAGCCAAATCCAGCCAAAGGCTGGGGTGAAGATTTGAAACCACAGTAGCGGTCCTTGTGGTGCCCATTTGCGTGCAGAGCCCGTTTGGCCCCCAGTGTTCGCATTGGTTGTTGGAGTCGGCGTACTTTTCGTCGAGCCCGACGACGTTGAGCTCGATGTATCAGTACTCGTCGACGAACCCGACGAAGTAGTAATTTCGCAAAACCCGCCTTCCCATCCATCCTCGCATGACCAGCACCCAGATGCAGTCGCACTGTCCTGTTGGCACCACGCAGTGATGCAGTGCGTCGGTAGGTCGCAACGCTCTTCGCAAATCGGACCCCAATATCCACTATCGCAATAGGAACACGAAATAGCAACACCATCGACAGGGTTGCAGTTGATATCCCCGCAGTGCCCATGATCGCACGAGTTTTCGCAATTCTGGCCCCACGAACCTGCGTCGCATTGAGCATTCACATCCAGCCCAACATAAGCAGACACAGCGTTTGAGAAGCTCGCCGTTCTTGCCCGTTGATAGATAACTGATTGCAAATCTGATGCGGTGGGGTAACTTTCGGCGACGGAGGGGGGGACTGCGATCCTAATCGAAATTTCACCCGTGGCTGCGGAGACAGAATCGAGTGTGAGGAAGTCGGGGTCGATTTCAGAAATTCCGAGCAACCACATCACGATCTCCTTCAGCTTTTGTTGCTTATCGGGGGAAAGTGACGAAACTGCGTCAATGGCTGTCGAAAGCAGCATTTCTGCTTCGTATGCGGTCGATATGCAGCCACTGAAAATACTCATGGTCAAGCTGCCACCATTTACCATGGGCTCGTAGCTTTTCTTGATGATGAGCGGGATATTGAGAGACATGGGCAGTGATACGGTGATGTTTTTGATCCCGGCGTATCCGGCGAATTCCATGAAGTGAGGCAAACTGCAATCGCCGTAGTGGAAAAACGAGTCTGCGTCGAGGTATTTCGATGACAACGCCGGATAAGGTTCCGGAAATTCTATTCCCGCCTTGAGCTCAGTAGATATGACGCAACTGGCTTTGACGCCGATTGTCGCGGTGCCTCCAAGTAATAAAAGTGATGCTCTGACAGTAGGAATCGCAGCAACTTCCAATTCGATGTCGATGCCACTCTGTGCTACAGCGTTGGCGGGTGTACTGGTAATCTGGGCGTCGACGAACGGCTCGGAATTGAGATCCCCTGCTGTGACACCTTCAACATTAATGTACGATCCGAATTCGACGCTTGTACCATGGGGTTTAAGCGAGAGTCTTCTCAAGATATCTAGCTGGACCTGGAGTTCCAGATCAATCCCAGAATACAAGTGCAAAGTCACAGTGTCATCAATGGTGTTGTGCACGTCCTCGATGTCGCAGCCGCTTGGGGCGAAAACTTTCACCCTTAAATATGACCCACCGACCAGCTTCATTTCAGATGACGTAGTATAATCACCAAGGCCGTACGTGTTAATGTCTGCGTAGAGCGACGCGATTGAGATGGTGACAAAGCAATCTTCGCAGGTGATGCGGCAACAATCACTCGAAAAGTCGGTAAGATCAGAGCAATCTCCCTCTTGGTAGATCACGTACGACGGGTTGATGATAGTCTGTCCGTCACTTTGTAAATTCCAGGTGAGTCCTTTCGGATTTGTCATGGACGTGTCATCGATGGGCTCGCAGCTTAATACCGTACAGCAGTTCCCCCCGCCCGTAGGAAGATAACCATCTTTGCAATCAAAAAGTAATTCCGTATAGCAGTCATAACATTGGTCGGCAGGAAGCATGGCAAGGTTACCTACTTTATTCCCGCACTCATAATCGCAATCAGCGTTGCGTCCGTAAAACTGAAGCTGACACAGCGCCGTAGTGGTTCCATCTACCCAGCACTGATCTGGGGCAGCACCTCCTTCTCCGCATCCGGACGTGCAGGCTGGGTCTTCCACGAAGCCGAAAGAGTCTAGGTCTAGACGTCGAGTCTTGTTCGTCTCGACGCTTGATGATGGGACTTCGTCCAAGTGGATGATGTTGTCTAAGTCGGTTGATTGGAACGTAATTTTGCAGTTCGGATACACTTCAGAGAAATTTGCCTGCGCCATATCCAATCGAATCACGCAACTCCCTGAAGCCGATGTGTCCGTGTCGCTTCTCAAGGACGAGCTGTTCGTCGTGTAGTAGAAGATGGGGGTGTCGTTGAACTCTTCGGCGAAGAACGCGTTCACCAACACAGGTCGGCCGACTGCAGTTTTCTGAACTGTGGCGCAGTAGGAGACTTCGACCGAGGCAATCGCCACAATCTTGCGGGGTACTTCTGTCTTGCTGCTCGATGTCGAGGTACCGTTGCTTACGTTGCTTGAAAACTGTTGAAAATTTACCAATCTCAGCACATCCGGGTCTTCCTGCATGTTCCAAAGGTTCGGCGCAGACGTGCAGTTGTACATGAGCTGTGTACGGCCAGATAATTCGTCGACGGATGTTGCTTCTTGTTTGCCCGTCGCCGCCGTAGTCGTTGCTGCGAAATTTTCCGCTGGGACGATGAGAACGGACGCATACGCAGTCGTGTTGGGAGCGGTCACACCGGCCAAACCTGGGGATTCATCCTTCAATGCCCCGTAACTGGCTGTCACTGCGACCAAAGAATCGGGCACGAGCCCGGTTGTGTTCAAAAGCTGGTGCTGTAGACTCTCGACTGGCAAGTACACAACATCTGCGCCATGGCCAGCGTTGTCGCTACCTGGTCCACTGCCACTGTCGCTCCCCGGGTCTGCCACCGTAGCAGCGCATAACAACGGCAGAGTGACGATATAGTGCAGACGCATCGTGCCTTCGTGTGTGTCGCTGGCTTGGGATACCTGTAGGCTGTTAAGTAGAGCTGTTTCTTGTGTGTGTGTGTGTGTGTGTGTGTGTGGTGGAGGGAGAACCAAAAGTGGGATTACCTTGAAATACTGCAGTGGGAGGTATTCATCACGACGATTCATCGTCGACGAATGAACCATCGTTTTCCATATACATGTAGCCCCATACCTGTGCTACCATACCTGCCCATTCCCAAAGCGATAGGCCTCGCATGGTCTCATGTTCATCCAGGATGATCTCACGTTCGTTTCAGCAGGCCACAGTGCAAACACGTTTTTTTTTTTTTTTTTTGGGGGGGAGGGGGTGCTCTACGTGGACGTGTCTCCCTACTATCCAAGGCGGGTCAACCAACAGCTCCGACTGTATACGTTTATATGTTGTTCTACTGTCTACTTTGCTCTGATATCTGCTGAAACGAATTGAAGTTTCAGGGAGCTGAAATTGTGGTTTCCAACGTTGGTCATCACGCGATGAACGGGCGTAACCAGCCGGCCGAGGCGGTGCGCTTCGCCCATTCCGCGTCCTGTGCCCAAGTGTCAGAACCCACCACGCCACTCTCTAGGGCTCAGCCCGGATGTATCAGTTAACGCAACACATTACGATTGCCCCATCCGTTTGTTCCCGTTAAGAGTGAGAAACGTGAGGTCATGACGGTAGACACGTGCTGTTTCCTGGATGGACATGAGACCACTCATGATTTCATGTTTGCACTGTGGTTCGCTGAAACGGACGTGAGATCGTGACGGTAGACACGTGCTGGATCCTGGATGAACATGAGACCATGAGGCCTATCGTTTTGGGAATTAGCTGGTATGGGGCTATACGGGAAACGATGGCTCATTCACGCCTGAACAAACCAAACCAAAATTGCCAATGAACCAGGCTCGAAACGGTTTCGTGGTTTGGTACGAAGTGGTTCGAGCCGATTGAAACGCAGCAAACCACGAGACTGTGGTTGGCTAAAACCTCGATTTGAAACTGTTCATGATGCGGCTCTTATCGAGAAGTGCCGCGCTGCACAACCGAAAGACCAAGCGCCATCGAAGACAAGAGCCGCTGTCAAAGACGAAAGCTGCCTCGGGGTGAGATGCTCGCCATCTTCGAGAAATCAAATCTTGCCATCTAGGAGGTGCAAGCGAATAAACCAACATTGCTACCGATACCAGCCGCAGATTCTTATTCTTCAGGGGGTACGGTGGGCTTTGATGTGAGCCCGCCCGGAGTGCAGAGAGCCATATTGACCAACTAGGCAGCGGAAAAAGCAAACCATCGGTTGCAGACTCCAAACCTCAGGAAGTGTTGATGAGCGTTGGTCTGGCAACGTTCAAACCAAAGTAACGGCTAGAATTGGTTCAACGGTGAAATATAACTTCGAACCAATAGTTTGCACTTTGGGTGGTTTGGTTTGTTCAAAGCGTGGGTTCATTCGTCGACGACGAATAGTCGTGACTCCTCCCATGTCGAAAAAAATATATTGGTCAATATTATTTTGAAACGGTAATTGATTTTCGTGTTTTCTTTGAAAATACAATAATTTATCTAGCCTAACCACACATATCCGTAATTTATTACTCACCGACCGCCAACTTTCAATGCGGCCCTTCTCCATTGAGAGACTGTTGAACCCAGCACACTCGATGATGATCTAGATACTGCTACTCAAGTGATATTCAAGTGAACGCCAGCGATGCAGATGTATAGCTGTTGTTGATTCATATGCGTAATGCCCTAAGCTCGGATATGTTTAATAATTTACTTGCTTGATATAAAAATTCAATTATTCATTATACTCTTGGCCTTACCGAAGATAATTATTATACTTATCTGATGTCTCGATGAACAATCAGTACTTATTGAGTTTTTGGCATTCCTGGTACTCAGTGCTACCGATTAAATAATAACTTGAAAAATGTATTGCAATTGTTTGAATTAATCACGCATTTTTACACAATCAATTCATTCTCGAAGTGAGCACCAATTCTTTTAATCACACTTCAGGTTGGATCTGCGAAGGAAATTGTCTCTCCAACCCCGCACTACTGCGGAATTACAAAGCTTAACAGCGGGTTCGCTTTGGTCCGAGAAATTCCACGACGTGCAGATCACGACCAACAATTCGAGCAAACTGGCTCAGAGTAGCATTGATCTCGAAATGGAACTGGATCTAGTTCCTTCCTTTCACGCATCTCTTTCACTGCTAAAGGGTCTTGCCCAGGTGGGTGTTAAGGCTGAATTTTGGTATTTGCCGAGCTAAACAGCACTTTCAAATATCCAGACCCGTTTCCACCTCTGTTGTCGAGATATCTGGATGAAACATCGCTGTGGCACGGTGGTGACTGTTTGCTTCCCCATTACATGGAGTACAACTGCAACGCCAGCTATGGAGAAGTCAATGTCTCGATCCCGCTGGCGATCACATTTTCTCGTGCTCTTAACACGACCACTGAACTTGATATTGATATTCTATCGTCTTCGGATCGCTCCAGCTTTAGCCTATTCAGTGGATGTGTTGCTACGACGTACGATGCTGAAATCCTTCTTTCCACTGCGATCAACATGGTGTCGTCCTTATCCGATGACAAAAAGGATGCCTTGCGGACGATCCTGGTATGGACACTTGGCATGACTGACATCGACCCAGACTTCGTCAACGTTACTTATGTCTCCGCTGTCACGGGTGAAATTCGAATGACGCTGTCGGTGCCTCCGTCTCTCGGTAAACTTTACCCAAACGTGTCAGACTTTGAGGTCGAGGTTTACTGACGAACAAGAAATGAGACGTTTGTCACTCGTGTAAGCGACTATGTGGGGGCTCAGTCGTCAGTTCGATCCAGGATCGGACGCACTTCAGAGCGCTGCAGTGTTTCTTAGTTTCGCAGGGTTTTGTTTGCTTTCCATTACTTGATCATTTGTAGGTTGTGAGCGTGAAAATACGAATAACATTGAGCAACGAATTCTGAGCAAGGCATTTCTGCTTTTTAGAAACTGCGATCACGAAGAACCGTGGAAGTGCGGGTCACACTCGGAGGATCACGACAACTGCATAAAAAATCAAGGCAAACAACCGTTGGTATTTTGCTCGGAGCTCCTGAAGGATAGCTTATCTCGAGCTGATAGCTCGTGTCGGGTCAGTAGTCGTTTCGATACCTTGCGTATTTTCGTCGATGAAGGAGATAAAGGAGTGAGGCCTTAACCGTCGCACTTGCTCGTCTGAATCTGCAAGTCCTTTGTCTATTGATGTCCGCTCTCACCGAAGCGTAGGCGCATTCATGGTGGATCACGACAAGCCAACTCCTGCGCAACACCGTGACAATGACCCGCCACACGCAGATCGTCGCGGAAATCTAGCCATGTCCTTGTTGGATGCACTGCTACATCGACGAACCCCACAATCCCCCCGTAGCAAGTACAAAGTGGCTCCGCAATGGTTGAAGCGCTCGCGGAATGCGCGGTCACCCAACAGCAATCCCCGCAGCAAACGAGAAGAGCACAGCCGACGCGAGGCGAGAAGTAAGCTCGAAGGGAACAACAGCCGTGAAGGACACATATCGAGTGCCCCCAGCCTTTCCGTACGACGCTCCAATTCGGCAAAGCAACTGAAATCTAGCTGGACCACTCGAAAACTGCGTCAACCCTCATCAAGTTCGCGGAGCTTTAACACGAGGATCGCAGCGAACAACACCGACAAGAACGAACCCCAGGAGGTCGTCTCAAACTATGTTTACGACGTACCAGAGAAGAAGCCCAAGATTCCTGGCGCGGACTACGACGATCATGACGACCTCGAAAACGATGACTTCGATCCCAGGCTTGATGACGATGAAACTAGTGATGGTAATGATGAACTCGACTTCGAATTACGGCAAGTTATGTCTGAGGATGAAAACGAGATGGCATACTTTGCGCACCGCTTGGGTGGTTCCGACTTTAAATTACTCCGCCGTCACGTGCTACACCCACACGGTCGAATACGTTCGATATGGGATACAATCACCCTTTTACTTACAACATGTACGATCCTCTTCAAAATCGCCGTTGTGGATACTACTCGTCTAACAACATTTCTTTAATATTGATATGGCAGGGATCCTTATTTTCGTGCCGTTCGAGCTGTGTTTTCCCATGGGTGATAGTCTGCGCCGTAGTTTTCTTCACCTAGATCTCTTCGTCGACGCAATGTTCGTTGTAGACATTTTGCTTAAGTACGTTCATTTATGAATACCTATATGGATGCTAGATTGCTGACTTCTCACTCGTTACGCGCGCGAACAGCTTCAACACAGCAGTTGAAGACGATGGCAAGTTGCATTTCTCATACCCCTCTATCCTTCGAAGCTACACGCGTGGATGGTTTGTACCAGAAGTGCTTTGGACACTACCATTCTACGTGAGTTTTGAGAGACATGATCCCGGAGCCTACGATGACCGGGGATCTGCAAATTCTCCCATGTTTCACTTCGCTGTACAAGAAGGCTGGTTATACCCAGCTGCCCGTTGTCTGCGGTTAATGCGTGTTATTGGGCTACCACGGCTTCAACGCCGTCTGGAACATTCGTTGCTCATTTCATCCAAAGTGAGCAGTCTGGGGAGTTTCTTGTTTGTGGTGCTGGCACTCTCGCACGTCTTTAGTTGTGTGTTTGCGTACTTGGCTTTTGGCGATGAGGATCAGCTTGAGTTTGCGCTGGGCTCACGCGTGCTGCAGGACGGCGAGGTCAAGACTCGGTACATTGCAGCCTTCTATTGGTCCATGATGACCATGACTACGGTCGGCTACGGCGACAGTACGCCAAACTCTCTTTTATCTTGACGTATACCTTTGATATCATCGCTAACTTAGACTATTGTGTGCTCGATTTCTTTTAGTCACGGTGAAAACTAACGCTGGAAGACTCTTTTCGATTGCCGCCATGGTTGTCGGTGGTGGCGTTTTCGCTTACGGCATCACGAACGTCGTATCCCTTTTTCAACAGCTTTATGAAAGTGACACTGCCTACCGACGAGATATGGATCAGATCAACGACTTCATGCAAGCGCGAATGCTACCGCGAGCATTGCGTGACAAAGTTCGAGCCAACACTTTTCACTGGCGTAAAGCTGCCCGTGGTGAGGACAAAGAACGCGATCGTGCCATTGTTGAGAGGATGGCGAGTGTTATTCGCACCAAAGTGGCGGATCGCTTCTGTGAAGACATGATGCCTCACAAAATGCCATTTCTCGCTGGCTGCAGCGCCGAGTTCATTCACGACTTGTATTTACGCATGCGAGTTCAGTGTTACCTACCCGGAGAGGATATTATCTCGCAAGGAGATTACGGTTCCGAAATGTTCTTCCTCTTCGTGGGTCACGCTCAGGTTTTGCTTGGGCTGACCAAGGTGGCTCTCTTCGGGCCCAACTCATGTTTTGGCGAATTTAGCATCGCTAACCCGCGCAAACCACGACTTGCAACAATTCAAGCTCTCGACTTTTGCGAAACTCACTGCATTGAACGTGAGCAAATACTAGGAGTTCTTTCATCGCATCCGATCACAATGCGCTCTGCGCGTCAGCTCGCAACCCTGCGATCTCGCAAGGCGTTGACATTGGTCTACGAGAGCGGCGGGAAGTCGCGCACGTTGTTGCAGGGACTCGCTATGATGTGGAGATCGGAGGGGATTCAAGCCGTGCTTCCTACAGGTGTATCGGCTGACAGTTTGCCTTTCTTGCAGGAGTTCACTGCCACCCCCGCTGGCTTTAGTCGGAGAGGATCTGTGAGCGGCGGCATATTATTTTCAGGCGGGATGGTTGTAAGCCCTAACTTTCAGCCTGACCAGTCAAACCCTCCCCAGCAATTGGACCCTGCCCAGCTAGTTCAGCTTCAGCAGTACAATTCGACCGGAGCCTCCCAGGCCCAGGTTACAACTTCTACCGGATTGAGCGCAGCTACCTCACCCGCGCTGAGTCAATCGAATTCCAGTCCGTCACTAACGGTAGACGCCGCACCACACTCCTCAGCAACTACGCCGGGGCTGCCGTTGACCCCATCGCACCAAAGAGGACGCACTGGGCTAAAACTGCAGAAAATCACTCTGGATAAACTATCCGATATCGACACGCGCTCTGCAGACAAGGACGTCAGCAAAGTGGTGTGTACTATTGCCAGTAATCACAGGCCGTCACTGAAGAGAAGAGGGTCTGCCACCAGCATCACGATTGGTAGTCCGCTTGTCGTGCTACCTCCACCGCCAACAGCTCCAGTGTCTCAAGATGATCGTCTAGACCAGCTTCTCGCTGAGATACGAAACGTGGCCAGTCGGCAGAGCATGCTGGAGGAGCAGTTGAAAGCAATGCTAGCAACGAAGCAGGAGGACCCACTCATACCCACACACAACAGGTTAGACAGCGGCACTATGGCCCTCGAAAGGGGCCGCTTTGACGAACAGCACTGGATAAACGACCACGCGCCACCTCTCACATGTGAACACGCCTCTCGCAATGTCGATCGATTGATACATTCTGACGGTGATGGGGTCTAAAGACCAGCAAAACAGACCTCAAAATCTAGCGAAGATGGGGCAGAGTATCGGGGCATAAATACACGTGTTCATTGCTGTGATCCCTCTGTGGCAACGCTTACTATGTTTTTCTACCGCGCCCTACAGTATCTGCCATGGCCCTAGTCGAAGAGACCTGGCGTCGACGGGGCTTGCGATACCTCACCTCCCGAAAGACGCACCAGCCACTTGCGAACATCGTCCTCGAGAGCCAGGCGCCCTTGACTGCAGTTGCTGCAAGGAGGCAGCAGCGAGATCTTCTTGCCCTTGTAGCTCAGACCCACGACGAACGCTGCAATAGCAACCCATTGGTTAGCTACAGTGTACGTCACAACTCCTACATATTGCAATAGCTGAAGCATTACAGCACGTACGTGTTGGCGCGTTGCCGAACTGCGTCTTCCAGTGCGTGCGCTTGTCCGTAGGCTGTGTGTTCAAGTCCACCCAGCAGAACGTGAGCGGGTCTCGCTGGAACTCGGTCGCTAGTTTCTCCATGATACCAAACTGGTCTGCGCGTCGGTCAGTAAAATAAAAAGCTCGTCATTCTACCAGATCTCCACCCACACGAGCACAATTGTTCCCTCACCTCGCACGCTGCAGCCGTGGCTCGTCTCGTCCGGGACGAACACGAGCGTGCGTCTCCCCCGCGCCGTCAAGTACAGCGGGTTCAGCTCATAAATGGACGGAGCGAACACCTTCGCCAACTGCGCCAACGGGCTCGTCCGCAGCGCTTGCTGAGGCTCCTCACCGCCCCCAGATCCCGCCCTACTGTTGCTGCTGGGCTCCGCTGTCTTGTTGCCTGCCGAGAGCATCCCGATGGCCGCCGCGAACAGCAGCATCAGCAGGAAGGGCGTGGCCAGGTGCGACAGGTCCCAGTGCCCAGAAGTCGTGTACTGATAGCCGTAGCCCCCTCCGTAGCCTCCGTAGCGCTGCTGCTGCTGCTGCCTGTAGAATTCCTGCTGCCTCTGCCGCCGCTCGTGCTCCGCCGCGGCCGGCGCGTTGCTCAGGCGGTCGTAGGCGGCGCCGATGCGCATGAACTCCTGCTCGGCGCGCGGGTTGCCCGGGTTCTTGTCCGGGTGCCACTTGAGCGCCAGCGCCCGGTACGCGCGCTTGATCTCCGCGTCCGAGGCCGAGCGCCGCACGCCCAGCACCTGGTACGGGTCCTCCGCGGCCGCCAGCAGCGGCAGCAGCAGCAGCAGCAGCAGCGGGAGCAGCTTGACCACCTTGGCCAGCATTGCTACACTTGTGACTTGTGACACTCAGCTGCGCGTAACGGCTGGGGAAATGGGTCCTTTATGTGCGACACACGACCGGGGGGTTGGGAGATGGAACCCACCCATATTATAGGAACAGGTACCTATACCACGGACGTAGCAGGAGCCCATTTCCTCAGAGGAGTTCGCTTGAATATGGACGAGAGCCTGTCGAGCGTGGACCAGTTCCTGCGGGACAACGGCTTCAGCCTCTCGGGCCTGGCGTCCGCGAGCGGCGGCGACCGCGAGCTGCATCTGCTGCTGGACGACGAGCACGAGCTGCTGCTGAGCGACGCGGACGCGTCCCCGCGCTTCGAGCTGCTGGACGACGAGCAGCTGCACAGCGGCCAGCGCCACAGCGGCGCCAGCACCAGCGAGCGCCCGCACGCGCAGCCGCCAGCAGCTGAAGCAGGTGACGCAGATGCTGCAGGTGGCGCCGAGGCCGAGCCGGAGGACTCGCTGGACCGCTCCATGCTCTTCGGGGGCTCGCAGCTCTCGCTGTCCGCGGAGCAGCAGCCGCTGCAGTTGTCGGCGGCCTCCTCCGCCTCTGTCGAGCCATTGGCGGCCGTGTACCAGATGACGCCGCAGCAGCAACAGCAGCAACAGCAGCAGCAACAGCAACAGCAGTCGGACATGGTGTCGGCGGCCTCCTCGTCGTCGCTGCCGCCATCTCCGTCGCCGTCGGTGTCGGTGGTGGGGTCGTCCGACCGCGGGCTGGACGACGAGCTGACCGACGCTCTGGGGGTGCCCAGGGCGTCGCTGGGGGCGGGGAACAGACTCAGCACGTCGTCGAGACGGTCGAGGGACGAGGTGGTGGGGCGCGGCAGCAGAGCAGAGTCGGCCAGTGAGTGCGGGTCGCAACAGTCGAGGACGTCGCGGACGTCCAAGACGCGGCGCACGCTGTTTGCAGGTGAAGAAGAAGAGGAGGAGGCTGGACGATCGTCGGGAGGAAGTGCTCGCGACGACCGTGAAGCCCACAGTTTTGGGGATGAGAAGGGTGGGTGGAGCCAGCCTAGGAGTAGCGGCCTGTCGGTGTATGAGGCGGATCAACTTCAACGTGAAGAGAAGAGAGAGGAGAGTGACGAGGAGAGTGTCGTAACCAGCGCCGCTAGCCGTGAGATCGACAAGGACGAGGGCGATTGGAATGGACTCAACGATCTACTGAGGAGAAACGGGCTGCCAGCAGTGCGGTTTCGGCGTGTTGGGTCGGGGGAGGCGCTTCCGGACAAGGATTCCCTCTTCAGCGTAATTCATGACTTTGGCGTGCAGCTGGAGCGCAAGAACGAGGTCGGTGCTCGGAACGGCTGCGCAAAATATTGTCGCCGGTGGTTTTGACTGTACGATGTGTGATGTACTATGTAGGCGATTCGAGACCTGGTGCTGGCGTCCAAGCGAAACTCGAGAGTGCAAAGCAGAAGAGAGGGGGAGCTTCAGAACAGCGAGAAAAAGATGGAGGAAACGCAAAAGGCACTAGAAAAAGCAAAAGCAGAGATTCAACGGCTAAAGGTAGGGCTTCGATACAGCGACGTGAAATTTTGCCTTAGGATTTGCGTCGTGCAGTAGCTCATTTGTATAATTTTTTGCCTCCATGATTTCAGGCTTTGCAGAAAAAGGAAAGCGACAGTGCCGAGCTCCTGTCCAAGAAACTCAAGAACTCGTGCATTCGGCTCCAGCAGCAGCTGAAGGTTAGCGAACACCGTGTTAAGGCCAAAGAAGTCATTGTTGAGAGGATGCAAGCCAAGCTGCAGCAGCAGGTCGACAAGGAGAGCATGAATAAGACGCGCGATCGCCGCGCCTTCCGAAACCTCCAGGATCGGGACCCGCGACGAGCTAATCCGCGTGACATCCAAGAGCTCGAAACAATTGGTGTGTATGAAGCGCAGCGCGAGCAGATGCAGGAAGAGATCGAGCACTTGAAGTCTCAGGTGGCTGCGCTCAACAGTGAACTCCGTGATAAGGACAACTTTATCGCTCGGCAAGGTAGCGCAGCATTGAAATTTGAGCCGCCTATTTGGGAAGAGTTCTCTGAGCAGGGTGGCGCCGAACGAGCGTCTGGATCGAAGTTTCGGTTCCAACACCGCGCTGGATCGTCCTCTGTTGCTTCAGATGAAATGATGTTAGAACAGCTCGAAGCAGCGCGGCGTGAGCAAGAAGTGGCTGCAGCTAAATTGCGACACCGTGAGGCTGTGATGATCAAGAAGATTGCAATGATTGAACAAGAATTACTGACAGCTCGAGAGACCATCGGCGAACTGAAGGAGGAAAATGCGAACTTGACTTTGGAGGCAGAATCACGTCCTAGTATCCGTGATTACCGCTTAAGCCAGCGGCGCATACACCAGTTAGAGCGCCAAGTAGCTGAGAATAAGCTTGCGCTGGAGGAGTCTAGTGATCTTAACGAGCTGCGCAAGTACATGGGGACAAAGGAGCTGGTGGAGCGTGATCGTTTGAACCATCGACTGCATCTAAACAGGCTGAATACGCTTCCACGCGAGACAACATTGGAAGTCGTAAAGCACGTGTGCCGTGTGCTCCACCTGACGGATATCACCCTCATTGCACCGAGCCTCGACAAGCTTTGCAGCGTGGTCGCTGCAGTCCCGCGCATGGAGAAATTCATTCGCGATGTGTGCGGATTCGTGTTTTTGCATTTGAGCAGTATTGCTGATGCGAATGGGGCAGATAGCACCAAGTTCGAGCTGGAGCAGGTGCTTCCTACATTGCAACAGTGGATGATGGAGCGGAGAAAACTTCACGCATTGGAGGGGTTCAAAGCGTCCGTGATTACAGAACTGTGCAAACGGACGGTCGAACCAAGCATTCTCAGCGGTGCTGACGGCGACAATGAGAATGAAATTCCTCCGGTTCACCCAACCACCCTATCTCGCGCTGTTCATATCGTTTCAGAGCTTGTGGACCTTGAGAAAAGCGTTATGCACCATCGCGAAATTTATACTCAAGCTGCTGCTGAAGTTGAGGTAAGGTGGACGCCGACGTGTTCATCCTCCTCATGAACTCATCTAACTGAACTTCCTCTACTCTTATTTCTTCAGCGCCGTCCAAACGTGTTGATTAACCAGATTGTGCGGCACTTTTCGCATCTCTTCCAAGTCAAAAGTATCGAAGGCGTTCTTCCGAAGATCAATGTACGATTTGCCTCTTCGTCACGTCGGTAATGGTATCTGTGCTAACGATGCAACTTGTCTTGCGCTCCTCAGGAAACATACTTGTTCGTGAACGAGATGAAAAACTTCCTACATGCCGTTCGCGATGCTCTTCGTTTGAGTACGTGCTATGTATATTTGGTGTAGTTGTTCCAACTCCCAACTGACTTTCCGTTGCACTGTTAATGCAGAGAAAGATACGTCGCTGGTACACTGCCTAAATGCAATTAGAGAGCGACTCGAAGATGCTGCTGCCCCTGCTCGTGCTACAACTCCAGAAGGCGATGACGACACAAATCAAGAAACTGGCTACGGCGGCAACTCGCCAAACTTTGTTGTTGAAAAGCGGCGATCACAGCCGAATACACATGCTGACCGCGATGTCGAAACCAATCTGGTTGGAGTCCGGCAAGTTCGCGAGATGAGTATTTTAGTGCGCGAGCTGAAACGTGAGTTGGGTGCTGCGACGATGGAAGATATATTGCCCAGAACGAAGCGCTTGATGGAGCTGCTGAGTCTGTCTATCCATAACGCCGACCCACAAGACGACGAGGATTATGAATAAAACACTAGGTGGATCTCGATGTGGGGTAGCCGTGCGTGCAGATGCTCAGGGTGAATTTACGACGATCCACAACTCGGACGTGACGACGAACTTATTCACGGACCAGAACGGAATGAAAGAACATGCATTTGGGGTTGAAAAGCGCCTAGACGGTCAATGCCTAGACTATTGTGGCTACCGCTCTTCTTCGGCTACGCGCGGCTCCTCTATCGTGATGCTGCACATTTCCAAGTTGCCAATTACGATGGTAACCGGGAGAGGCGTTGCTGGTTCCATAACGGAGTAGTTGCAGTGCGGAAGCTCGTCCTTCGGAGATATGCAGGGCTCTACCGGGACGATGACGCCTCCGGCTGCACCGCGAGATGGGTGATACACACCGTATAAAGCCACTTGAACGAGTCCGAGAGCGCCGTTGACGGATGAAGGGACGATCAGGAACAAGTCGAACACGAGGGCTCCGTAGACGACCCACAACAAGTTGTTGATGGTTCCAGCGAGGATCATGGCGAACGGCAGCGAGGCCGAGGACCGGGTTTGCAGTACAAGCTTGATGGCAGCCAGTGGCGATGCGTACAGAGCAAGACTGGAAGCGATCGCGATGATCCCAACGATCATCGTCATGGATTGCTGCAAACCCGGCAGCAAACCGCTCTTGCCCAGCATGACGTACACCGTCACCGCAATGTTGCACACCAGTGCGATGCAGCAGGTTTTGAAGACTGCTTTGCGCTCAGTCGTCCATCGGATGTACACTGCGAGGAACACGACACTCAAGGCATCACCGATAGCGTAGGTGGTGAGCACCGGGAACGTGTTGTCCGTGACGTAGCCGTACAGCATCCTGCAGAATTGGTGGTGAAAGTCAGTGTGCCGCGGTGAATACCACGTTGTCAAGGAAGTGACTGCAGGTTCCACGTACCAGATGTGGTTGCAGACCCAGAGCGTCGCGAATGGCAGCACCGATGCACTGCCGACGCTTCCGTGGCGATGGATGCGCAGTACCGACGAGGAAGGGCTGGCGCACATGTACAGCGCCGACACCGTCGTGACGACCCGCATGACGTCTTCGAAGGAGGCACCCATAGCTCCACGACGTAGACGAAGAGCGCCGAACTTGCACGAGACTTGCGCGGGGGCTGGTTGATTTCCAAGTGAGCAGCGGGGAAGACCATGACCAGGAGCTGCTGGAGAGGGAGGAGATGAGGGCACCGAACCAGTCTTCCGTATCGAGAAACCTCTCGTGCCCCCTCTCGTTGCAGTGTCGCCATTCCCGGTTTTCACTCCCGGGGTTCACTGAGAGTCTGCTCGTCGACGGAGCATCCGATCCGGAGACCAGCCCTCGCGTGCTGCTCTGGTCGATGCGTGGCCAGCCATTTGGCGCGCTTTGCCACTCTCTCCTGCAAGCGCCACGCCTCTCAGTAAACCCCACGCGCCCGGGGCTCACCAAAAGATCCTCGCCCGATCGCGGTGGCGCCAGAGACAGGCACTGCAAGTCGTGCAAACGGATACGTCCAGGAAGCTGCGTCCACGAGAAGCGGTGTTGGAGACCAGGCAGGACTGACGCGAGCCTCACTCGCCCGAACTCTCGTCTTATGCCCACCACTACGCGAGGGCCACTGCAAGTGAATATGTGCGCAGATATTTGCGAGATTGGCAAGTGAGGCACTCACGCTGTAGAGCCGGCTAGGGGACCGAGCACTTGCTAGCCCTCGTGCATTCGGCCCGGCCGAGTCTCGCGAGGCGTCGGAAGCACTACGCTGCATGTATGGTGGGGAACATGCGATGAGTCTGCGGCCGTGCCCCGTTGTGACGAATATGTCCGGAATCTATCTTGACAGAGAAGTGCCACAAAAAGCTTGTAGATATAATACAGTCTAGTGCCGTCTAGTGCCGGACGCGTGCTACCTGCTACTGAAGCGCCCACGAAAATTTGCACGCCGATGAACTCGGTTGAGTTACGTTGTTGTCAAATACCTACCGTTTTTATCCTATCTAGAAGGTAGAATGCCTAGCCGTTGTCTCGTACCAGTAGAGGGCTGTCAAGTTGGCGTGACGTGCAACCAAAGCCACCAACTACCGTGGTGCTAAGATGACTAGTTCCTAACTTAGGAACCCTAAGAGCATTCCCACCGTTCGGGTCAAAACACCGACCAAAAGTCATTTTTAACCATCAAATAGCTGTTGGATAGTTTTTCGCGCTCGCACCGGTTCGACTAAAACCAAACCAAATTTCATCAGCGGCCATCTTCCAGCGATCCTTCTGTCAAATATTGCAAATGGATAGCTGGGGGATGGTCACTTCTCAACCGACGCTTCAGGTAGCGGGGCAGCTTCGAAATGGCACAGGAAAAAACCGTCGGGGGAAAAGCTATTAGGACCTGGAGAACCTGGAGCTGGCTAAAGCGTATGTTCACGTGTCCGCGGATGCATTAGTTGGAATTACCCAGTCGGCAGAAACCTTTGGACGCGCATCAAAGACAAGATGGAGAGCTCAGAGCGCATTGCCAATGCGATCGCAGAGGAAGACCTGAAGCCACGAGCTTGGACGAGCCTTTAAGCCCGGTTCGGTGTGATGCATAGGCCTATCGGGAAATACATCAGCTGCGTGGCTGGGGTGTCATCAAAATACTGCTTCATAAAGCGTCTATAGCGCGTCTCAAAGTCCCGCTCTTCGTTTTTACTCTTTCCTGGCCGAGAACCGCCGCGTTTCACTGTCGTATCACGAGAGCTAGATCGAGACGCTGGGAACAGAAGTTGCTGGGCGATAAGCTCATCGTCGTCATCTTCACAATCCAAACTGAGGATGTCAAGGAAGCCACCCTGCGCGCTCACCTGCGCAAGAGCGCTTACTGGTACGTCTTCCATCTCCACTACCGACTACCCTCCCCCTCGCTGAATAAGATTTGACTGACTTATCGCCGCGACGGGTGCGAACTTTTCTCTCGATCAAATTTGCCGGATCTTTTGTACCCTCAGTTTGACCTAACTTTGACTTTGGTTTTGACACGACCGGTGGGAATGCCCTAAGAAGTTCCCTTTTGTTCCGATACTTCAGATCCTACTGAGTGTTGTGTACCTACGGAATTTGCTGCTTGGATACCGTCAGCAACTTACTGACTGTGACAATGTAGGAGATCGCCAGGTCTAGGCACAGCTAGGTGAGGTGACCGCGCGCGCGTGTGTGCTGGGAGCCGCCTACTGTGTGGACATTGGTGTGCACGAAATGTTTAGAGAGCCTTAGGACCAGGTGTACTGTATCATCGCTTCACGAACTAGTGAAGTGCCCACTACAATACCGGCGCTTTGCCAACCTCAGACAACAAAGATGTTGCCACAGGAGTCCAGCATAAACTGAGCTGTATGGGTTTTGATTAGTGGAAAACCTACCTGCTGAGGCTGGACGGTGGAAGCCAGTCATCTATGATCGCTCCGCGATGCCCCCAGCTCGTAAAGTGATGCCCACCTCCACGCTTCGTTTCGCACCGGTACGATTGGTGTCGCTGTCGTACGGTATCGTAACTAGAGGGATGGTAACGCGAGCGATTGTTGTTGTTTAAGCGACCGAGGAGCTTTTACACGTGCAACTCCTGTCAGGTCAGCCAAATTTCTTTTTGGAAAAAGGAAGCAGTGAACCCAAACTCCGCACCGCTCGAATTGTATGCTCTGCCGGAAGCTGCAGATCTCAAAGACCAATCCCGTGTGCTTGTCTACCAGTCAGCACTCCAGCAGAACTTGTAGTCTTGGCCTGCTTCCGAGACAAATGCCCACGAGTTGAGGCGGTCTTCGCTTTCGATTTTTCGAGAATAAAGACAGCGGCAATCTACGCGTTGGGTGTGCTCTTCGATGCATGCCCATGAAGGCAACCGCGGATAAGCAAACCAGTCGCCGCCTCGGCAGGTTACCTAACAGCGCACTCGTCCAGGTTCTCAAGGTGACAGTGGCGCTTGCACAACCTTGAGATGGAGATCAATGAACTAGAGCTGGCAATCGACGACGACCAGAAGGAGATCGAGTCGTTTACTCATGAACTCGACGAGTGTTTCGATCGGTTGAGGGATATCGATGAGTTCGTGGTCGCACTCGAGGATGGAGAGGTTCCTACTGTGCCCGATGTGGCATCAGCACTGGCGGATATGTTGGAAGAGCGTGAAGAAGAGAAAAATGCTATCACGCGATATGAAGAGGCTCGGGGTTGACACGAGCAGCAGTTCCAGAGGCTCTAAGAACTGTGCCGGGTGCTCAAGAAAGAGCGAGTCGGGCTTCACAAGACGTGCATTGAAATATGCTCAATTTTCCGGTGCAATGGCGTTTTCGACTTGATGCGACGTCGATTGGGGAAATTCTGCTCGAAACCAGCGTAACGGAGCTGATAGCGAGCGATGGTATTTGTTTAAATGAGTAGAGACACAATGTAGGAAAAAAGGTTACGGGATTCAGGCCGACAGCTCTAAATAACACTTCCTCAGTTGCTGCTACAGCTGTACGTGCTCGATCCAGCGTGTTGTTGGTCGGTAACAGATGCTTTACAATTAGCGAAATGTGCCTGCCACGGAGACAAAGTGAAGATTTGAAAGGCGCTAGAGATCCGTGTACATACTGTACAATTGAAGAGCTCTCGGATATAACATATCATTAAAAGTCATTAAATGACGAAGATACCTGTCCACCGATACCACACGCTGAACACACTCTTACTGAATTTGCTGTACAAATTTTGTGGACGTTAGTTATATCTATCCTGTGCGTATCTACACTCTTGTCATACCCTTATTAGTCTGTACGCAAATATTTGGCAGCTCAATAGATTTCTTGCTAGAGCAATGCGAGCAAGTTTCAGTGAGTTGCCTACATATCACACTTAGGAAGCGAGCTAAAAACATGAAATACATATGCGCAAGATCGCGTCCATGAACCCGAACACACGACTGCGAAACAGTGCAGTCAACATCTATATTCTTTTAGCACCAAACGACACTTTCCGGCCGTGCAGAGAGCATCCGGGAGGATCAACCTGCTCTTACACAATTTATGAAACGCTGCTAGGACGTGCATGGAAATCTCGACTACGACTGCAAAGCGATCGTGATCTTTTGATGCCAAAAACCATAAATGTAAAACTAACTAAATTGTTTCTCTAGAGGAAATAATCATTGCAACATTTCTACATGTAGCTCGACCACGCAGTAGAACTGCAATACTCGTCCTTACGGTATGCGCTGGCCTGATTGTCCTAGTCGCCACGAGGTCATACATACAGTGTACATGCACTTGTGGTGGAAATGCGTCGGACGCGCCGCCATTGATAACTGCGCAAACAGAGAAGGTGCCAACAATTCGCGAAGACAGTGTCGAATGATGGGCTTAGGTCAAATCCGTGCTCATAGTTGGGGAGTCTCATCGTTAGGCGGGATGTTTGAAGATATCCTCCGAGTGGATGATTCACAGATCCACTGTGGATTGGGCGCGGGGCCCTGGGCATTACTACTCTGTGAGTCTATAGAATAGCAAGCTCGTGCAAGAACCGCATGGTGCTTGGACAGCTACGTGCGTTGAAGGTGATTAAATTTTAACGATTTAGCGTGTCATCATCGGAAATTGGCAGAAGAAGCTTTTGCTTAAAACATTTTGACGTCATCTGTTTAAAGTTCGTAAAACTGGAGCACTCTCATCCGCACCAGCCAACACGATGTATTTCTACAACAAATACGCGTACACAAACAAGAGCGGCAGTGCTACATAACTTCATATGGTTCTTTTCGTATCCATTCGACAGTCGACTCCACTGCTGTCACATGGACGCCGATCAAGATTACTAGCTTAAAAGGTCCCGACAAGCAGCAAAGCACCGGGGCAACCCCTCCTTCTTGCTGGCCCGCGGAGTCTCCGCAGCGCAGAGGTTCGTGCGACGAAAGAGCAAATCTCGACAGCGTCTGCGAAGCGGAATGCTAGTGCCCGAAATCCACCCAACGAGTGTAGCACGCGAGCATTTGTATCCGCGTTTCTGGTCAGCTTCACCCACTGTTACCGCATGACAGTACAGTGGTGCACCGAAAGTGAGTGACAGGTCCGCTGATCGCTGCAGTACACTGCATGGATCTTGTTAACATTATGGCTGGCATTGCTCCTTTGTCCTCCGCTATGTGCATGAACTACTACACTTGTCGCTCTTGCTCATTCGAGCCGTCGCGCACTTTTCATTCGCCGCGTCCTTCGGATCCAGCGCAACGTTGCAAAAGGTACACGACGACCACGATGTCGCTAGAGACGGGGGCGGCGCGTCGAGGAGAGGGGCGAAGGTAAGGTGCGGTGTGCGTGCACGCGCACGGTAGGTAGGATAAGTAAGGCGTGCTTGAGCCCAGAGATGGACCGAGCAGCAAGCCGCACGCTACAAACCGCTGCCCGCGGGTGAATCATAATGGTCATGTCTGCCGCGATTTGAACGCGCCGCCGCGTCCAGAGGGTGCCTGCGGCCAGGATCCGAGTGTCTTCGACCCGGGAAAAACCTGTCCACGATGTCTCCGTTGACGGTCAAGGAAAAGGGCTAACGCGTGCGGTTCTATGCTTGACTGCGCGGTTCAACGTTGTGGTCAACGACGGGTCAACCAGGGGGTTCAGCGAAAGCAGACCCGCGGCATGGTGGTCGTCGCTGACAGGTCTGTCAGGTCTGCCGTCTCAAGTCGCACGCGACGAGTGCTGCGGGCAGCTCACTCTCAGATTCCCCGCGCAGCAGTCAAGCCACACAACGCAATGGACCAGTTCAGCACTCGCCTCTCCGCGGAGACCAACTACCACCTCCTGGTGCAGGAGCTGAAGGCCGCGGTGCAGCGCATGCACGAAATCGAGACGGAGATGGATGACGTGCGGCTGGCGCTCGAGGACGACCAGGAGGAGGTCGAGACGTACACGGACGACATCGCCGACTGCTGCGACCGCATCGAGGCCATCGACGAGTTCGTGCGCGAGATCCAAGCCGGCAACGTCCCCACGCTCGGGGACGTCGACACGGTCGTGGCCAACATGGCTGAGGAGCGCGAGGAGGAGGAGGGCATGCTCAAGGTGCTGGGCGAGGCGCGCACGTGTCACGCGCAGCAGCTGCAGCAGCTGCAGACCCAACTCGGCTCGTTGCAGAGGGAGCGGCTCATGCTGCAGAAGAGGAGCTCGCAGCTCTGGTGCGTGCTGGGCCGCAACGGCGTCTTCGAGCTGGTGATCCGGCGCCTCGTAGAGCGCACGGCCAAGGTGCTGCAGTAGACGCTCGCAGACTTGGAGAGGGGTATTTATTAGACGTGTGTGAACGATGGAAATACATGTACAGATGTGCGAACCCATTGGTCGTGGTCGTTTTGGTTGCGGCGTTGTGCTGCGTAGGGAGTAAAGTGTGCCGCATGCGTTGTCGTGAGGATGGATGGATAGGCCTTGCAGGCGGTGAAGTGATGACTCGACACGCCTTGATTCATCGAGAGTGGACGGGGCCGTCAAGATCGTCACTTGGTCGAGTCCACAGGTTACTTCACCCATATGCTGATACGCACTTACATCTAGGCGAACTTGGGTCAGTCATCGCCTTCGTCGTCGACAGCCAGCAGCTGATGCGGCCGACTGACTGACTGTCCGAGTTATAGAGCAAGTTGTTGACGTCGAAAAGTGACGGAGGCGTAACCATGGCACAGACGGTGTGAAACAAGCAACAAAGAGCGAAAGACGTCACCGGCTAGGGTCACGGTGCTTGGTTCTCCATCCCGCCGTTCGTTGCTGCTCTGGATACGCTCGGCTGTAGACGCAACATGTTAAAGAACACTTGCGCTGATCAGTGATCAAGTTCGGCGCGTAGGGATCTGCAATTTCTACCGGTTGGCAGTTCGGTAAAAGTGTCCTCGGATGTCTGCAATAGAACACAATTAATGCGATCCTTGCGACAGCTAAAGTAGCAGCGATAGCCTCTCGTATCAATCAAGCTGATCGTCGGGTATTACTTGGATCCTGATTTCTCCACGTACTACAGAAGATAAAAGCGGACATACCCGTCCGCGCGTCGAAACGCAGGATGAGACGGAGCACAGTCATGTTTCCTTGCTTGCAACGAGACAAGCGTGATCACTTTGAGCGTGCGGTTGCAAAGGCTATCGCTGTACAAGCAGATGCTGGCTAGGCTGATTGCCGACAGTGTCGACAGTGTTGGCACAGAGACTTGTAAATGTAAACTGTTTGTCCCCGTGATCATTTTTGCATGTGTGCAGGATGGCGAGCTCAAATCAAAACAGACTTCTGCATTACGAAGTAAGCCTCAGCTGTCAGGCGTGGTTGAGGGCCACGTCGCTGAGACTCCATCGATTCGCCTTTCTTGCGCTTGCCTACCCACTAATTAGCGTGCGGTAGAGTTTAGCTTGCTTTTGGCGTAGTCTCCGCGCTTCTTGGTCATGATTCTCGGGGCGAGGTCAATTTGGTAGTGATAGTCAAATAGGTAAGCTCATGCCACTAGTACTAACTGCAAAAGCAGACGAGACAAATCGGGTGGGCCAACAGGAGCTGAATACATAATGGCAGGTTTTACGGTTTCGAATATTTCATCCAGTAATATACCAGAGCTCGTAGGTTTTTGGCGTGATTGGTCGTTTCTATTAGTGCACTAATATGCTTCTAGTGCACTAAAGTGGCAGATTCCCTTAGTAGCAATTTAGCGAATCAATAGCAATCAACGAAACATATTTACTCGAGTGAGGCAGATGCTTGCCAAAATTATCTATTTAAGTTTTACGGATCATCGCTGGAACAGCATTTAGTAGAACTCGATCTTGTCCTTGTTGAAGACGCAGTTCTTGGACGGGCCCTTGCTCGTGACCGTGGGCTCCTTGCCGTTCGTGGACGTGGTGGTCTGGCACACGGCGTTTGCGCCCTTGCTCGTGTGCACGTGGATGTCGTTGGTGAATGTGGCCACGTCGCCGTTGTTGGCGTTCACAGTCACGAGGCTCACTTTGGGGTTGTACCCCCACACGTGGTTGAGCGAGACGGTGCGCTTGATGTTGGCGCAGGTGCCGCACGAGCGGTAGAGCTTGCCGAAGTTTTCTGCGTAAAAGCCGTTGATATTGACGTGGCCGTATCCGTTGTGCTGGATGACCTTGTCCTCGGCGTTCTTGGCGCCGCACGCCAGCACGTTGGTGACGCTGTTCTTGTTGCCGCCCTTCACACTCAGCGCGTCCTCGCAGACGTCCTCCCACCACACGTTCTCGACAGTGCAGTCGTGGTCGTCGCAGTGCACGCCCTCGCGCTGGTCGGGTCCGATGATGACGTTCTTGAGCTTGGCGCCAGCCTCGAGCTTGAAGACGGCGTCCCTCCATCCGCCCTCCGACTGGCCCTTGCACTTGATGTCGGAGCGCTGGTAGGTCTTCATGCCTCCGTCGAATGTCTCTCCTTTCTTGATGACCTTGACGCCGTTGTAGCGGACGTTCCCCTTGGACGTGGGCCAGGCGGAGGAGACGGAGGCGCTGATGGCGAGCACGGCGCAGAGGAGGAAGACGATGCGGTCCATGGTGCTGGTGAGCGTGGTGTGGTGGTTTAGAGGTCGAGCGCTTGGGGCGGAGGAATCAAAATGCAGAATGAGTGAGGAAGCGGACAGTGAAATGCTAGAGATGAAAAGGGACTATCGAAAGTAGTTTTCGTGGCGTGAACCTGTGTGGTATTCGAGTTAGAATGTGATGTGTTGGTTTGAACGTGGCCAGCAAGGAGGCTTGAATTTCAAACATTCAGCTATATATGTCGTTAGGTTACAACACCGATAGACAGGTAGTTAGGCTTTGTGACCGTGCATTATTTTTACGATCCCACGTTAGGTGGTTTGCCTTACACTGTAGTTGACCACCTTGCAGCTTATCTCTCTGTACGTGCATAGACACACAATTTGAGCACACTTTTCAAGAAAATCGACTAAACTAATAAATTTTAGTAAGACGGCAACTATTCGACTAAAAGATTTTGCCAAGCGGATCTCCAAGCTAAGAGCAAACTAAACCTACAACGCTTGCCGGTCAAAGGTAGTTGGTGCTGATAGAGAACAAAGCAGGCCATCAAACCAGGACAGGCAAACCCGTATCGACCAAATAGAAGCTTGAGAAACGTTCTCGGGCTGGTAGGCCACGACAGCACAGCATGGTCACGTATACGCAGTGGACCGTGGAAGCAGGTCGGGGCGCTTTTACATGCGCACGCTGCTGAGGGCAACTTGTCACGGTAGCATATTTCCAGCAAAACACCTGCCGATCAGTTCCGTGCTGCTAGCACTCAACCAAACCTCCAACCCATTGGCCTAGACCACTCGCTGATGGCGGGTTATCGAGGCCTTATGCGTACGTCTGCGGTTCAGGCTGGACTCCGGAGTCCAAGATGCCCCCGTTTTAACGGAGAAGTTGCACGACTACAAAAATCTAATTCGGTAGTCGCTGTTTGGATTTGCGGAGTGGAAACGGGTCGTCGGTATGTACATGTACACGCTGCAAACATCCCTGTGATACAGTGGAAACGGGTCGTCGGTATGTACATGTACACGCTGCAAACATCCCTGTGATACAGTGGAAACGGGTCGTCGGTATGTACATGTACACGCTGCAAACATCCCTGTGATCCAGCGGAAACGGGTCGTCGGTATGTACATGTACACGCTGCAAACATCCCTGTGATACTGTACGCCGCCCAAAACGGAAGACAATGTACAGGCACGCCGCCCACAGATGTTTTCGTGCAAGTCCAAGCTCTTACGGCGGCAAGATGTCGTGAACTAGAGTTGTCGTGCTTAGAGAGTATTCTCCAAGTGCTAGCTTTGAAATTACTGCACAGCTTCTACCGTGCAGGTTTCTTTGGCTTATCTGGATACGACCCAAAAACACCTTCGAAGCTGTTGTGCTCAATGTTTTCAGCCTGCATCACATTCTCATCGAAGCTACAGTAATGCAGTTCGCAGTCGCATTGTTATCGTTGTGCCACGAGTTACCAGCCAAGAATATTTTACTGCCGCGATCGTGCAAATAAATTAATCACTGTACACCTAACGTGCGTTTGTTGTTCGTGCATATCCATGCTCGACCACTCGAGTAACTCTACAGGCAACGTACCTCCATCACAGCGACAGCTACTTAGCATACTTGCAATTCTCTGCCCGCTTCCTCACTCATTCTGCATTTTGATTCCTCCGCCCAAGCGCTCGACCTCTAAACCACCACACCACGCTCACCAGCACCATGGACCGCATCGTCTTCCTCCTCTGCGCCGTGCTCGCCATCAGCGCCTCCGTCTCCTCCGCCTGGCCCACGTCCAAGGGGAACGTCCGCTACAACGGCGTCAAGGTCATCAAGAAAGGAGAGACATTCGACGGAGGCATGAAGACCTACCAGCGCTCCGACATCAAGTGCAAGGGCCAGTCGGAGGGCGGATGGAGGGACGCCGTCTTCAAGCTCGAGGCTGGCGCCAAGCTCAAGAACGTCATCATCGGACCCGACCAGCGCGAGGGCGTGCACTGCGACGACCACGACTGCACTGTCGAGAACGTGTGGTGGGAGGACGTCTGCGAGGACGCGCTGAGTGTGAAGGGCGGCAACAAGAACAGCGTCACCAACGTGCTGGCGTGCGGCGCCAAGAACGCCGAGGACAAGGTCATCCAGCACAACGGATACGGCCACGTCAATATCAACGGCTTTTACGCAGAAAACTTCGGCAAGCTCTACCGCTCGTGCGGCACCTGCGCCAACATCAAGCGCACCGTCTCGCTCAACCACGTGTGGGGGTACAACCCCAAAGTGAGCCTCGTGACTGTGAACGCCAACAACGGCGACGTGGCCACATTCACCAACGACATCCACGTGCACACGAGCAAGGGCGCAAACGCCGTGTGCCAGACCACCACGTCCACGAACGGCAAGGAGCCCACGGTCACGAGCAAGGGCCCGTCCAAGAACTGCGTCTTCAACAAGGACAAGATCGAGTTCTACTAAGCTGCCGTTCTAGACTTCTAGCTATGACTGCTATACAGTACTACTAGTATCTGTAGTCGATATTTGAGTGAAGATACGTTAAATCGATCACCTCAAACTCAATGTAAACGATTGTTGAATGATTTTTTTTTTGGTTTGGACAACCGTCGATTTAGATTCAATAACAGCCATTAGTTTTCGACTTGGAGCTACGCATAACTTTCTACTTATCTTTCACTGCTACCTCCACCCGCAAGACCGTATCGCTTAGTAGTATTCAATAGCGTCCGCGTCGTACACGCAGTTCTCCGACACGCCCGTGCTGGTTACCTCGGGCTCGTCGCCATCGGTGGCATCGGTAGTCTTGCAGATCACGATGTCGTCGTTGCCGTCGTCCGAGTGGACATGGATATCATCCGTGAATGTAGCGATGTCGCCGTTGTTCGAGTTCACCGTGACCAGGGCGTTCTGCGGGTTGTTGCCCCACACGTGATTTAGGTACACCGTGCGCTTCTTGCTGCCACAGGTACCGCACGAGCGGTAGAGCTTGCCGAAGTTCTCAGCGTAAAAGCCGTTGATGTTGACATGACCGTAGCCGTTGTGTTGAATGATCTTGTCCTCGGCGTTCTTGGCGCCGCAGGCGAGGACGTTCGTGACGCTGTCGGCGGTCCCGCCCTTCACACTCAGTGCGTCCTCGCAGACATCCTCCCACCACACGTTCTCAAGGGTGCAGTCGTGATCGTCGCAGTGCACGCCTTCACGCTGGTTCTTGCCGATGATGACGTTCTTGAGCGTGGCGCCGGCCTCAAGCTTGAACATGGCGTCGCGCCAGCCACCCTCGTCCTGCTCGGCGCAGGTGATGTCGGAGCGCTGGTAGGTCTTGAGACCGCCGTCAAAAGTCTCGCCGGCGGCAACGACGTACACCTCGCTGTACTCGACGTTGCCGGTACTGGTGGGCCATGCAGAGACGACAGCAGCGTAGGTGGCGACGGCGATAGCGTAGATGTAGGGGGAGACTTGGACCATGGTGAGGAGTTGGGTTTGGTGGGGCTGGTAGATGGAGTGGCTTGAGTCCGGCAAAACTGGAAATGAGGACGACTGCTTAGCCTAAAGAGCGTAGAACTTCATCGATGAAGGCCACGCTAGCGAGTGCTCAAAGGTGAAGGATGCGACCAGCAACTCCAGCTGTTCGTGCGGCTTGGTTCAATGATGGCATGGATTTACGCTGCTCGACGTGGTCCTTTGTGCCCGTGCTGCCCATATCTCGGGCCTCGGCGCTCCTCTTCGGGCCTGCATGCCACTCGATGCTTTTGCGATCGAGTTTCTTTCAGCAAAACGCGTTCTCAACTGCTGGTGCCGAAGCGATCCAGCCGCAGCACGATCGCTGAACAAACGTGGCGGTAACGGCCGGAACTGTCGGTCAGTACTCAAGTTGTGGTGCGTTTGCTGCTCTTGAAGACCTCTCGTCGTGACACTGCGGGCCTTCTTCCCAACGTTTTCACTAGATGAATGAGACACGGTCTTCTTCTCGCGTTGATAATCGAGGCGTATTCTAGCTGCAGTGGTTGGGAAGAAGCAAAATGACGTACTGTGCTGCTACAGCACTTGAACCGATTGAGCGATTAGCTCTAGTCGAAGCGACTAAAGTCCGATTAAAGGGATGTTGAGATGATCACGATGCAACAACTTGGTGTAAACTATTTGCATCTGCCCGCGAGGAACGTCGACTGTCGAAGGATATGCCGAGCACTGCCGGCATCGTCAGGTATGCGTTGAATCTCTCCTGCTAGGTGATTGCACTTCGTTCAGCGATCGCGGCTGGTGTTTGCTGCCCTGGAGCTGCTGTTACCGTTTCCTGGAATATATTGCTTTGGGGTGCTACTTAAAATTGAGGACCTTTGCTGACTTCTGAGAGGAAACTGCTATTTAGGGGCGGGTTAACTTACGAGTATCTATCTACACAGCGCTCGACGTAGCGTTTTTGCACGTTACTGAAGCATGAGGAATCCACAATCCTCATTGAGGATTGTGCCAGCCTATTGGTACACAATTTTTATTTTATACGGTTAGCTTAGAATTTTTTTAAACGATATGTTAAATTAATATTTATTTTAATAGTCCCCTATTTAAAATTAACAATTATTTTTAATGGCTAACTTGTACGGTATGACTGACCGCTACCGTGGGAGGGACAGGAGGGTGCGCGCTGTACATGTAAGAGCGCTAGAGAGCAGGTGTTCGGTACGTTCCGCGTTTGCTAGATAATAAACCTACTTATGCCAGATGATGCAGGACAGTCGGTCAGAGCGGGAAGGCGTCTTCGTTTGGACTGTGAAACTTTCGAACGGGGAAGTTGTGTATCTGGAGTGTGAAGAGCTCGCCGAGTGTGTGAACCGAGAGTTTGTCCTCGGGATGGACGTCACGACAAGCGTAAAATTGTAGGCGATTAGATAGCCAAGGAAAGATAGTGCATGTGGGGTCCTGCGTGTGATAACGAAAACAAAAGAAAAAATGGCCTCTCAAACCCTCTGTGTTATTCAATACCTTTACCGTTCGCTTACACTGTTTAAAGTCGTTTCAATGTTCCTCAGAAATCAGCAGTTGCAAACATTCGCGTCGCCGGAATAGCGATTTGAAGGTTTTACTCGTTTTTCCGAGCAGAAACAGCTTTCCTCAGAATTCAGCAGGGTTTACTCGTTTTTAAGGCCGTCCCATCGCTTTGCACTGCGACTCAAGTACTTGGCATTCCAATTGTTTAAAGATCGAAACATGTCATTGCTTTATGCGGTTACCAATGAAGGTCTCGCTTTAAATTTCGACCAATGGCAATGCGTACCTACGCCTTCGTAGGCGACGCGTCCTTCTTAAACACGTAAACCTCACGGTGACGGCCATATTTGATTCCCCAGTACGTGAAGCCCATGGCAGAAGCGAGCACAGCTGCAAGCGAGAACACCACGAGAGCCTCAAACTGGTGCGGGTCGTTGAACACTACGCCCGAAAGCAGAATCAGGATGTAGAAGAACTGGTAGGTGGCTGTCTGCATGGAGTTGATGGATCCACGCTGGTTGGGAGCGATCCACTCCTGCATGATCTGAGTCTCAGCCAGGTCCGTGCTCCAGAGCCAAGCGCGTGACACCACGACACAAGTCAGCATCACGTAGTCGGACACGACCGACTCGCCCGTGAATAGGAAAGCTAGCAGAACCGGTGCCAGACACAGCCAAAAAAGCCATACGCTCAGGACAGCGACGTGCTCCACGCGCTTCATTTTGCTCCGCAATGAGGGGAAGATCAGCGTCCCCACTAGTCCAGTCACTGCTCCAGCGCCACGACTTGCACCCAAAAGCGCGTTGGAGATGCCACGCCACTTCAAGTACGCAGTGTTGAGCGCACCACCGCTCAGAATCGTCATGTACAACGCGCAGAACGAAAAGCTGACCAAGAACACAGGGTGCTTAACGTAGTCGGACCACATTTTGGCGAAGCGAACCATCACACCAAGCTCAGCAGTGGAAGTTTGGGATGCCGTCTGTCCACTCTTCCCACCAGCTTCATCGTGGCTTACGCGGACAGCCAACTCCGGCACAAGCTGGTAAATGTCGTGCGTCATGAAGTACTCAAGCGGCGTGGAGATCAGGTTCCAGAGTCCGACAACGGCAGCGCCGACCATGGCTCGAGTGGTGGCGTCACTACCCGCAAAATCCACAATGAAACCAAAAGCCATGGGGCCGAGGATGTTGCAGCTCAGATCGATGCGGCGCATCGTCGTGTTGAGCTTGGCGAGAGCGGCCGAGTTGTCAACGCCAGCAATCACCACGACCCAGTCGCGCTCGATGCCCAAAGTCTGCGCGTCGTTGAGCACTTGGCCCACTCCGCCGCAGACGAGCGTTCCGGCGAACATGAGCGCGAGCGGCCACGTCCACTCGGGTTTGTGCACGCCGTCCGCGTTCGTGACGAGCAGAATCAGTCCCAGGATGATCGAGTTGATCACGATCATGAGGTTCTCGAGGACGATGGCGTACTTCATGGCCGTCCAGCGGTTCCAGCGGTCCAGGTGGTGACCCACCGTCGGGATCATGAAGATGCAGACCACGTACATGGCCAGCGAGAAGGCCGCGCTCGGTAGCAGCGTGTCCACGAAGATGTCCATAAACAAAATGGGCACCGCGAAGCCCCAGATACGGTCTCCCTAAGCACAGCAAGCTTCACATTAATCCAAAAATCCCTGTATCGATCTGCAGAAGTACACAGATTCCCTTACCCAAGCCGACAGCAGATGACTAGCGTACAGGTACGTGATCACGCGTCTCGGTCGCGTTGAAGTCGAGGTCATTGCATCGCCTCCGCTGCTTCTACGTAGGTGCACACGCAATCGAAAGTTCTGAGTCAGCACGAAAGGAAGTTGGTGGGTGAAGTGCATCTCTTACAGCAGAGGCTGCTGCTCTCCGTTGTTGCCGTCACGGGCGTCCAGCCACGCGGTGACGAGACACGCGCCGACCGGCACGAGCGTTACTGCGCTCAGGATGAGCGTCACCATGTTGGCGGGCGCGGGCATCACGCACGCGTCTTGGAATCCGCCGACGCATGCTGCGGAGATCGAAAACGGGAGGTCAGTACTGTTGTACTACAATTGCAACGTCGGACGCAATGCCATACCTGCGCTGTCGAGTGCGAGCGCGGCGCTGATGAGCCCCATGACGAGGCAGACGAACACGGTGGCCTCCATCGTGAAAGGGCGAGCGAGGTGCAGAGGGCGCTGCAAAAACGACTGTGGTCGGACGTTATGGATTGCTTGGTGGATCGGCGTTCCGGTGACACTAGCCACGCTTTGCTGGTGGGCGGTAAGGAGCAGTTAATCCGGCTTGACGCGTGATGTATGTTCACTGCGCAGTGCCGTGCCTCGAGCCAATGACGGCGCTAGTGATCAGCATTGGCGAATTGCTCGAGGCGAGGACAGTGCGTCCGACCTCTTCCCGAAAAAAAAAACGGCTGGACGTGAAGAGGAAGCAAGAGGCATTTTGAAGTCGTGTCTGCAAAACGAATTGCACTGGCTAAGTGCATGTAGAGTCTACTGGTACATTGTAGACCACGTCAAGTCACTGACAAAATTATAATCTAGCTGATCGATCACACTTGAGCCGATCTTCTGCTCCAAAATATGTTTCTGGTCAAGCGCTGGCCGGGGCCTGTCCATTGCGCGCCACTCGCCAAGATGGCCACTTCGACAATGGCTGGCAGCCAACTACATGTATTGTCGAAGTGACAGTCTCCTTGTCCCATCCGCTCGGGCAGCACTAAGATATGAGTGACGTCGTTGCACTGCGTCCGTCGAGTAACACAGCAGCAGTTGAAGTGTACACAGTTCGTCACGGACCCGACCAGGTGGTTACTTTACGTAAACGCAACACCATTTTTACCGTCATTCCAGCGCGTCGGTCTCTGATCATGCGGCGCTCCGCTCGGCTCGTGGCCGCCGCCTCCCGCGCCGTAAAGAGCGAGGTGTCGAGCCCAGCCACCCGATGCATCTCAACACCGACGCTTTCTTCATCAGCTGCAGCAATTTCCACCTTGGAATCGGAAGTGAAGGCGGAGAAACCCGCCCCCGACCAATGGACCTCTCTGTGCAGCACTCGGGAGCTCTCGTGCGCCCTCACGCTGGAGTCCGGGCAGGTTTTCGCCTGGCGGAGGTATCCGAAGCAGTACGCAACCTGGTCAGGTGTAATTGGACGCCGGGTCTTCGCTCTGCGCGAGCGTGACGACACTGTGCAGTTCCGATGTCTCCATCCACCGGACTGTATGTGGATCTTAGCGTGAAGTGCTCAATGAGGGTGAAAGCTGATGATGATGTGTGTGTGCTTAGTGCCAGTTGAGGACGGGGTTGGAGAGTTATCGCACTACTTCAGACTGGATGTACGCTGCTACGGTGGCTGGAGGGGTAGAGGGACTCTACTGACACTGTCTTGTGTAGATGCCTGCTGACCCCTTGTATGAGCGCTGGACGAAGCCGACGGACCGGATGACGGAGATCATTTCGAGACTGCGGGGCCTGAGGATCGTGCGGCAGGACCCGGTGGAGTGCTTGTTCTCGTTCATCTGCTCGTCGAACAACAACATCGCGCGTATTCAAGGGATGGTGGACAAGCTCAAGGCGACGTACGGAGACTTGATCTACGAAGGAGTAGAGGAAGACAATGAGAAGGAGGCCCAGCATTGCTTCTATGCGTTTCCGTCAGTTGACACACTGGCTGCCAAGTGCGAAGAGGCCACGCTGCGAGCGCTGGGTTTTGGCTACCGAGCAGCTTTCATCGTGAAGACTGCCAAGCAGCTGCAGGCGCTCGGCGGCGCCTCCTACCTCTACAGGATTCGCGATGGCGAAGATGTTCTGCCAAAATTGAAGAAACTCAAGTCAAGTAAAGATGATGGTGGAAACGAAGCAGAAACTGCTTCATACCATGCGTACCAAGATGAGCTCATGGTGTTCGCTGGCGTCGGACGAAAAGTAGCCGACTGTGTCGCGCTCTTCTCCCTGGAAAAGCTGGAGGCTATCCCAGTTGACACGCACGTGTGGCAGATCGCGTGCCGCGAGCTGGATGCGAATCTAAGCGACCGGAAGAGCATCACGCCGACCGTGTACCGAATGGTAGGGGATCTATTTCGTACTCGGTTCGCGCCACAAGCTGGCTGGGCGCACAGTGTGTTGTTCGCTGGAGATCTCTCAGCTTTCAAACCCGATGTGCCTGGCGGAGAGAAGGAGAGCAAAGCGAAACGAAGCTCTGCCAAGTCGAAGACGACCCCGACGAAGCGGAAGACGGGTGTGGCGAGTGCTTAACCAAACGGATCCGTTCAACACCTACAAACTGCTCGAAACACCGTGTGACACTGACAATATACCCCGTGCACTACAGTCGCTGCCGGCCATTGATGATGGAGAGCGGTCGATTACGAGAAGACTAATCGTTAATCAATGCAGACACCCACCGTCAATAAGAGCTCAGTCAGTGGATTCTGGGATTGTATCCAGTATCGGCAGCCATCTCTGTAGCAGCAACAAGTTGGTCCTCATTGCTCACATCATTTTCAATCTCTCCTCGTTGCGACCATGCCAATGAAGCTCCTCTCAGCGCTCGCAATTTTCCTCTTCACAACTTCAGAAGCGAATGCAAACTTACGCCCGACGCCACGTCGGTTGCAGACGTACACGCAGCCGTCGGACTACGTCGGTCTCATGCTCGAGCGCGTGAACCTGGAGCGCGCAGCACAAGGGCTGCCTGTGCTTTGCACGAACAGCAAGTTGCAGGCGGCGGCCCAGCGCCACTCGGACGACCAGGCCGCCAACGACTTCATGGACCACGTGGGCTCCGACGGCTCGACGATGTCGCAGCGCGTCTCGGACGCCGGCTACGACTGGCGCGGCGTCGCCGAGAACGTGGCCGCGGGCCAAGCGGACGTGACGGAGGTCATGGACGCCTGGATGAACTCGGAGGGCCACCGCCACAACATCCTGGGCGACTACACCATGCTCGGGGCTGCCTACGCGTACACCCCTGACGGACTCTACCGCCACTTCTGGACGCAGGACTTTGGCCGCAGCGACACCGAGCACTGCGACAGCAGCGCGGACAGCTCAACCGCCTCCAGCTCCAACAACTCCAGCAACAACAACCCCAGCAGCTCCTACAACTCCAGCAGCTCTAGCAGCAACAACACCATGTCGGCGCCCAATCGGCGAGACTCTCGAGGTCCGTCCTCGTCCTGCCCCAGCATCCATGTATCACTACTACCCACAGTGCTGACGGTCGTCCTCGTCCTGGTCACTTCAACTATGTTACACTTAATCTAAGACTACTCCACCCTAAGTACGACTTGAAAATGACTTCGTCTCAGTTCGTTTCGCCCGTGTCACAATCAAAAACGTCAGGTCGTCCACAGCAGCACCGGGATATCTCTTCGAGTGATGTCCGCCCCCGCCGGCACCTGCACGGCCACCACCCACACGGGCGCGCGCTGCTCGTCCCCCTCCACGGACGCGTCGGGCCAGTGCGCGCACCACGCACGGATGGCGCGCGTCATGGCGCTGGCGCCCAAGCTGCTGGCGCCAGCGAAATCCCCGGCCTCCGCGTCCTCGGCCTCCTCCGCCTCGTCCAGCCTCTTCCCGGCGTCCCCCGCGCACGTTCCGTCGCCCTCTCCGACGTCCTCGTCCTCCTCATCTTTCGACATGTCTCCGCTGCACGCAGCGCTGTCCGGAGACAACGGTCTCACGTGGCTGCCCGGCGAGTCCGTCGTGACGTCGGTCTCCTGCTCCTTCGTCTTCCCCGGAGCCCTGAACCTCCCGGACATCCCCGGAACGCTGCACATCACGACGTTCAGGCTGCGGTTCGAGCCGCAGAGCTCGTCGCTTAGAGGCGTTGGGGGCTTCCACAGACTGCTGGACACGGCGCTGCGGGGCATGCCTCGCGCGGCGGTCGCGAGGCTGTCGTACCCCCAAGCTACGACGGTTGCTTCGAGGTCCATGAACTCGTACGCAAATGGGAACGGCGTGCTCACGCCCACGAGACTCGTGGTCAAATTCAAGGACTTAAGGTCGTGGACGCTGGGGGGAGACGTCACGAGGCTCTTGCCGGCGTTGAACCGATACGCCTACGTGGACACGCCGCTGAGTTTGTTCGCGTTCACGTCGATCGGACCCTCGCAGGAGGATATACAGGCGCATGGGTTGTACGACGTGTACGAGGACTTCGCCAGGATGGGTGTGGCACTGCGAGATGGAAGCAGTGCGTACAGAGTGACGGAGCTGAATGTGGCATTTGCCATGTGTCCGACGTATCCGAGACAGCTTGTGGTGCCCGCTGCTGCTAGTGACTCGGAGGTGGGGGCGGTCGCTGCGTTTCGATCAAAGGGGAGGCTTCCTGTCTGTAGTTACGTGCACGCGCACAATGGCGCTGCGTTGTGGCGGTGTGCGCAGCCTAAGCGCGGCATTTTGCACGCGCAGAACCCGGCGGATGAGCAGTATTTGCTGCACATTGCTCGTGCTTCGTCGGGTTCTACGTCGTTGTATTCGGGGACACCGACGCGAAGGATCTGGATTGCTGATTGTCGCCCGGAGCTGAATGCTCGAGTGAACAATCTCACCGGCGGAGGCACCGAAAGCGGAAATCTAGCTCATGCGCGGGTGACCTTCCTCAACATTGGCAACATTCACGCCATGCGCGAGAGTATTGAGGCACTGCGTGGCCTAGGTGGCTTCATGGCTGCGACGAACAACACTGAGTCGATGGATCTATCGTGGGGCTCTCGTGTTGAGGACACCAAGTGGCTTTCCCACGTTCGCCGTGTCATGAGTGGAGCTCTGCAGGTTGCACGCGCGCTCGAGGCCCAAGCGACTACCGTTGTCGTGCACTGCAGCGATGGCTGGGATAGAACAGCTCAGCTGTGTGGACTTGCGCAGCTCCTGGTAGACGCACACTACCGAACGCGCCGAGGCTTCCTCGAGGTTATCGAGAAGGAGTGGGTTCGTGCAGGCCACAAATTCCAGGATCGCGTGGCACCAGGCAAAGCTGAGGACGATGACGATCAGCAAGCTCCTATTTTCCTGCAGTTCTTAGACTGTGTGTGGCAGCTGATCCGCATCTTCCCCACTTACTTCGAGTTCAACGAGCGTATGCTCGAGGCGATGGCGGACGCGGTCTTCTCGGGTAGATACGGTACCTTCCTGGGCAATTGCGAGCGTGAGCGCAGCGCCTGGAGTGTGCGCGAACGAACTCCATCGCTGTATGCGTACATTCTGCAGGACGACCGTTTTGTGAATCCATTCTACCGTGCGAGTAGCACTTCAGCGCTCTTGCCCGATTCCACGGCAGTGCTGCGTCAAGTCACGCTTTGGACCTCTTACTACTTCCGGGGATCTCCGCTTCCAGCATCACCAGCTGGAAACCCTACTCCACCGATGTATGCATCGAACGATTCAGGGGACGACAACCCAGTGTCAAATGGCGCCCAAGAAGACCTTGAGGTCGCCATGGCGGCCGCGTTGCGTAGAATTCGCGCGTTGGAGGACGAGCTGCGGGCTGCTACAGCAAAGCCTGCACTTCCACTAAGACCAGCTCCTGTATCGTATCCCCCGTTGTATCCCGCTTCTTCAGAATCTGACATGTCCGCGCAGATCCAGCAGAGCTCACAGCCTGACACACCTACCCGATATCAAGATTATCAGCAGAGCTACACCAATGGATATCACCACTCCAGCAGTAGCAGCAGCATCACGAGCAACGATGGAAGTGTTTCCTCTTCATCTCCTGCTGCTGGTCCGGTACCAATAACAACGCCGACCCCAACGTTCACTCCTGTTCCTGCCCCAATACAAGCAGTGGCACAAGCATCGACGTGGACATGCAGCCTATGCACGAAAACGAATGCGGCTGACGTCCTTCAGTGCGTTGTGTGTGGCCGCACGCCCCGGTGATCAGCTTAGAAGCAAATTAAACTTAGGGAATAATTCTGTATACCATGCATGTATTCCACCATGCTTGCGTCTCGGCACCGATGAAATGTATCGGCAAACTTCTCCCGCTAAATACTATCCTCCCTACAGACACTCGCGTTCATGCTCGCTCTTGCGCATACGCTTGACGCAGTCCTGAAGTACATAGTGCACTTTGTCCGGGAAATGATCGTCCAGCATAGTACGCCCGATGCGGATTTTGCTGAATTGCCCTTCTCCAGCCCAAGCAAAACGGTAGTTGGTGCGCGCAGTGCAGCAAATACCACCACCACCAGGACGGCAGCACACCCAGCATCCGGCTGCTCCCTTGGCGCGCACCACACGTTTGAGATGTACTACACGCCCAGGGATGGTCAGCTCGTGAATTGGCTCCGATTCTTGGATACGCTGCAGCATCGTTCGGTAGTTGGACAAGTGCGCAATGAACGGGGAGCGCACTCGTTCACCACCGTAGCCGTCGTCGTCAAAAGCAGAGTGCTCGTCGGAGCTTCTGTGCAACAGCTCGTCTGGAGTGCGCCACGCGATAACCTGACGCAGGATAGCAGCCTTGTTTACCTTGCTTCTCCCAATCAGATCCAACACGTGATCGCGCAGTTCTTCAGCTGAAGTGAGCGACGACCGTGCAATGATGTCGTCACCCACGACAACCGAGACCGTGAAAGCTGAACAACGAGATGCCAGCCCAGGAGACATGGTGCAGCCTGGAGGACTGAAAGCAAAGCAGCGAAGCTGCGGGTACTTGGGACGTAGCATCACTGACAAAAGCACAGCAGTGCCGGCTCCGAGCGAATGACCTGTAAGCACAAGGCCGTAGTCGTGATAGGCGCCACGCTCGCAAACGTTGACTCCGCTGGTAGCTATGGTCGCCGTGGATTTCTCGTCAAAGAGCATTTCTAGGACACCAAGACGATTGAGCTCCAAATACACCGACTCGGCACAGGTGAGAAAACCCTGATGCGCGTACTCGCCAGTTCCATCACATCCCCAACGATCAGCCACATCGTTCATCGACATGCCATACGCGATGGCATCCGTAAGACAGTCTTCGAGCGACAACGTGCCACGAATCGCAATAACAACCTCCTTGCGCTCGTGGTCAAGCATCACCGCAAAAGCTGGTTGATACACCGAATTCCGGAAGCTCGCATACACAATGTCGTCGCTCTTCACCTTGGTCTCGAGCTGCAGAGCTGTTTGACCCAGGTGGAACCAGTTGTCGCCGTGCACCCACCGATGTTTGCGACGAAAACAAGAAAACGCCAGTCGGAAGGTTCCGGTCCATGGATGGGACCATACGTACAACATCCAACCGTAGATGCCAATCGCATACTTTGAGAAGTGCGCCAACTCCTTCAGACGACTCGTCAGCTCCACGTCATTGAGATGTGGGTCTGTTGGGTGGTAATAGAAGGGTTTGGTCGACTTGCCGAACTTGGAATCTTCTTTCTTCATCTGTTGCTCCTCCTGGGGCTCAGGTGAAGGTGGGATATCGATTGAAGCGAACCGGTTCGGCTCCTCTCCGTCTACCGCCGATACCTGCGACGCAGTCGTCGCAGAAGGAGTACTGGCAGTGTCTTGAGCAGCAACGGGACGATCGCCAAGCAGATTCATCTTGCTCGTGCTCGCGCGGATTCTAGCACGTAACTTGCCAAGCGTCTCTTCCGCATCTTCATCTCCTTCACGATGCGGCGAGGTTGCGATGACTTCATGATGATCTTCGTACGCCTGAACCGCTGCCAGCAGCACGAAGCCCGCCACGATGTCCGAAATGACAAGGTCTGGACTACCGTAGAAGAGCCTCGAGAATACCTTAGCCACCACGGACATGCTGTCATGACGAGTACCTGCTCCTCCGAACAAGTTGCACGTGAAGCACCGCAAACACATGCAGCAGCGCGTGCAACGCTGCTTCCAGAGCCGCTGGCTGTGCGGCACATACACGTCCGAGCTCGGCACCTCCCGATCCACCTCTGCAAATAGAAACGCCACATCACACAGCAACACAGCATCAGCACACTACTTCCCCGGGTCGGGCCCCTCCCAGGCCCCCCAACGTACCGTCCAACAACGACTGACGTTCAGAATCAATTGCGTTACCATAAGGATCCAGCGCGCTGCTGGAGACCGGGGGTTTCTCCTGGTCGATGGCATCCTCTGGCTGCGCGTCGCCCAGGATGCACACGCCGAGCGAGACCGTGAAGCTCACCTCCGCCACAAGGAACCCGCCGACAGCCTGAATAGGAGGTAATCATTCCACGACGTAATCACCTCAATTAGCGTCCCGCAATGAGGCACTCTATAAATAGCGAGCGCCTCAATCGCCTCACCAGCACGAATCGCGCGTCCGGGCGGCACATGTCCCTGTAGTACCAGCAGCAGAGCCCCGCCACGCCGTACGCGAAGAGCAGCACGGACCAGAGCGCGTGCACCTGCAGCATGCGCGGCATGAGCACGCGGCGCTCGTGGTCCACGATGGTGCCCTTGGCCGACACGTGCATGACCATGAGGTAGATGCAGCCGCGGAAGAAGAGCAGCGGCGCCGCGCCCAGCATGTACCAGAAGGGCAGCCCGCTGTCGTCCAGCGCCGTGCTCGAGCAGCGCCGCCACAGACTCGCGTACAGCACGCACAGCAGCGCCAGCGGCAGCTGGTACAGCAGCAGGAACAGCGCGGGGCAGTACAGGTCGTCGCTGCCCACGACGCGGCTGCGGCGCCCGAACACCTCCAGCGCCGGCATCGCCTCCGTTACGCCAGCGCTCGGCTCAGATGGAAAAGCTCTATGCGAAATGAGGGACCTCTACGGGGGACAGAACACAACTATTGGTGTGGGCCACGTAAGTCGGTGGCGCGAGTGAGATGGGTACATTTTTTTCGATGGTCTTGTTGCACTTTTACGTCGCATATCCTAGCGAAAAGCGAGGACATGTACGAGCTCACCACATTGTGAGGAAGCGGTTGAGGTGCGTGTGTACGTAGTAACTTAGCATTAACATTAAGGACATAACTAACTAAATAACTGCGGCTAGCGCCTGGCGGGGCGTAGAGTGTAGCGAGCATTCCGATGGCTCGCTGGTGTTGTGTGAGTTGTGTGTTGGCGGCGACTTAGTCGGCGGTGACGTCCGTGCGGCTGGTGGTGAAGTCGTAGGCCTCCAGCTTCACGACCATGACAGTGACGTTGTCAGTGGTGTGTCTCTCCAGCGCGAGCGCCACGAGCGCGTCCGCGGCCGCCTGCGGGTCCTTGAACCGGGCCGCGAGCTGCGCCGCCGCCTTGTTGGTGACGACGTCCCAGAGGCCGTCCGTCGCCAGGATGAGGAACCGGTCGTTCTTGGAGATCTTGCGGGTCTGCACCTCCGGGTCGCACGAGATGTAGGGCTTGAGCGACAGGTCGCCGATGGAGCGCGACACGGCCAATTGGCCGTTAACGCGCGGCACGTCCAGCATCTTCTTGAGGGGCCAGACCTTGTACATGAAGTCGGGCTTGCCCGTGACGAACGCGCCCTTGGCCTCCAGGCGCTCGCGCTCGTCCTTGCGGTTGGGCTTCTGGTCGAAAGACATGGCGATGGCGTCGCCGTTGCGGGTGACGACGACAGCGCGGGAGTCGCCGACGTTGCCGACGTGCAGGAGGCCGTCGCGCACCATGGCGACGAGGAGTGTGGAACCGTCGTCTGTGGCGAACGAGCGGCCGTGGCTTCGTCGTGCAGCGGCGGCGATGGCGGAGTTTGAGGCGTGGCGGGCGATGTTGCAGAAGTCAGCATCTGCACAGGAGGAGGCAGAAAAACGTTAGGCACTGGCATTACTTGCAGGGGTGTGTGTGAAGTGACGGCAGCGTGACGACGTACCGAGTGCTCGTACGGCGTTGGTGATGGCATCGTTGACGGTGGACTCCTCGGCGAGCTGCTCGAGGATCCGAGGGAAGATGTTCTCTGCGCAGAAGCGGGAGGCGCGGTCTCCGGCGTGGCCGTCGAAGATGCCGAAGCAGCCGCTGGCTGAGCTGGAGTAGCCGTTCAGCGTGAGTCTCTCTACTACCTTGCCCCCGATGAAGTAGGCGTCCTGCAAGAGAAACACAAGGGTGAGCTACATGGTCGCGGGGCCGGTGAGGGTGTATTATGCAGCGGACGCACCTCCTGGTTGAGCTTGCCGCCGCGGTCGGTGGAGATGCCGACGGGGACGTCGTAAAGGTCGTCGGTCTCGAGCTGCTTGGTGGCGGGGCTGGCGGCGGCGTCCAAGTCGCCCGTGGGCTGCTTGCGCTTGTGGTGGAGGGCGACTCCGGTCATGTGAGCGGTGGGTGTGGGTGGGTGTGGCGGGTCGGCACGAATGTCTCGGTGCGGCGTGAGCGCTAGGGTGCAAAAAGCGTAATGACGCCCCTCGGCGACTTGCCGGGCGAAAGCAAGTTCACATGTCAGCGCGGCGCCCGTCGCTGTCCCGGCTGATCACGGCGAGCTTGTGGGGCATGTGGGCTCTTGGCGCGCTGGACTCTCGGCGCATAGTGGGCGCCAGTCAACCCCAGCTCGTCGTAAAAGCAGGCGGCGCATGTACCATCCTGCGTGCAAGAAGGAGAGACTCGCCGCTGGGGAGCTCTACCTACTAACGCATGTGCTGCAGCGTTGGAAGACCCCGCCGCCATGGAGCGGAGGCGGACAAGACTGCGTCCTAGTGCCTGGCGCCAGGCCCGACCCCTCTGTGCCGGGGCGGTGGCGGTCGATCGGCCCGCGCTGCCGGTGCCGGGCACGGCACGCGCAATGGCCGGCACTGGAATCTCGAGATACTGCGGCGCGCAGTGTTGGACTCGCCCCGGAGACGCGGAACCATCCGGCGCCGCGACTGGACGCGCCGTGCAGGGAAAGCTCCGCCGCTGGTGGTGACCAGCACTTCCCGAGCGCTGCAGCCGCAGACGAACCGGCCGAGCCGATCTCTCGCCGCGCTCCAAACTTTAATCTGCGTTCCGACGACCGTCACTCCGCCGACTTTGTGCAAGGAGCTCGCCCCGAAAAAAGCGTGCGCGCGCTAACGTCCAGCCGCACCGGTCTCCGCGGCCTCCATGGCTGCCTGAGAATTTTGCCTTCCCTTGGGGCATTTTTTGGCATGAGCTGGGCGGGCGAATCGCAGATCTGCCGGTCTGCCGGTCAAGTTGCATTCAAATCGCCGGACCAACACTCCGCCGCTCCTGGCCGGTCGCTGCAAGCGCTGTCACAACAACTGCAACTGCGTGGCCGAAGTCTTCGTAAACATGCGACCACCGCAGAAAATGAAAAATGAAGGCAGTCGCGGATAGTGTTCACCACGCCTGCGCGCGTGATGGTCCAGAGATTGCTTGATCACGCAGAAGTGGTCACTGCAAGAATGCCCCCACAGTGGAGATGACTCCACTAGCGGAGAAAAGGTTACAAACCCGCACTGAACGAAGTGCATGTAACGCATGATTTTCTCGCCTAAGAACGCAGAATCGCCCCCGCCAACCTTCTTCCTCATTTTGATCAAAAGTGCGTAAATCGGGTGTAAAGAGCTGCAGTGCGCCGCCAAACGCAGCATGCCGATAAAATCCACGACCACCAAGCCCACTTCAACCTGCGCCTACAACAACTGTCGGCTTGGGTTGCTCCCGAAGTCTTCTCGTCTGGTTGGATACCCCTAACAGTCTTCCTCTTCGAACTTGCCTCTACTGTACTTCCTGCACTCACATGCTGATGCCCTTCATGCCATGCCCTCAACGTTGGGCCTTATTAGAGCGTAGTTCACGGCAGTAGCCCGCGGGTGTAATACAGTGTATTGTGCACGTTCGCCACCAGTACATGTAGCACCTTCCCGGATATGTGAGTACTGCAGGGCTCGTCACTCAGCAGTCAAAAGCACTGCTCGACGGACGTCAAGTGGGACAGTCAAATACCTACAGTGGACAGCTGTCGTCACACGTCACATGGATACACTTCATCGCTTTGGACAGGTGTCATCACACGTCACATGGATACACTTCATCGCTTTGGGCGGGTGCATTTGGCGAAAAGCATGGCGTCGTTCGACGACTTGGCGTTCACAGGGCCGCCCTCCGCCAACGTACGCGGGCTTGCCAACTTACCTTACGAGCCCCTCTAACACCACGCCTCCCCCGTGCCTGAACGTTTCGATCACCAGACTGCAGCGACTCCAGCGGCCGAGCTCTTCTGCAAAGACTGCAACGAGGCGCCGCAGGCCACGACGTCAGGTGAGGGAGGGAGGGAGGCTGCTGCTGCGCTGTGTCAGTAGCTGACTGAGTTGTACTTTAATGCTGCTGCAGATGGGAAGCGGTGTCTGGTCTGTGGATGCGAGCTGGAGCGTCGACAGCAGGCGACAACAGCGACCCCGGTGTGCTGACGCTGGATGCGGCAGAAGGCTGTAATTGCTACTTCTGACAGAGGCTTGCTGTCGTAGAATATGAGCGGCGCGCTGTTTGGCGGGACCGAGGCGAGTGCGCAAGATCTGCAAGCGATGGTGATGCGTTTGCTGACGCAGATCGGCGGCGACTGGAACGGAGGGGACTCTGGAGCACGTCGCCCCGCGTCCGACGAGGCTGGTGCGAATGTGGAAAGCTACTTGGTTTTATCTGAAAGTACTAACTGTGGCTGGTGTTGGGAACACCCTAGTGAGAAACCTGGGGTCTTTTGTGGCAGACCAAGCCTCAACCGTTGAAGTGGCAGTTGTGGTGAAGGGAATCAAGGGCGAGGTGGGCAATCGATCCTGCGGCGTCGAGGCGAGGGATAACTATTGCTTAATGATTCGACTTTTATGCTGTTTGGCTAGGTTATCGCTATTCCGGGAAACTTTGGTCCATGTGAAGCTCTCAAGGAACGCAACGTGGTCGTCGCCGATCCATTTGACGGCGCAATAGCTTTTCAAAATGCCAACGAGATGAAGGATAAGGTCTATGCGCCGTGTTCGAGAGCGCTCGATATTTATCTCGACCCTCTCACGGTTATCCCTCCTTGCGTTTATGCAGATTGTGGTGATGGCTCGCGGTGGCTGCACGTTCGCACGCAAGGTACTTCGAGCTCAAGAGGCGGGTGCTGCAGGTGTCATTATCATCCAAACGGTCGATATCTGGCCGTACACGATGACAGACTCCACGGGCGAAAGCAAGGGCGTGACAATCCCGGCGTTCATGATGAGCGCGAAAGTTGGTAACGGGTACGTTTTGTTTGCAGGTCAATATTCTACAAGGTCGCTATCTGATACTGTTACTATAGCTTTGTGGCGTTTCTCCGGCGCAAGCGCGACGAAGGTGTTTCGGCGGACGTTATCGTGCGGAAGGATGCGCGCGAGTGCGTTATTTGCCAGGTGGAGATGTCGATAGGCATGAAGGTCACGCGGATGCCGTGTCAGGTACGGGGATGTGGCCTGCCTTCGCTTTTGCCTTCCACACTTCCTGACCTTGTGCCTTGTCCTCCGTGACGCAGCACATGTTCCACACGGCTTGCCTGCACGAGTGGCTGCAGATCGGCAACTCGTGTCCAATTTGTCGCGTCGAGATCGCCGCCAAGCGCACCGCCCACAACGGCTCGTCAACTTCACAGAACTCACAGCAACGCGGTGACTTCGCGTGGAGCGAGTGGTTCTCCTGATCATGGAAAGTCGCACAATTAATTTTGGCCCCACTTTCATTTCCAATAATTCCGTTTCATTTCGTCCGTTGCTGCCACAACTCGCACATTGTCCGTCACCGACCAGGATAATTGGCTGAACGGCAACCATTGACACATTAGCGCGCCTGCAGACACAGCCATGTCGACCGAGTTCTTCGCCTCCAGCGCCACAGCTACGGGCCCGGCCTTCTGCCCGCACTGCGGTACCATCCTGGACCACCCGGACACCAACAGCATCGTGTGCTCGGCCTGCGAGTATCGCTGCCGCTACCAGGGTGCGTCCAATGCTCTCTGTGACGATTGACACATTGACACATTTCCCACTAACTCGGTATTCCTGGCGAATGGCAGACCTGCCGTCGCTGACTGTGGTGACCCGCAGCGAGGACAAGCCGGCGCCCAAGTGGTTGGACGCCGAGAAGGTCATGAGTGAGGTCACGGGCCCGGCCCGCGCCACGGTGGAGGAAACGTGCCCTAAGTGCAACAACCCCGAGATGGACTACTACACGCTCCAGCTGCGCTCGGCCGATGAGGGTCAGACGGTGTTCTACGAGTGTAAGAAGTGCGGCCACAAGTTCTCGGTCAACAACTAAGCAGCAGCAAAGTCGGTCGGTGGACGCCCTCCCGCCCACGCACCATATAGATATATCGATACATGTACGTTCACGCAGAGGTCGTTTGTGGTTGTGTTGGTTGTGCTATCGTTGGAGGTGATGGATTTACTGCATGGTGAAGCCGGTGATCTCCATGTTGATGACGAGGGTGAGGTACGTGACGAGCTCTTCATAGGAGCGGTAGACAGGCAGGTCGAGGCGATTGAAGCACGTGTGGGCTTTCGGGTAGAGTCCTGTGGGCGGGGCGCCGATGGACACCAGTTGGAGGCCGAAGCGCCGTATGCGGCCGTCATGGCTCAGCAAGGCTCGGAAACCTTCGGCTGGCACGCGAGAGGTGCCGGTGACGAACTGCAGCAAACGCGCGCGCTCCTCTTGTGAGAATACGCGGACTGCCTCCCAGAACCACTGCACAACTTGCTGCTCGCTGCTGGTGGGTGAGTTGAAGCCTTGCTCGGCGCGCACGTAGCGGACATCGGTGTGTGATTCCCAGTCGGCGACGTCAATGGATGGTACACCGCACAAGAGCAGCTCCAGCTCTTGGTAGTCGAAGACAGCGAGGAGTGAGCGTGGCAGTACATCATACAAACCCTGAAGCAGCGCCGCAAGTTGCTCGCCTACGCCAGCGAACATTTTGTGCTTGAGCAGCAGGGTCAAGTACTCTTCCTTGTTGGCGTCCGTCACGGGTATGTCTTTGCCGCCTGGCTTGAGCTCATCCGTGACAACCGTGCCATCACTTGTCTGCCGCTGGATAGTGAAATCGAGCTCGAGAGCTTCAGCGCCATCATTGTCACGCAGCCAGAGAGCGTGTCGATGGAGTTCGGCATCCAGGAATTCGAGATCAGAGAACGAAATCGGTACCCCGAGGAGGTGCTTGAGGAGAGGGAGAGCTAGATGCACCGTCATGAGCTGTCCCTCCAGAAGACACTTCGCCAACAACCGACCGACGAACTGGAAGCAGTGAAGATGATCTCGATGAATTTCCCGTGAGTTCGGGTTCAACCAGTAGCCGGATTGATCCGCGTGCGTTCGCTGGAAGAGCCCGTAGCTCTCGTCGAAAAGTTGTTCACACAAGAGTAAAACCCACTCGCGCAGTAAACCACCAGCATCCAACCCCGGTTCGTCGATAAATTCGATTCGCAAGCGCTGGCGGAGATCAGCTGCTGGAACGAGCATGAGCAAGTGCATGGACTCTCCCAGCACCGCCTCGCGACGGATTTTCAGTAACAGGTGACCTTCATCCCACGGCACAGCTATTTTGCCCAGCTCTTTGAAAAACCATCGCACTTTCAATTTGAATGGCAGAGCAGCAATCGACTCGAAGTCAATGTAGCTGGTGGCTCGCGGGAACTCGTCTAAGTCGATTGAAGTTACTGTGTCGTGCTCGTGCACAAGCGTGTCTGCTGGAACCCATTCGGCTTGACCTTGCTCGTTGACATGACGCACGTAGCCAACCGACGGCTGCGCTATCAGTGCATCGTCGGAGCTTATTGCTGAAGCTGAAAGGGCTGTAGGACTTCGACAGCCACAGGCATTCTTTCGGATTGCAGCGGAATACTTTCCATCAGCGTCTGCCGACTCGACCATAGTTAACTCCGTTTCCACGCCCAGGCCTTCTCTATTGCTGTGGTTGTCCATCGCAATCGAAAGCGGAGATTCCTGTTCGGGACTGTAAGCATAGGCAGCAGGCGCTGACAATCGCTCAGCCTCTGGAGTACTCGGCAAGAGGGAGACTGCAGCTGCAGGCAAGCTGGCGCGGATATTCGCGGCGAGGTGGCTGAGGCGAGACGGCTGGCAGTGACCTACGCGCACCCAGCGGAACTGGCCGTCGGGCGTTCTCTCACGTTGCCACAAGTGGCGTCGCCGCGCGCCTCGTTGCCGCTGGTTTAGGTTCATTTCATTCAGCCGGCGCACATGAAAGGAGCGGTTTCGAGCAGCCAACGCTGCCTGCGACTCTGGCGTCTCGGTTGTTAGGAGCTGGAACGACTTTCTCGCTTGCTTCGTGGTCGTCGCTGCCACCCCCTGCGAGATAACTACGGGCAAACGCAGCAAGTGAGGTTACTAATTGAGTTCCGAGCGCGTCGTTCCTCGTAGCTCGTCGTACCTTCTGGGGTTCCGCACATGAGGCACTCTCTCTTGGCCGGGTGGTTCTCGTGGTAACAGACGGAGCACTGCCACTCGGCCTGCCCGTCCTGGACGACGCTGTCCTCGAGCAGGTGGCGCTGCATGTTGTTGTTGAGGTTGTCGTCGTGCTCGAACCGCTCGAGGCGGCGCTGGTGCACGCAGTAGAGCAGCATGGAGCCCCCCGCCAGCGCCATGACGACGCCCAGGAACACGTACATGTAGAACTCGATGGCTGGAGGCAAGACACACACGCACACACAGACACACACAGCACACAGCTCAGTCAGACGCACCAACCCAACCACAGATCTCGCACCGCAACTCACTCTGGCGCTGGTGGGCGGACAAATCCCCCATGCTCACGTGGCCTGCGCTTCCGTCAAGCGACGTCGAGCTCTCGTTGATGCCAGGCAGCAGCGACGGCGCCGCCCCAAAGCGCTGCACCATTCACTCCCAGCGAGCGAGAAAGCGGGCAACTGCGGCGCCGACAACGCCCGCAAGTCGTTTCTAGGGGGCGTCGTCACTGCAAGTCGCACGGTACAGTGGCCGTTAGCAACAACTTCAACATCCGGTGACAATCACTCCTGTCTCGTCTCGGAAAGACTGCACCACGGCCTGATTCCGTCTGATTCCCAGGACGACCGAAGACCATTTACAGGAGGAGCATGGCGGACGCGCCGTCGCCGCCTTCGCCGCCCCCCGCGCCGTCCTCGCCGCCCCCGCCGCCGCCCGCGCAGGCGTCTCCGCCTCCGCAAGCGTCCGCCACGCCCGCCAGCGCGAAGAAACCGGCGCGCGCCACCCCCAAGGCGCGCAGAACGGCGCGCACGCCGCCCGTGCTGTCGCTGGCCACGCCCGACGCCGCGCCCAAGAGCAGAGGCGGCAGCAGCTTCTCGTCGCCGCTGCCGCCCTGCCCCGAGGACCCTCCGGCGCCGCCGCCGCCCTCGTGCACGCCGCCCAAGTACCGCCCCCTGGAGGAGAACGAGAACACGGAGGACGAGCAGGACGACGCGCGCAGCGGCGAGAGCGCCGACGAGCCCGCGGAGCCGCAGAGCTTCCCCACGCCGCCGCCGCCGCCCTCTCCGCCCGTGGCCTCCCCGCTGGGCACGCCGCCGCCGCCCCCGCCGCCGCCCTACTCGCCCCCGAGCGCCAAGATCGCCGTGGACCTGTCTGGAGCCTTGGAGAGCGCCGTGAAGGCCGCGGAACAGGAGGCGCAGGCGCCGCCGCCCCCGCCTGAGACCCCCAAGCAGAGGGACGAGAGCGGCGGGGAGGAAGGGGACGACGAGAGGGACGAGGCCGCCGCCTCGGCGGAGCTGCTGGGGCTGGCGGACGCGTCGCCGTCGTCCGTGATCGCGTCCATGAGGAGCGCCGTGAGGGAGAGGGAGATCATGGCCGCGGACTCCGTGAGGGAGCCGCCCGCCAAGAAGCCGAGGTTCTATGTGGGGGACATCGACAACTACAGCATCATTGACAAGGTCGGGTCCGGGACGTACGGGTGCGTCGGCGTTGGATTCGGCTATTGGGTGGTTGGTGGTGTGGTGGGGAGGTTGGTTGACTGACTCTGCGGGTGTGGATGGTGTAGTGAGGTGTTCAAGTGCCAGCACAAAGTCACGAAGGACATTGTGGCGCTCAAGAAGCTGAGGCCGGATGTAGAGAAGAACGGAGTAGGTGCTGCTGAGAGGCTGACGAGCTTGGAGCGACACGTGAGCTAAGTGTTTGTTGGCTCGGATTTTGCGTTTTCAGTTCCCCGTGACCTCGATTCGTGAGATGAAGATCCTCAAGTACCTCAAACACCCGAACATTGTGGAGCTGAAGGAGATCGTATCTTCCAGTGGTACGTTGCCTACTCGCCTGACGCTATAATGCTTTCCTGAGAAGTATCTCAACATGTCTGCACTTCATATTGGGCACCCTGCAGCTCCTCCCAAAGAAGGAAAGAGGCCGCCGCTGTACTTTGCGTTCGAGTACATGGAGCACGATCTGTCTGGTCTGTTGAACCACCCGCGTGTTAAGTTCACTCGCACGCAGATCCAGTGTTATATGCGGCAGCTGCTCACTGGCATTGCATTCATGCACCGGAACAAGATCATCCACCGCGATATCAAAGCATCTAACCTGCTGTTGAACAACCAGGGCATGCTGAAGGTGGGCGATTTCGGTCTCTCGCGGTTTTGGAACGAAGTTAACGCCAAGGCGGGGAGATACACAAATAAGGTCGTCACGCTCTGGTATAGACCGCCGGAGCTTCTAATGGGCTCAACGTCGTACGACTTCTCGGTTGATATCTGGTCGATTGGTTGCATCTTCGGCGAGCTGTTACTGGGAAAACCCATTTTGCAGGGGAAAACAGAGATTGAGCAGGTACGAATATGTTGAACTGTGGCTGCGCTGGATTTGGAGCTGATACGTACGCTTTTTTTTTCGTATTTGGCAACCGTGTTGCAGCTTCAATTGATATTTGGACTCTGTGACATGCCCACGGAGGAAACCTGGCCCGGATTTTTCAAATTGCCTGGTGCTGAAAGCTTCCAGATGGATGATAAGTATGTGTGCCCCTTGCGCGAGCGATTCAAAAAGTACGTGGGCTTGGGTTCGTCATTGCATCGCACCGAAGGGCTAACCTTTGCGGAAATGTTTGGTCGTTCAGTTTCCCTCCGCATGCGGTCGACTTGCTGGAAAAGCTATTACAATTGGACCCTGCAAAGCGGATTACGGCCGCGGAAGCCATGGACCACGACTACTTCTGGCGCGTACAAACCTGCAAGCCGCGAGAGTGAGTAGCCAGCTCCCGAACTGCTTTGGAAGAAAACTAACATTTGCTGTTGATGCTGTAGTTTGCCAAAGTTCTGCGTGTCGTCTACTCATGAGTACCAGTCGAAGAAACGTCACCACGAGGAGATGGCTGCAGCGGCCGCAGCCAACGGAAAGGGTAGCGAACAACACCGCAGCGCGCGTCAGCGTGGCGAGCGCAGTGGGTATCGCGAGCGCAATGACCACTACCGCAGTGGTGCTCATCACCACAGCCGATCCGACAGAAGCCGGCCTTACCGCCCGCACCGCCCCAACAGCGATTACTACGATCGGGACCGAGATCGCAGTCGCAGTCGGAGTCGTGAGCGCCATCGAGACCGAGAACGTGGCCGCGACCGGGAGCGCGACCGCTAATTCATCACCCAGTCAGACGCAGAAAAGACCAATAGTGATCATTATCAACGGAGCACGCACGCGTTTAGTGGAAGCAAATTTGTGTTCGACTTGCTATCAGTTTGCAAAGTAGTAAGGTATTGCGATTGGGTTCGGCATCTCTTTGGGCACTTTGTAGCGCTGTGTCTCATTTCCGAACTGTTCTTGTAGGCAGCAAGCTTCGGACAACAAACGCTGCAAGGATCAATTGAATCGACCATGCTGCGTGCTGGTCGAAGTGAGGCTAGAGCAAGCGATAAACTCGACGTTGTCGTGGTACATCTTCAAGAAATCTCAGACTAGTAGCCCCCAGGACAGAGTCCGTCAACGAGACCAAGAAGAAGGGCGTCAGCAACGACGAACCTTGATGGAATTCGAGGGCTCGCCGCTATGTTGGTGGAACTACAATACTCCAAGGAATACATCGACAACGTCAACGTTGGGGCCACTGCAGTCGACGCGTCCTTCGTGCTGTTATCGTTCTTGTTGACGATGTTGTTCCACAAAAAGAGCATCAAGCTGGTGGATCAACGCACAAGCTATCGCAAATGGGGATACGTTCTTGTCTACTATTTCATGAAGAGGTTCTTCCGCGTGTACCCGTTCTTCGCTCTGGTTGCACTCTTGCTGTGGTGGCTGCCGTTCGAGTACCAAGAGCGATTCTTCCTAGTGGAATCGGCAGACAAGTTAAGGTGCTCACGTTCGACTTCGAGCACCGCTACTTAATGTTATGAACGCTGTCGTTGGAGATTGCCTACTATTTCTTCATTCCAGTGTTCGTGGTTGTGGTGGTCAAACTACGCCAGCTTTGATGGGTCGCCCAACTCGCGTTGCAAGTCTGGATCGTGTACGATGGCGTGTACACGTACAGGTTCCACCACCAATTGCTTCGACCGCATATCTCGACATTATTACAGGGATCGCTCGATCTCGTGGTCTTTGTGAAGCCCGATGCATGGCGTAACGAGACCGGATTCAAGTTCTGCAAATGGCAAATGCTGTAGTGGAGTATATCCTGCTCGTTTTGTTACTCAGCGAAAGCTTCCGAATCTTGCTTTCCACGTGGGTTCACGATAACATTGTCCCTGTTCCTCCCGGCGACCCATTCAGTGGCCTGCTAGCTTGTGCCACCGTGATCGAGATGCTGTTACCGCCATCGGTGTCCACGATACTCGAATGGACGTGCTTCGCCACTGGGGCAAGTTCAGCTTCTATCTCTACTTGCTTTACCCCACTGTCATTTACTCAGAGACAGTCGGCCAGAACACGAATTACTACTAATGGTTCTTGATACCACAAGTATCCCTGCTGCTCCTGGTGACTTCGACGTCGTACTGGCTGGTCGACTAGCATTGTACCAAATAGTGCAGAGATTTTCTCGGATGCTGACACAGTTCGAAGCGAGATGATTCTGCCACCGGAGACTAATCGAACCGAACCTCGCCAACGATAAAAAGCGTGGTGAACGAATGACGGTGATCTAACCTAAGATCCATCGCTAACACGAAACTGTACATATGGACGCAACCTGCGCTGAGCTGATCCTCGGCACTAAGCGCACCAATGTCAGTGGCGCTGTCGAATGCCGGTGAAGACAAAAACAACGAGTGACCCCATACACGAGACGCCAAGGGAGGTGGCGCAAGCGGCCGAACCACGATGACGCGTTGGCAGTGCTGAAGAAACCTGGGAATGCATCGCTTTACGGCAGAGTACAAAAGCCAATGCAGTGTTGATGGAAAATCTCAACCTTCGAACCAAGTTGGAAGGACAGATACGCGTTGGGCGAACTCTGGAAAGTGCAATTGACCCAGCACATGACGAAGGTTTGCCGACAACAGTCCTGGAATGGGACGACCGCGTGCCTCAAAAATTTCGGACGAGTTAGTCTATACCCTGCTTGAGCAACGTTTGGAAGAACCCTACACGCGTGCGGACGAGGCTTTGGGGACTACGAAACCTACATGCATGGAACTACGATGTCAACTCCACTGTCCAAGTTGATCATGATTGACGGGGTATATCTTCCTCCTAATACAACACACGCGTGTTACCATTTCCAGTGGAGAGTGTGCTTCTTGCTACCCAGAACTGCCTTAGCCATGATTCGGCAGGTCGTCCGATGGAGCGGTGTTGTAAACTGATAAAAAGCGGAGACTAGGCTTGCTCTTCTTCAGTGTTGGAAAACCTTCTCATGAACGAATTCACGCCGTAAATCCGGTTGCAGTATTGTGCTCCTTTGCGCAAAAATTGACCGGCATGCCCAGCGAGCGGACCACCCAGGATGTTGACGGGCGCAGCTAGGTATTCATGAGAAAAAAAAAACTCAGATTGACCTGCTTGCCTTCGTGTTGGTAGCAGCAGCACGACCCGTACAACGAAGCACAGGACGAGTGTCTCTACATAGTGTCATGGCCACGATCTTGAATGCAACTTAAAACCTCCACGACTGCAATAAACGACTGAGCCTTCGCTCTGCATGGACCATGAACTTCATGGTCGAAAGTTCATGGGATGAACAGTATACTGATCTGATTCAACGTGCCGCGGTAATCATCCGGTCGTACTCTTCACACAATATTGTGTACCAACCGTTACGTGAGGCCCAAAAAGCCTCGACGGATCATTCGTCAATCAGGCGTGCCCCCCTCCCGAGCAATGCTGGCGCTGCGCAACTTCCTGTCTCGAGAGCTGCTCGCAGCATGCTTCTTCGTGATGCTGCTGTCCTCGGCGCTGGACCAGTACCCGGGCGAGGTGGATCCGCAGCCGCTGGACTACGCGTACGAGCTGCGCACCAGCCAGCAGGAGATGCGATACGATAAAACCAGGGCGCTGGTCAGCAACACGGAGCTGTTCGAGGCGCCGCTGGCCGAGTCGCTCTTCCTCAACCAGGCGCTGAGCGCCGAGGACCTGGCTGTGAGCCAGGACGGAGTGGCCTACGTCGGTCTGGCCGACGGCCGCCTCGCCAGCTTCGGGGCTGCAGCCGACGAGCTCCGCAACTTCTCGAGGACCGGACGCGAGGACCCCGAGTGCGGCACGCTGCCCATGGAGCCGACGTGCGGACGTCCGCTGGGCCTCGTGTTCGCGGCGTCCAAGCCGTACGCCAAGTTCCTCAAGAGGATCCCGGACGCCAAGCTGTTCGCCGGTGACCAAGTGCTGCTCGTGGCTGACGCCTACAAGGGCTTGTTGCTGTTCGATGCCAACGGCAAGCGCACGCTGCTGTTCAGCCGTGTCGGGGAGGAGCACGTGAACTTCCTCAATGGCATCGCTGTAGTACAGGAGACGGGAGAAGTGTACGTGACGGAGTCTTCCCGTCGCTTCCAGCGCAACCGCGTGGTGATGGAGTTCTTGGAGCGCATGCCGACGGGATACTTGCTGCGCTTCGACCCGAGGAACGAGCGGGTGTCGATTGAAGCCAGCGGTCTGGGTTTTCCGAACAGTCTGACGCTGGACAAGGACGGCAGCGGCTTGCTGGTGGCGATCATGTTCCAGAGCAAGATCGTGCGCTTCGACTTCAAGACGAAGAGCATCAAAGACTTCGCTTTCCTGCCCGGCGAGCCTGATAATATCTCGATTGAGAAGGTGGGGGCTGGGGAGAATGAAACCGAAGTGCTGATGGTGGGAATGGTCTCTCGCAACGACGGAGGTATCTTCAGCCACGTGAAGGGGAGTGTGAAGATGCGCAAGCTGCTGTCCCTGCTGCCGACGTGGATGACGGTGATCTTCGTGCACCGCCTAGGGCTTTTCGCCTCCGTTGACTTGGAGACCGGCGATATTCGCCATGTGTACGAGGCTTCGCAAGGCCAAACACCGATCGTGTCAGGAGCGTCTCGCTTCGGTGACCACATTTACCTGACGAGTTGGGCTCGCCCTTCGATCACGCGCATTCCGGCGGCTCTTGTGCAGTAAGGACGCGAAGGATCGTTTTGTATTGTAGCTTGGCTTATAGGTAAAGGTTACTTCAAGGCGAAGAATTTGTTAACAACAAATTCTGTAAGTGGTCTCACATTAGACTTACACTTGGTACATATACCAACGAAGGAGTAGCTTTCACGAACTTCGCATGTTCATACATATACACCCTTTGATCGCACTCATCAACTACAAAACTGATGGCTTTCGCGTCTTATGTTGGGACAATTCTTCATTTTGGTTTAATTAGATAAATTCTGGAGGCATCCTCCTAAAAGCCGGCGAAGGGAGGATACTGCTGCTGATGAGTCTCCTCAGTCAGTATGGCGCCCATCAACTCGTCCGGTGCTTCCACGCTGCCAGGCCACGGGAGTTTCTGCGCCTTCAGCCTCACGTGCTCATCGATTGTGCTTTGCAGCGTCTTCACCACTTGTAGTTGTCGCGCAACCATCGCTCGGAGTTTCCGGTTCTCCACGAGCGCTGCGTACACCTTCGGGCTTTGGTTCGCCTCGCAAAGCTTTTGAAGCTTCGCAGCCTGGTTGTGTTTGCCTGGCGCTGAAGGAAGTCTTCCGGATTGGTGCAATGCCACCTTCAAGCATTCGAGCTCGACAACCTGAGACCTCAAGTACTTGAGCTCGTCGTTCGGGCGCTTCCTCCAGCGTGTCTTCGAGCGGGTGTACGGGAAAGCGCGGCCTCCTCTGTCGCACCCGGGTGTCGTCACCGAGAACGCTGGCCCAGGTTGCTCGAACAGACTGACGAGGAGTTCGCTGTCGTCGCTGCTTGATCCGTCCGAGTCGGTTGCCACCGTGTACGCCGGCACCTGCACGCTCAAGGGGTCTTGGAAGGTATCCATCTCGAAGTCAATTTCAAAGTGAGCAGGCAGATCGTCACCATTTCAACGGTAGGCTATCCTGGAAGAGGTACAGATGTCACTTTCCATTTGGTACGTCCGCCGGGTGGATGTTGGAACAACAACGTTATGGGGATTTTTGCGGCAATCAAGGGTTGCCGTTCAGACGTCCTAAGCATGCATATGCCTCCGATCTCTGTTTTGACCAGCAAGGCGATCCTTTGTATTTTTAATGTCTAGCTCGTGTAGCGTGACGGCGTGACAGCCATAAGGTGTATAGAGGTCAGGGCTTGCCCGCCCGGATAAGGAACAAACTTATTTAAACCACAGCTGTACGGACATCGTTCCATGCGATGCGAAGACGTTTGCGGCCACCAAATGGTGGCCGCAAGCGCCGCAGCACGTTTTCTATTAATAACCAAACAACTTTCTTATCCCAGCAAGACACGTACAAAGACCCTCGACTATTGATACAACTGCGCCTGGAACCTCTGTCTTCAACAGCAACACAACACAACCATCCCGAAGGAACGTAATTCCGAGTTTGCATTTCTTTCAACTGCACAAAGCTTGTGGCACAAAGTGCTTCAACGCGATCAATGACCACTGGTTACATCCCCCACGAATTGTGGGGGGGGGAAAATGACCTCAATTTGACGACTTACAACTACCATTAAAAATTCTGGGCTGGACGTTCATTTGTAGCCCAAGTGTCCAAGTTGGAAGATCGCCGCGACGTTAGCAGGAAAATAGGACAGCCTTGAACAAAGTGGTCCTCGTAGCTAACGCGACGAAACAGTATTTACTAGGATGACTGACCTGTTTCACATACTGACTTTTAATTGCTCCAACATCGCCTGGAACATGCGCTGGCCTGTGCGTTGGTAGGTACGCACTACGACGTCTGCCATCTCCTCGATGTCTTCTGACTTTTGCACGTCATACTCGGTTTCCACAGGTGTCAGCCGAACAGCAAGCCGCATCATAGTACCCGGGGATCTCCCTCCCATCGTGAACATTCCGAGCTTCTCCATGGGGATCGCTTCCAGCGAGATGTACGTCTTCTCGAGCAAACGAATAAATTTCGAGCCACTGTACTCGGCGTAGCCTGACCAAACGACCACGGTGCGTTCACCCTGAGGGATGCATAGCTGAAGAACCCTTGACTTGACGTCAGCTAGTTCTGCATCGGGGAGCCTGAAGGTATCCGATGTGATAGCATGGAAGTACTTGCCGAAGGATTCATAATGCCGGCAGTGCTTCGCCGGCCCAACCCTCGAACCGTGGCTCAGGCAATTGCGTAGCGAGCGAGCGACGTCCGCCACCTGGAACGGAAGCATGCGCACCTCGTTGTGCTGGAACGACACATCGTTCCCGTCACGGTGGAGCAGAAGTCTCGAGTACAGTGGGTAGCAGATCTGAGCGACCCCGCACTCTTCGAGCACTCTGTCTACGTCCGCGTACTGGTGCTCCTTCTCCCCGTCCAGCAAGGAGAAGATGATACGGTCCGACACATCCGCTTGGCTCGGCCAGGACATCTTCTGTGTCCTGAGTTTCCTGTGATCGTCGATCACGGTCTGAAGCGCGTTCGCCACCTGGAACTGGGTGAGTATCATCGAGCGAAGCCTCCGGTTCTCAGCCAGTCCGGCCTTCAGCTTCTTCCTGTGACTCTCTTCGCGGAGTTTGCGGAGGGTCTGGTTGGCGGTCCCTGCATCTTCTCCCGAGCCCAGCAGCTTCGTCCGTCCGTCCGCGCAGTTGAGGCTCGCGAGCAGCTTTTCCAGCTCGGCCACCTGAGACCGTAAGTACTTGAGCTCGTCGGTTGGACGCTTGCGCCACCGCGTCTTCGATCGGGTGTACGGAAACGGGCGCCCCACTCGGTCGAATCGCTCGCTCGTCGGTGAGTTGCTCGACCCACTGGGCTGGTTGAAAAGGTTCATCAGCACGTCGTTGTCGCTCTCATTGCTGGACGCGTCCGAGTCGGTCGTATGCGTTGAAAAGGAGGGCTTTCGAGTCTCCAAGTCACCCTCGGGCATACAGTGAAGTAGCTTGTGCGAAAAGCTCGGCACACTCATCGGAGCCTCACCAAATTCCCGAATGAGTCCATCGTATGTCCATGCCGCACGGTATTGTGGACAGTCTTCCCGTTACTGATGCTGTTTCGTTTGGATGGCGGAGCGGTTAGGCCTTGGTCGTTGGCTCGACTTACGTCCGGCTTTTTGAGGCTCGGATAATCGGACTGTGCACAGTGACCCTGACTCAGCAGTTGAGCGCGTTGGCATATGATCCACATGCTAACATCACCTGCAGTTCGATGCACAGGTGGTCTGGCATAGGTAGAATCCTGGGCGAAACTACTCAACGCCAGCGAATGCGCACTTGCCTTTGTTGGTCTGCTGCGAACCAAAGAGGCCAGCGAGGCTTTTTGAACCAAATACAGATCGCATGCGCGCGGAAAGTGGCACGATGACACGCAGCTCCCGGTGCGACAGGCTTTGAAGTGGCTCGCAATGCCGAGCCATTTCGTGGCCAAGCCGGCGCTCGGCATGTGTACTGGCGCTCGAGACACTCCAAGATGGTGGTGGTGGGACTTTGAACTTCAAACGGGGCACAGTGCACGGGGAACGCTAACGAGAGAGGTGCCCACACATAGAATCGACTGATGCCTCAGAACTTGATGAATTTCAAGGCATGCATAGGCGAGCGGCGAAGAACGACGCTTTCTCGTAAATTACAGCGGCTGGCGAGTACTGCGCTCGGTTCGCGGGTACAGGACGTATCATCAATTTCCGAGCGCTCGTTTTTTTTTCGTGAGTAGTTTTCCGTGTACATGTAGTTGACGTGAACGCTTCTTGTCCGAGGGCCTGCAGAACAGCTAGGTACTGTGCGCGTAACACTTATAATACCTATCCACATTACTCTTATTCTTCCCGCAGCAAAAATTAACTCTCACGGCCAAGAAACAGCATGAATGATTTTATTTACCGTTCAGACCACCTGTGGTTCAAGGACAGCTAGGTTTTTATCTCGTGCTTATTACAAAGGTATGACAGAGACTTCTGCCACTTTAGTTTGATACATCTAGCAAAATCATCGAGTTAGTGAAAAATACAAGTGTACTGATTACATATATTGACTCTTCATCTCCTAGAAGCAGCTAACGCTGCCAACTGATCTCGCACCGCCAGAACGACTCGCACCGAGTCGCGTTTGTAGCCGGCGATAATAATGTCCGCCATGTCCTCAACGATTGTGGTATCAAGGTCAGGGTCCACTGGCGTGTATCGAACAACCGTTCGGAGAATGCAGCCTTGCACCTTGCCAGGCTGGGCCATGCAGTTCTTGTCGAAGCTAATGGGCTCCAGCGCGAACCACAGTCTCTTGAGCAGACGGACGTGTCTGTTGCCGTCGTCGTACTCGTTGAAGCTGGACCAGTTGATGACAGTGCGGTCGCCCTTGTCGACCGACCAGAGGAAGTGCCGGCCCTTGATTTCAGCCGGGAGAGCACCAGGCAACTCCACGTTGTCCACCGTGACAGCGTGCGAGTAGCAGTCGTGCACCTCGAACTTACGACAGTGCTGCGACGGCCCCACCCTCGATCCGTGTTTCAAGCTTTGCCGCAAGGCACGCGCCACGATCGGCACGGGGAACGGGAGCACGCGGACGTCGTTGTGCTGGATCCAGACGCCGTTGGCGTCGCGCTGAAGGGCCGGTTCGGAGGAGAAGGGGAAGTAGATGCGGGCCACGCCGCTCTCATCCAGCATCCTGTCTGTGTCTGCGTACTGCAGCTCCTTCTCCTCATCCAGCAGGGCGAAGACGAGGTCGTCGGACGCGGCCGCGCTGCTGGGCCAGCAAATCTTGCGCGCTCGGAGTCGCACGTGCTCGTCCAGCGCGGTCTGCAGGGCTTTGGCCACCTGGAACTGACTCGCCACCATGGCGCGGAGCTTGCGGTTCTCCATCATCGCCGCGTTCATCTTCCTCGTGTGACTCTCCTCTCGGAGCCTCTGCAGCGCCTCGGCCTGGTTGTTGTCGCCCGCGTCCTCTCTGTACTGGAGCAGGCGCGACCTGGTGTCCGAGTGGCTCAATGCCGCCAGGAGACCTTCCAACTCCACCACCTGCATGCGCAGGTACTTGAGCTCGTCGTTCGGCCGCTTGCGCCAGCGCGTCTTGGAGCGCGTGTACGGGAACGGTCGACCGCCTCGGTCCGACAGATCGATGGTGGTCGGCGACCGACTCGGCGACCTGCTGCTGCTGCTGCTTGGCGGCTCGGGGCCGAATAAACTGAGCAGCACTTCGCCGTCGCTCTCGCTGGAGCCATCGAGCTCCGATCCCACGGGCGACGCGTACGTGGGCGACCGAGTGGCCACCTCGGGCTCGAGCTCGTCCGCCACGGGCTTCTGTATGAAGCCCAGGGAAGAGTAGAGGGTAGCCATCGGCGGGGTCTCAGCGCTGGTAAAATTCCAAAGTGAGCGGTATTCCAGTCACCGCCTCTTTCTTGAGGACGAGCTGCAGGATGCGAGGACGTAAGCAACGCAGTGCAAAGGCGTTCGGACAGACCCGAGGCGCTCGTTTGCGCCATGTGGCCCATGCTCCAGAGACCTTATCGGGCATAGACAGCCGAGCGGCCTGCGGCGAAAAGCTACGGACTGCAGGCTGCGGGGCGGCGGCTGCAATGCGGTCGCCTCACGCCAGTCGCGCGGGTCCAACGCGAGGATGGCAGCGCCCTGTAACGTTGGCGCATCCTGGCGGAATGACAGCCGCAGCCGCAGGCGCCGCGAAGGAAATAGGACCGCTGCAGTTGAGGCACATGGTGACTCCATGCTGCATGCTGGCAAAGGCGACCATGGACTGTATGGCGCTGAATCGTGCGATTGGCATTAGCATAGCACGGGTGAACAACGCTGACTGCATTGAGAGCAACGGAAAAGAAACGCAGTGTCTCTACTGGTATCTGTTCGAGACTCATGCTAATGTTATGAAGGTTAGTTGGTCAACAATTGATCTCCAATCGCTCGGACCACCAAGTCCTGCCCTCGTTCGTACATGTACATGTAGATTACTGTACAATGTCCGCCGCCATCTCTTCGACCTGACTCACCTTCCCAATGTCGAGATCAGTGTCGGCAGGCGTCGACCACACAACCGTCCGCATGATGCAGCCCTGCCTCACGGCCCTTGAGTCTTCTCGTTGTCGATTGAGCTGCTGGCTTCCAGGGTTTCGACTCGAGCGACATCCAAATCCTTTGCAGCAGCCGAACAGAACTGCTGCCTTCGTTCTCAACACAGCTGGACCAAGTCAACATGAACCGTCGAGGCTTGACCACAAGAGAAGCCTCTATTTGACTTGGGCGGTGGGATCACGACATGGTCGACGGTTATAGCATGGCAATAATGGTCGAAGTTCAGGAAAATGGTCGGACGGACAGACCTTTGATCTGTAATTCATCGAGTGCCGCAGCGACGGAGTGACGTCCGAGACTCGGAACAGCAGTACATGCAGACGTTTGTGTGTGTTGGGACGAAACTGCATTTGCTTCATGCTTAAGTTGAAGTCGAGAACTCAAAGAATGATAGACCCGAGCGGTACCGCTCTCCTCGAACACCTTGCCGATCTTGGCGAACTGGTGCTCTTTCTCTTCGTCCAGCAACGCAAAGACGAGCTGGTCGGAAGCTGACACACTCCTCGGCCACGAAATACGTGTATTCCGGGCGCAAGTCGCACGTGGTCATCGATAGCGCTCCGAAGTGTCCTCGCAATTTGGAATTGGCGACCAGCCATTGCATGCAACTTTCGATTCTCCCGCACTGTACTCACTATTGCTGCTGACGATTCATCGTGGCCTTCATTTCCCTGTTGTGACTTTCTTCCCGGAGCCGTCGAAGCATTTCGGTGTCGCTTTGTTCAGCCGCTCCACCACACAGTAGTCATTTTTGTCGTTGGTCATTGTGGCTCAGTGACGCTAGCAGTGCCCCAAGCTCTATCACTTGCGAGTGCAGGTTTGTGCCTGCAAGTCTTCGATCGGGTGTACGGGAATGGCCGTTCTCCTCGGTCTATAAGCTTTTGCGTTGGTTCATTTGTTCCAGGTTCTTCTAGCAGGTTTAGGAGATATTCTGTATCGCTTTCATCGAAGGTGTCGAATTCGATCGAAGGGTGGTAGCTCGGCATTCGATTGACCATGCATCCGTCGTGATTATGTGTCCATGTTTCTTTCGTAAACGAGGGGGGGGGCAGAAGGTGGGGGCCTCACCACCATCTTGGTGTGGGGGCAGAAGGTTTCGTGAAGTAAAGCCACTTATTGCTGTGCTGAGCTGACCGCGACAGATTAGATCTACTGTAGAGAGAGTTCGATCGCAAGAGCGTATTCAACAGAGGCCAGATATACAGGCAGTTCGAGAGAACAAAAAAGGCAAACAAGCGGACACGTCTCCATATGAGCTAGAGATCTTATCGAAGTTTACCAAAAAGTATGATTTAGCTACGTGTGCGTTACGTGGTCATCAAAGAAATCCGAAGCATCATCCATTTGTCGCTGTGCGGACTTGACGATCGTCGTTACTGTTGACTCCGAGGGAGCGCTGCTTCTAGGGTGCTTAAAATGACACAAAACGAACGCGCAGCACTTTGTTCGCATTCTCATTCACGTTAACCTTCGTAAGTTCAGCTAATGCCCTGACAGCGTGTTGTATGGGCACCAACAAGGCGTCAGCTTTGAGGAAGTCAACGAGAGCGCTGCTAACTGATCTATCACCGCCCGAGCGACGACCCCAGTCTCACGATCGTACATCTCCTCGACGTGGGCTGCCCATTCGAGATCGAGGTCTGTGTCTACAGGCGCCAACCGAGCAAATGTTCGCATGATCGAGCCTTGCGGTCTTCCTTGGACTTGCGGTTTCTGCTCTTCTAGCGGTATCGGCTCGACAGAAGCCCACATCTTTTGGAGCAAGCGAACATATCTGCTATCGTTATACTCAACGTAGCATGACCAAGAAGTGACAGATTGGTGCGGTTTGTCGGCAGACCATAGAAGAACCGTCGCTCTGACTTCGGCAGGTAGTGAACCGGGAACTTCGATGTTGTCAACAGTGACTGCTTGCGAGTATTTGTCGCGCACCTGAATATCGAGGAAGTGCTCGGACGGCCAGGTCTTCTACCCGTGAACCGCTGCGCTTGTGCGACGTCCGATAATCGAATTGACAAGATACTAACGCTGGAGTGCTGGAACGAGACTCCGTTGTCATCTCGACGACGACAGATTAACCAAGTCGTAAGTTCTAGACTGAGCAGACTACTGCGGGCTGAACGACGCAGAGAAAACTTGATCGCAAGGACGAAAGACGAAAAGTGGATGTGATAGAGAAGCAAAGTAAAATCAAGCAATTTCCATGTCATTGGTGATCATGTTGTGGTGGCGCATGAATGAGACATCTCCTCGATGTGCTCCAGCTTCTGAACGTTGAGATCATATCCCAGTGAACAAACTTCCGCGAAAATGAGCCTGGCTTGGTCTTGCTGCCCCCCAAGCAGTGTCCTCCTCGAGAAACGGTCTACAAAGACCCGGATCAATGGCACGGCTATCAACGAGATCGTGTGACTACGCGAGCTATTCAATGAAACCTGGGCCAGAAAACACTAGTTATCCTATGTGCAGGCATTGCACACGGAATAACCTCGCCTATCCGGTCGACGCCCTAAGCTGCTCAATCATCGCTTTGAACACGATGCCGGCGTTTCGGTAGAATGTACTCGTAACGACGCCCGCCATCTCTTTGATGTGCGCTGCTTCCTCGACGTCGCACTTCCCTTCAACAGGAGCAATACGCACAGCCATACGAAGAATGCTACCGAGCGTATGTGCATTGTTAAAATGGACCGGCTCGATAGAGACCCAAGTTCGCTGGAGTAAACGGACGTATCTGCAGCCGTCATTTTCGTGGTAGCAAGTCCACGTGATGATTGTGCGATTTGGTTTGGAGACACACCTTTGGAGAAGTCTTGCTTTCACTTGTGCGAAACGAGTACCAGAGCTTCGACTGTCACGGCGTAAAAGGAGTTCTCCTTCATGCAAAGTTTGCGACAGCGCTTCGATTCGGCCGTATCAGCTTTGACTCCGTGCGCAAAGCAATTGCAAAGTGCAGCAGCCACATCCAACACGGGAAATGGCAATTCGCGCACTTCGCCGTGATGGAAGATACCATTTTGGTGAAGTTGAATCCGAGACTGGACCCTGTACTTCGTCCGAGCAATCCCGCTGACCTCCATAACCTCGTCCGTGAGAGATAGCTGGTACTCCTTTTCTTCGTCCAACAACGCGAAGATCAGCTCGTCTGGCAAGCTTTGACGATCGCTACCGCTTGGCCAAGGGAGTTTTCGTGCTAGCAGTCGTACGTGGTGATCAATCGCTTGTTGAAACGCTCGCGCTACTCGGAGTCGGCCTGCTAGCATCATTTTCAACTTTTGATTCTCCAGCAGCACCGCGTTCAGTTTTCGGTCGGCACGATACTTCCAGGGGATCTCGTCATCGTCATATTTTGCTTCATCATCCACTTTCAGTGTGTGAATGAGCGATGTGAATGTCTCCTGCAGTCCCGCTACTTGGGCGTGTAATTCTTTTATTTCCTCGCTGGGACGCTTGCGCTGTTGTACACTCGCCGTTTTACTTGGCAACAGGTGATCGTCGTTGCCAAGGTGACGTGAGCTTCCTCCTCGCTCAACATTACCGACGCCTTTGGAGTCTTCACTTGTGCACGGTGCTTTTGTCGCTGTCCCCGATGATTCTTGGCGCGCCAAACTTACTGTGAAGCTCGGCGTGTCGTGGGCCATGGCTGATTGAGTGAGCCCAGCGTCCATCGATTGCTGTCTTCGGTGCGCAGGGAAGAAAGTCGGAGTGAGAATCCCGGGACTCTTTACACACGGAAGCAGGGAAATTTAGAGACAAGGGGTTTCGGGCACGCAGTCTGTGCCCGAAACTGACCACGCACGATACTGTTATCTGCAAAAAGGCGCCATGATAAGCATTGAGATGATAAAGTAGGTAATAACACTATCGCTGAGTATATCGACTTGGACTTACCAAGGGGCTTAGGAATTTGTCATAATCGATACGTACCCGGTTGTAAAGGCGCTGCGTGGAACGAGTGTTTTCTTAGGGCGTGCCGGCTAACAAATTTCACGACGAGTACACGCAACTCACCAGCTCTAGCTTTGATACACAGCAAAGCGCACCAACTCGTGCTCGTCCGCAGCATCCGCTGCGCCACCTGTCGAGTCGCTGAAGAGAAGGTTCTCAATGATCTGATACATAATCCCGAAGTTGCGATGGTACGAGCCGACAACCAGGTTGGTCACTTCGCCGATATGCTCTCTCGCCTCCTCCTCGGACTCAAACTCGGTCGTCTCAGGCTTTATCTGCAGTGCCATGCGGAACGCACAGCCCGGTACACTCGTACTGCTGCTGACGCTGCCACCACTTGAGGAGTTTTTGCTGAAGTCAAAGACGGAGGCAGACGTATATCCTTTTTCGTGCAGACGCACGAATATGGAGCCGGCCACCTCGACGTATCCCCTCCATACCACCACGATGCGATCTTGCTCGAAGTAGCGCCGCATTGCTAGTCGTGCGCAAATGTCAAAACGCCGCGACTTGGGTAGCTGCAGCTCGTCTAGAATCTGAACGTTCAGATGATCGTTGTTGACGACGTGCGTCCGGATGCGGCCCAACAGGTCCCTCGCCTTACCGTAGCGAACACAACTCCACATTGCGCGGTGCACAGCAGGCATAGAAAAAGGCAGGAGGCGAGCATCTTCGTGTCGGAACGCGATGCCGTCTGCACCCCGAAACGTCTCGATGCCCTTGGAGTTCTGGAGCAAGCTCGCTAAATCCGTTTGGCCCATGACGCTGTCAAACTCAGCGTACTGGGCTTCCAGCCCCACGTTCAGCTGGGCAAAGATCAAGTCGTCCGACACACTCGTCGCGCGCGGTCGTCGTCCTCCCTCGATAGCCTTAAGTCCCCCGCCACTCGGGTGCCAAGTCAGCAACTGTGCAGCTTTTTCCTGCTGGTTTTGAATCGCAGCCTCCAGGCTGCGTGCAACCTTCAGCTGCCCCTCTAGCATCGACCTTAGCTTGAGGTTCTCCACCATGGACAGATCCGCCTCGACCTTCTGTCGGTCCGCGATGTGCTTCCACTTCCTGAACAGGTCGTCGTCGTGGTCCGTCTCCAGCTCACTGCCACTCGAAGCCGACGGGGTGGAGGATAGCTTCGACAGCTCCTCCTCCAGGTCCTTCACCTGGGCTCGCAGATAGTCCAGCTCGTCTTTCGGACGCTTGCGACGCCGCGGCTTGGGCTTCGCGTACGGAACTGCCCGGACGTCTTTGCCTCTGCGCTGGTCGAGTGAAGGCGACGATGTGGAGCCTGCAGTCTGTTGTACGGGCTCGTCCTGCTCTAGAGGTGGGATATCTCCCAGTCCGAGCATCATGCCGGAATCGCTGGGCCCCCCGAAAGCGTCCACCAAGTGGCAGCCGGTCTCGATGGGCTGCGCGTTGGACCCACCCGAGAAGGACAACATCTCGTCCAGAGCGGTCAGCAGATCGTTGTCCAGGCCGCCCCCATCGAGAGCCGAAGCGGGAGGAGTCGAGTCCTGCATGACGATCGCCACTTTTGGCGTTGACTAATAATGGTGCTACTATTAATAATGGATGCTTAGGGTATGTTATCGGTATACTATAGTACTACGTAGAGATAACGCATTGCTATAGTACTTGATAACAGTAGTATACCCAGTATACAGACGTTATACTGGATTTTAGTATGTGCAACGGAATGCGATATTATATGGAGAGACAAGTTATAATATGTAGTATGGTGTTAGCCTGTATCGGTATCTACGATATGAGCGCCTGGTTGGGGGCGCTGCAGCCCATGAGCTCTTTGAGGAGGAGGTTCTCCATCACCTGGTTAAGCATTCCAAAGGTGCGATGGTACGTGCCGAGCACCAGGTCGGTCATTTCTCCGATGTGGCCTTGAGTGTCGGCTCCGGGGCTGAACTCGATGGTCTCCGGTCGGACGTCGATCACTGCGCGTAGGATGCAGCCCTCGGGTTTCGCACCCGACGCGGCCTCGCCTTTAGTGAAGTCAAAGGTCGACAGTGTGTTGACCCCCCTCTCGCGTAGACGCACGAACACCGAGCCGGCGATCTCCACGCAGCCGCTCCAGACGAGCACGACGCGGTTCGTCTCGAAGTACCGACGCACGGCGAGCCGCGTGAACACTTCGGTACGGCGCGACTTGGGGAGCTGCAGCGCGTCGACGATCGTGGCGTTCAGGTGGTCGTTGTTGATGACGCGCGTCTGGATGCGGCCGGGCATGTTGTTGCTCTCGAACAGCAGAAAGGACCACATGAGGCGCGCTACGGCCTGCATCGAGAAGGGCATGAGGCGAACCTCCTTGAGTCCGAACGAGATTCCGCTCAGGTCCTGCTGGAGGTTGATCTTGCCCAGCATCTCACGGTTGAGGTTGGCGATGCCGTTCGCTTCGAACAGCGAGTCCACCTGGGCGTACTGCGCCTCGAGGCTGCCGTTGAGCTCGGCGAAGATCATCTCGTCGGCGATGCTGGGCGCGCGGGGGCGCCTCGTCGTGCCGTCCTCCTCCTCCGCTTCGACGTTGAACTCGGTCTTGACTGCGTTCCACGGGAACGCCTGCGCCGCCGCCTCCTGCTGGTGGTCGGCGATCGCGGCCTCCAGACGCTTGGCGATCTCGATCTGGCCCTTGAGCATGGCGCGCAGCTTGAGGTTCTCCACAACCGTGCGGTTGGCCTCCTCCTTCTGGCGCTCGGCCACCTGCTTCCAGCGAGAGAACATCTCCCCCTCGTCGTCACTGACGGGGGACAAGCGGCCGCCCGCGGTCTGGTTGAGCTTGGTCAGCTCCTCCTCGAGGTCGGCCACCTTGGCGCGCAGGTAATCGAGCTCGTCTTTGGGGCGCTTGCGGCGGCGTGGCTTGACCTTCGCGTACGGCGTCGCGCGGGCATCTTTGCCCTTCTGGGCATTATTTGGCTGCTGCTGTTGCTGCTGCTGCTGCTGCTGTTGTGGTGCGACGGCCATGGGACCGTCGGCGCACGGTATCTGCAGCGACGTCTCGTACGGGTTGGGCACCTCCAGCAGCTCGAAGGCGTCGGAGATGGCGAAGCCTCCATCCAGCGGCAGCGGCGTCGCCGTGGCGGCCGCTTCGGGCGTGAAGGCGAGCATCTCGTCCAGCGCCGCCAGCAGGTCGTCGTTGGTGCCGACGCCCAGCGGGGACAGCGGCGCGAACGCCGCCGCCTTGGCGGACGGGTCCATTCCGTGCTCCATGGTATCCGATACTACGCGTACTACCTGTTCCTGCTGCGGGGTCTTGCGCTGACCGGAGACTGCGTCCTCCTCCTCCTCCTTCGCCTGCACGCCGCTCGCCATGCAAGACGCGTCAGGCGATTACTAGGTCTCGAGTGTTAAGCGCCGTACGCATGGAGTAATCCGCTGCAGCAATTAACAGGCGATGGAGGTCATCACGGAAGCGTGCGCACCGCCACGCGCTGCCCAAGCTTATGAATGTGTGTGCTTAGGATTTATAGGGGGTTATGGGCTGTACCAGTGCGTGTGGCCTGTCCGGGCGAGCGCGCGGAGCTCCTTCATCCTGGCGGCGAAGAAGCGCGTGTCCAGCACGTACTGCTTTCGCGCGCGCTCGCCCATGGCTTGCCGCTGCTCGGGCGTCATCTGCAGGATGCGCTCGACGGCGGCACAGATCTCGGCGCCCTTGACGTACGTGGCCATGCCCTTGACGCCCTGCAGGCCGTGCTCGCCGTCGAAGTTGCCGCCCAGCAGCTGCTTGTCCACCACCGTGCTCGGGTGCGGCACGAGTACCGCCGACTCGGCCGGCAGCAGCTCATTCATGGGCGCCGCGTCGGTGGTCACGATCAGCGCCGCGTTCGCGCGGGCCTGGTTGATGTAGTGGCCGTAGCCCTCCAGCACGCTGGTGCACAGCAGGAATGCCGTCTCCACCATCATCCTGCCGAAGATGCTGCCGGGCACGCGCCCCGTGTGCACCGTCACCTTCGGCTGCGCGCGGATGGACTCGTCGTACGTCTTGCGTATGAACGTGTTGTAGATATCCTGGTCCACGAAGACGTCCAGCGGCGGGAAGTCCGGGCGGGACAGCCAGCAGTCCAACACGGCGTTCGTCCCCTTGAACACGCTGTACAGATCATTCATCGAACAAAGTCAATCCCCGCGGCTTTGAAGCTCAACATGCAACACCGAAATCGCGGCCAACGAACCTTTTCCCAGCGGTGTGGACGAAGTGCACGTCAGAGAAGTTCTTGGCGTGGGCGGCTGCCTTCGCCCCGAGCTGGTGCTTCGCGTACAGCGCCGCGTCCGACGTCGTGTGCCTCGTGTAGATGACGCGCGCGTTGCGTGGGTTGCCCTTCTGCTGGTACCACATCCGCACTCGCCTCGCGCAGATCGCCGTCTTGCACAGCACCACATCCACGCGCCAGTAGTGCGCCGCCACCAGCTCGTACATCTCCACGTTCGGCATCAGGTACATGGGCTTGCTCGCGGGCCACGACGGGCTGTCGGGCACGCTGTCCCAGAAGTGGTTCATGAAGATCAGCGGCGTCTTGGGGCACAGGTCATGGTACGTCAGCTTCTTGCCCGTCTTCTTGTCGTCGAACTCCAGGTCCAAGACCCACCGAGGCAGCGCTCGACCCTGCACATCTGGAAAACACATGCAAAATGGTGTCAACGACCAGAACCATCTTCAGGTTCGGTGTGCCCCAGCAACCTACACTTGACGTAGCCCATCGCATCTTCACAGTAGCCGTCTCCTCTGATCCCTGAGGGCAAGAAGACCTCCACGTCGGGACAATCCGCCAGCTTCTGTTGCAGGTTCTTGTCGTCCCGTTGGAACCTGCCAACGCTGCTGTCCTTGTCTCCGTTGCGCCCGAAGTGCGAGGTGATGACGCTCTCGCGGTGCTTCATGCAGCCTTCGTGCAACATGGCGAGGTGCAGGCGCTCGCTGTCGTCAATCTCCTGAGCGTCGAGCAGTAGCTCGGGCGGGTAGAAGTCCAGCTCGTGCTCATTCTCGACCTCGTCGAAGTGGTGAGGACCCGAACGCCACCAGCTGTCCAGCAATAAAAACAATAACAACGCGCCGACCAAGCCAGCAGCCTGGTGGTGCAGCGGGCGAATCGGAGGCGAACGAGGATGCACGAACGCCTTGGACACGCGAGGAGATGGACACGCCTGCATCGTCGCGATGCTGCGGTAATGCACGCACTTTTCCAATTGCGCGATGTGAAGTGACTGGATGAAGTGGGAATATGAAGTACGCGTGCAGGAGCTATCCGCTATCCGGCTGTGCAGGCGAGCTGCTGTCTGTCGTGCTGCAGTCTATCCCGAGCTGCTACATGTAAGCCTAGTCTGGGCGCTGCAGGTGTGGTGAACCCTTGTCCGCGATCCTTGCCACTTCAACTTGTGGCGGTTACTATTGTGATGACGAACACCAAAATGCAGATGTGCAACCTCACCAGCAGTTACCACACTGCCCGATTTCCCTCGATGTGAGCGAATGCCACTGCTCACTTTCGAACTCGCTCGCTGGCAACTGGACGTGGGCGAGGGCGACCGCCGAGCGTTGGCGCGAGGTGTTTTCGCAGCGCTGGCACGGATTCTGACGGTCTCGTTGCTATTGAGCCAACGCCAAGTGGAGATGGCGAACGTGCTGCATCCGACGACCGTATTCCAAGCACGAGTGAATGCGCAGACCAAATTCTCGACGGTGTTCACAACCAACGGCAGCACAAGTGAAAAGTGACGACGTTTCCGCAGTATGGGGAGGAATCGTTTCCAGGTCGACTCGCTCGACTAGGAAGCGGAGAACTACTGTGTCACTCGAGTAACAAGGCGGTGCTGGTTGTGGTCGTGCTGAAAGATGCTGCGTCGTGACTGCTGGCGGAGCATTTCTTCATGTTGCTGGGAAGGAGAAAGTCTCCGTGACTATGCTCACGCCATCGCTACGACCTCTCTTGGGGTTCAAGTGCTGGGAGATGCCCAATGACCTCATCTACCACACCTAGCACCCAAAACTCGATGCACGGCCAGAATTGTAGCGAAGACCGCCGACAAGAGGAAACAACAGACACAATTCGTGATGTCTAAGAAGGTATATACAGTTAATGAAGCTTCATGTGGCCTCTACTGTCCCTCCGCCGGGCGATACAACTTTGCCGCCCATGGCTTCTCGAAGCAAAAGCGTATCGATCATCTGGTGCATTAACCCCATGGTGACCCGGTAGGTGCCGACCACGAGCTCCGTCATCTCGCCGATATGAGCTTTCTGATCTTCTGATGAAGCGAAACCGGTCATTTCGGGGCTCGCGAAGATGGCCATCCGAGTGATAGATCCAGGCACACCAACACTGTCACTCGACGTGCTCCCGAAGCTGAAAGGTGATGTTGTGCAGTAGCCCTTCTCACGCAGGCGAACGAAAACGGAGCCGTCCATCTCGACGTAGGAGCTCCACACCACCACCGTGCGGTTCTTCTCGAACACTCGTCGGAATGCAAACCTTCGAATGCTGTTCGTGGCTGGTGCGGAGCCTACTTGAATCTTCTCGATCATGGTGACGTTCATGCGATTATCACCGACAACTTCGGTCTTGAACGGGCCGAGCATCATTTCCTTGGCCGTGCTGTACCGCAGGATGCCCCACATTGTTCGGTGTACCGCTTCGGACGAAAACGGTAGCAAGCGGACGTCCTCGTGACGGACTGACACGCCGTTCGGATCTTGGTGCACCTTGGTGCCGTTGTTCATGTCACGGTTGACGTGAGCGATGCCGCTCAGCTCAAACACCGTATCGATTTCGGCAATCTGCGACTCAAGGCTTTCGTTCAACAGCGCGAAAACGAGCTCGTCGGTCATGGCATCTGGCTGGGGAGCCCCCGCGGTGCCACTTCCATTGAATGTAGGGAGCGACTGCGCCGCGTCTCGCTGGTGCTGGTCGATGGCAGCCTCAAGGCTCCTCGCGACGTTCAGCTGTCCCTCGAGCATGGCTCGCAGCCTCATGTTCTCTACAACCGAGCGGTCCGCCTCCTTCTTCTGTCTCTCGGCGATCCTCTTCCAGGAGAGCAACACGTCTCTCGAGTAGTCCACACCAGCGTCTGCGTCTGCATCGACAGCAGCGCCTGTGTCGCCGTTGAAGATGGCCGCCGCACTGACGGGGGACCCGACATCCGGCTTGGTCTGCAGCGACGCCAGCTCCTCCTCCATGTCGGCCACCTTGGCTCGCAGATAGTCCAGTTCATCCTTCGGGCGCTTGCGGCGCCGCGGCTTGTTCGTCTTGGAGTACGGAGCAGCCCGCACGTCCTTGCCTTTCTTGCCCGGGGCTAACGATGTTGCTCCCTGTGGGCTCTTGGCGATGTTAGACCGACTCACGGACGGTCGACTGGCAGACGTCGTGGACTTGTCCGTCGTGACGCCCTCATCCGTCGCCAGCAGTGCCTCGGCCTCAATGGCCAGTATGCCATCCAGCTCATCGCCGAATAGAGGCGTCTCATCCGCCACGACATTAAACGCGTCGGCCACGGGCGCGGCGTCTGCGAGCGATAGCACGTCGTCCAACGCCGCCAGCAAATCCTCGTCCAGAGCTCCGACACCGCCTTGGATCACGAACTCCTGACAACTGCTCTGCTGCATGGCGGAACTTCTATAATACACTGCACAGCCCCGCTGAAAAGAGCTGGTCAACTCGTGGAGACTCGTTATCTGAGCCGGTAGAGGGGCGGAACGAGCTCGAAAGCTGCTTGGGATCGGCCGGTAGGGCAGCAGCAGGTGGTGGCTCCGCCTCTGGTGTCTCGGGGCCAGACGTTGTCCGCCGGTGGTGCCGTGCTGCAAGAACGGAACTGAACTGCCAGCAGCAGATCGAGCAAACGAGCATGGCGTGCACACTGCTGTGCGCACGAGTGGGCGCCAACGCTGGAGTAATCGACCGGATGTTTACGGGACGGGCGCAGCACCACACCACGAGCACCAACCCGGCCAGCACGACGGAGTCGGCCACGATACGCTACCGTTGTATGCTTGGAACGGTGCACCGAGTCAATGGGCCCTCCTGGAAGATGCGTCGTCCTCGCCATCGCTGCTCCCCGACGCGTGCTCTGCATATCGACGGGGGGCTGACTGACCGTGGGCAGGAGCTAAATGTAAATGCACGACCATCCAAGTAACTTCGGATGCCAGTCAACCCGCAAGTGCTGTACGCCGGCAGCATCGAGTACCACTCGAACCACCGAGAACGCATGGACTTGGTGGTCCCCCCAGTCGCCCTCGACTCGATGCCACGCCAGCGTCCTACACCTGCTGCTCGTAGACGTGTAGTAGGAGCTCCAGGCGCTCGGCTACTCGTCCATCTTGACCTACGGCTCGCTGCTCGGGGCCGTCCGCAACGGCTCATGATCCCGTTCACCGAAGACACGGACATCGCCTACAGTGGAGAGATCTCAAGCGAAAGCGTGCTGGCTGGTGCGACGTCTTCATGAACCGCATCTGGCGAGTCTGTGTAGCCCCAACGCATCCGCTAGCGGGCAACCGCTACCACCCGGACAGCCCGATCGCCAAGAACTTCGCCGTGCCCTACGTGGATCTCTACTCCATGGAGAAGACCAAGGACGGCGGCGCCTTCTCGATGCAAGAGCCCACAGGCTGAACGCTCCCAGCTACCGCTTTGAACCGGGGTAATTAGCTTGGCGCAGTCGCAGACTAACGGACGCAGTTGAAACCTCTGCGCGGCGGACGGTTTCGGTCCGAAAAGCGCCTGTCGTTTCGTTCCAACGGACTAAAGGACCTTGTTGGGCGAGCTCACTCTCTGACGGACCCTTTCGCCTCCAAGCGCGTGCAAGAGCTGGATCGACATGCAGAGGCCTCGCAATGTGGTGCTGCCGACGGACCTGTCGAGATACGATGACGACCTGGAAGCCGACCTCATAGTCGACACCGATGGCTCCTCGGACAACCCGAGTCCGCGAAAGCCATCGAGTCCGTCGAAGAAGGCCCCGACGTTGGGTCATCCCCGGTTCGTGACGACTACGAAGCGGCGCATGGTGTTCTGGTCCATTGTGCTCGTCGCGCTGGCGATCGGCGTGTGCATTCTTCTCACTGTGGAGATGCGGCTGCTACCTCGCTCGTTTTTCAAGCCCAAGCAGTGCTCGCCGCGAGTGCTGAAGGCCAGCGACATGGAGTATCACTCGGACCACCGGTTCAACACCATGATCAAAACCATCAACACCTTCCCAGCGCCGTCCTTCAAGCCCAGTCACGAGGCGCTCTGCAACGACTCGGACCGACAAGAACGCGGGTACCAATACTGTCTGCCGATTTCAGGCCGCAAAGACTCGAACTTCTGCCCAGGCGCCGACCGCATGGACCTGTTGCTGCCTCAGTCGTCCTCAACGCGCTGTTACGCCAGTGTACTGCACTTGCTGCTTGTCGATGTGTACGAGGAGCTCAAGGCCCTGGACTACAACCCGATTCTGGCGTTCGGCTCGTTGCTGGGTGCTGTCCGCAACGGGTCCATGATCCCATTCACGGAAGACACCGACATCGCGTACGTGGGCGATATCTCGACGGGCAGTGAACTCGACGAGGCGCTTTGGAAAAAGGGCTACCACCTCTTCCACCGGAATGTCTGGCGGGTTTGTGTAGCCCCGACGCATCCACTGGCTGGCAACCTGTTTGATCCTGAGCGCACTATCGTCCAAGACTACTCCGCGCCCTACTTGGACCTCTACTCAATGGAAAAGGTGAAGGAGGGCAAGGCATTCAAGATGGACGAATGGGGTGGCACGCTTCCTGCCTACCGCGTGGAACCATACTCGGAGGTGGTGGTCAATGGTTTGCCGTACGACACGGTACATGACCCAGAATACTTCCTGCTTGAGGAATATGGACCGGACTACAAGAAGCCTACGCCTCGCAGACTGCTATTGTGAACCAGCTCCAAGTTTCAGTCAATTACGCAACAAATAAAACTTTAGACATTCAATGAACACAGTTTTCTTAAACGAGGTTTTGGCGATAAACTTGCTGCAGTTCGCATAACCTACATACTACTGTAGTACTATTACAGCAAGCATTTCGACGTGTTTTATTCGGTACCGGTAAGACCACTTCAGTCGTGTCGCTATAATAGAGAAACTCGGCTAGAGATCTCCTACAAATTGCAATCTACGATCGCGAGGCTTGGGCGTCATGTAATCGCTTCCGTATTCCGATAGAAGCAGGAAGTCTGGATCGTGAACGGTGTTGTATGGCACGCCATTAATCGAAACTTGTGCGAACGGCTCAACGCTCTCAACCGGAAGTCTCTGTGCCTTGAGTTCCTGCATTGACCACGAACTGTTAACTTGCTGCTCCATGGCGTACAAGTCCACGTACGGAACCGTGTAGTCCCCGACAATCGAATGGCTTGGATCGTACAGCTGTGACGCGAGTGGGTGTGTCGGCGCTACACAAACCCGCCAAATATAAAAGTCGAAGAGGTGATAGCCCTTGCGCCACAGTCTCTCGTCGAGTTCTCCACCGTCGACAATACTTCCTCTATACGCGATATCAACGTCTTCAGTGAAGGGAATCATGCCCCCGTGGCGAACGGCGCCTAAGAGTGTTCCAAATGTAAGGAGAGGAACAGCTCCAATGGCCTTCAGCTCTCCATACACATCAGCAAGTAGCATGTGCAGCACACTGGAGAAGCACAGCTTCGCTGGTGATTGGCGTAGAAGGATGTCCATTCGATCGGCGTTGGCGCACAAAGGAGTATCCTTCCTACCGGAAATTGGTAGGCAGTAGCGGAATTTGCGGTACTTGCGATTGTCCGCGTTACACAAAACCTCGTGGCTACCGCTGAACCGTGGTGCGGATTGTGCTCTCGACCTTTTCATCACGGAGTAGAACTCAGAGCCGTCTTCGACGACACTAGCAATGTCAGGTGTGCACTCGGTCTCCGGAACTGTTGGGACTTCTGTCTCGGCCGGAATCTCGGCCTCTTCTGGTTGGGCTGGAGCCTCGGTCTCTTCAAGCCTCCCCTCATTCGTGGTGGGAGCCTCAGTTTCATCAGACTCCACCTCACTCGTGGTAGGAGCTTCAGTACCTTCAGCCTCCACCTCAAGTGTGCTTTCTTGCTGCTGGGTGGTGATCAAGTTGATGTAAGGCCCAGCATATTTGGCGACAATAGGCTGCCTTGGGTCGTAGAGATTCGCAGCTAGCGGGTGGATGGGAGCAACACATACGCGCCAGTTGTCGTCGTAGTAATAGAGGTTGTAACCTTTTCCCAGTAGTGTGATATCTAGTGCGGTTCCGGCAACTAGTTCTCCACTGAAGGTGACGTTGGTGCCTTCAGTCAGCCCGTCACCAGAGCCATCCTCGCTTTCAGTGCCCAACTTGACGATTGGAGATACCCCTGCCGCTTGAAGCTCCACGAATACATCCACAAGAATCATATGCAGAACACTCGCCAGGCACAGCGTCGACGGTGATTGACGAACTAGAAGATCAATGCGATCGGCGCCGGCGCAAAACTCGGGATCATTTCGGGTAGACATTGGAAGGCAGTAGGGAACGTCGTGATCCTCACGAGCATTGTCACTGCACAACGCCTTGTGTTCTCCTTCGAAAACGGGTGCTGGAAGCGCCTCCATTGTCTGCAGCATCGTGTAAAATCGTTGGGTAGAAGCGTACTCAATACTTTTAGCGTCAAGCACATTCGGGATGCAGGCGGCCTCCAAATGCGCATGCGCGTCTATCGTCTCTGGCTCAGTAGCATCAGTGCTAGGAAGACTTTGCTGTGCTGGTGACAGGACGAGATTCACGTGCGGAACGAGTCTCGCTGAAGCTGTGATCTTCCGATCCGAGTCGTACAGATGCGAAGCCAGCGGGTGCGTTGGTGCCACGCACGCGCGCCACTCGTCGTCATCGAGGAAGACGTGGTAGCCCTTCTGCTTTAACGCCACGTTAAAACCATCACCCAGCGATACGCTCCCGGTGTACACGATGCTTGTGACACCTACAGATGCACCGGAATTGGTGTCTAGCGCCGAGGTAAAGTTGGCGTGTGGGGACGCGTCAATCGCTTCCAGCTCTTCAAGTACGTCCGTAACCAGCAAGTGCATCACACTCGCACGACACAGCGTCAGCGGAGACTGTCGGATCAACAGATCAATGCGGTCAGCACCTGCACAGAACACCGGGTCGTCTTGGCTCGTGATGGGGAGGCAGTACTCAAACTTGCGCTCGTCGGCATGGTCGTCGGCGCACAATGCCTCATGCTTGCCACGGAATGTTGGGCTCGATATGGTCATGTCCTGGATCATGGCGTAGAATCGGTGGTCGGATCGGTAGTTGACATTGGCGGCGTCTAGCATGGCGGGGCTGCATCGTGGGTCGAAGCTGGCCCAGCGCGGGATAAACTGCATCTCAGTCGTGAGGGTGGCGACGCCGAAGACTACAAAAACAAAGAAAGCGAGCGCAGTCTTGGCAGGCCTTGACAGGCGTGTTGTCGAAGGTAGAAGCGGTTTTCTTGGTGTCGCATCGATCTCAACCTCCTTCTCATCTTCGTCGGTGTAGTTGTCCAAGTTGACAGGGAGTACAGCCACGACATTCTGAGGCATGACTGTTGTCTTTAGACTTGTCGCACTGCAATGGAGACCGAAAACTTGGAACTGGGGCTGGTCAGCTCGGTGTTTGGTGCATGTGTAGACTTTAAATTGGCCGTGGGGTCCCATGATGTGCGAAGCCACGGACCAAGATCTATAATCTCACGAGCTAACATAAGACCAGCATGATCTTACCCTGCGACCATGTCATTATCAATCAATAGGATACGTTGGCTGAAGCTTTCAATAGCAACGGGTAGTTTACGAGGACGCGTAAGTTGATCTTCCTGAAGGGGGACGGTCATCATATCAAGTGTACAAACTGTGCTGCGAATCCAAGCACAGACTCGTCCTCGCCAAGATGCATGTTGTATATTTAGGCGCCTTGGTTTCCTATCCAACATGCGGGGATGCAGCGTGCAGTTTCCGAGCGGATAAGTTTTCCCAACGCTAGAGATCCATTCAAGGAGAGGGCATTTGCTCTTTTGTAGCGGCGCGACCATCACGCTCCACCGACGGACTCTTGCGGCTTCATCACGCCGCGGTCGCACTCGCGTTCAACCCACCACGCCACTCCCTGGGTTGGCCTCTCCGATCCAGCTCTCGGCCCGGCGCCGCGGTTCAGCTTCCACGCGTCGACGCCCCTCAACCATCGAGTCCCAGGCTAAGCATGTGAATGGACTTCCTTTTCCCCATGACCTGTACTCGGAAGGGAATGATGGCGTACTTTGTGTAGGCATCTAAAACGACAAAAGCTGTTAGGGTGTGGTGCCTTTGTTCAGCCACGTCGGTCGTCTTCACTTTCAGACGTAGTATCCTCAACACCCCCAAATCGTTTGATGGTGTTCAGACTTGTGTCCGCAAAGCTGAACCCTCGACTTTTCTTCCCTTTCGCGACTCGCGGTGTTTTCTCCGTGTTGGTTTCCTCGGGAAATGCGCCTTGAGGTCTGCGAGGCTTGGGCTTGAGGTAGTCTACCCCGTACTCCTCTTCTAGCAAGTACTTCGGATCGTGAATGGTGTCGAAAGGTAACCCATTGATCGAAATTTGAGAAAATGGCTCGACACGGTCGCTTGGAATTGAACCTCCGAACTCCTGCATCGTCCACGACTCGCCATCTTCATTTTCAGCCATTCTGTACAGATCGACGTAAGGGATTTCGTAGTCCTCGGCGAGTGGCGCGTCTGGATCGTACAAATGGCTGGCAAGGGGGTGCGTCGGAGCAACGCACACGCGCCAAATCCCATAGTCAAAGAGGTGGTAACCTTTCTTCCAAAGCGCGACATCTAGAGCCCCGCCGCTAGTGATAGTACCAGAGTACGCTATGTCAACGTCTTCAGTGAATGGGATCATGGACCCGTTGCGAATGGCGCCTAGGAGCGTTCCAAAGGTGATAATAGGATCTGATCCATTAGCTTTCAGTTCATTGTAGACGTCGGTGAGAAGCATGTGCAGGACGCTGGCATAGCACCTCGTTGAAGAAGACTGGAGGGCGAGCAGCTCCATACGGTCAGCTCCGGCACAGAAACTCACAGCTATGCGACCCGTGATAGGGAGGCAATAGCGGTAGCCGCGATTTTGACGACCGATATCGCTGCAGAGCGCCTTGTGTGAACCATTGAACGCAGGGGCTGGAAGTGTCTCCATCTCCTGTAAGATCGTGTAGAATCGGTCGTTTGGATCGTACTCGACGCTCTTTACATCGACCTGGTCTGCAGAGCAGCTATCATCAACGCTGGTAGTGGGCTTCTCTGTGTCGGGTGCAGTAGCGGTAATCTCTTCGGTTGAGGCGACGACGAGAGTCACATGCGGCACGGGAGATCCTATTTTGCAATCAGGGTCGTACAAGTGCGAAGCAAGAGGGTGAGTCGGTGCAACGCACACGTTCCAGTCCCCATTGTCCTGAAAGAGGTGGTAGCCCTTCGCTCGCAATGCAGGCTCAAGGACGCCAACTTGTGAAATGTTACCACTGTAAGAGATGCTCGAGAACCCAGTCGGAACCGCAGCAGCAGAACTATCGCTCGACATTTCATCGGGCATACTGAAGTCGACCCTCGGAGCTGCTCCAGCAACTTGAAGCTCCTCAAATGCGTCCGAAACCAGCAGTGCATCACACTCGCACGACACAGCGTCAGCGGAGACTGCCGGATCAACAGATCGATGCGGTCAGCACCCGCACAGAATACTGGGTCGTCTTGGCTCGTGATGGGGAGGCAGTACTCAAACTTGCGCTCGTCGGCATGGTCGTCGGTACACAATGCCTCATGCTTGCCACGGAATGTGGGCGGGATCAATGTTGTCGAGGCCTGGATCATGGCGTAGAATCGGTGATCAGATCGGTAGTTGACATTGGCGGCGTCTAGCATGGAGGGGCTGCATCGTGGGTCGAAGCTGGCCCAGCGCGGGATAAACTGCATCTCAGTCGTGAGGGAGGCGATGCCGAGGGCTACGAAGCCGAAGAAAGCCATCGCAGTCTTTGCAGGTCGCGAAAATCTTGGTTTTGACTGTAGCAAAGGCTTAATAACGACGTCATCCTTGTCGACACCGAGATCAAGTTCCGCGTCATGGTTGGCGAGATGGCTCGGTAGCACAGCGACGACCGATCCTCTCATGATCTGGTAGAAGGTCTACGCGTGCCGGAGACTGCTAATTTATGACGGCCCATGCTTGAACACGCTCACAAAGCAACGGGACACGCGAAGTTGCGAGTTGGTTGCACCGGAAACCATGCAATAACCGTTGCGCCAGTCGCTTCCACTTCGCAGCATGTACGCAGGCCTATCAAAATTAGGCTGAAATACCTACCTACCTAATTTGACCTCGATTAGGCATTTTGGGAAAAGTCTGAATAGGTATTGTGAAAAGCACTCAGAATGTCTAATCGGATAGTAAGTCGGCTGATTTAGTGCCTTATTTAGAGACGGGAACCCTTATGTATTTCTACCCATCCCTTATTTAGAATTGGGTACACCTAATTATAATCGGTCTTATGCAGCATCGCGTCAAAGCTATTTTAGAGTCGGAATCGATTTGGTCTCTAAATAGGCTGAAATGTCAGCTCCAACCTCGGCTTTCCGAGGAAGTCCGCACAAATAAACCCACCGAGCAAGCGGCTATGCAAACACTAGCCAAGATATCAGTCAAAATAGGAGGAATCAACAGGACGAGCAGAACCAGCGTCCGTGTCGAGGACGCGGAGTTTCGCTTCGACCCAGAGGGCAGCTTTGATGACCTCTACGCGAGAGCGGAAGAGCGCATCGTAGCCGCGCTAGCTGCTTTCGATATTAGAACGTTGCGCCCTGGTACTAATCTCTACGCTAAGCCAAGTCAAGGCGCCACTAGTAGTGCAGCACCACAGCTCTCCATCGAAATTCTGCGGCATACATCGTGTCTCCGATGTCTCTCTCCCTCACCACTCAGTTCTGACAAGATGGCTTTAGAGCCCAGCTCCCAACTCCTATTTAAGCCGACTTACTCAGATTAGTACCCACATTAACTTCCTATTCAGTACAAATTACCACGTATCGATTTTTTTGCTCACAGCCCTGATTTACAGAGCTATACGGAGTGACAAAATCACCGGTTTTCACAATAGTTCTGAAGTAGACTAGCCGATCGCCGCCGCTTCGCGGCGGTGGGTGTGTGGTTAGTCATAGGCGGTTACGCTCGCTGTTCCAGCTCGCTCCACTATTTGTCATAGCCCCCTCCGCATCGCCCCGGCGGGTCTACAGTTCGGCGCAACCCGTTACGCTAGCTGTGCCAGCTCGCTCCACTACTTGCCATACCGTATGTCCCAACCCGTTATCCTTGCTGTGCCAGCACGCTCCACTGCTGAACATACCGTTCGTTGCAACCCGTTACGCTCGCTGTTCCAGCTCGCTCCACTACTTAACTTCCTGTCGCAACGTATTACGCTCGCTGGATCAGCTCACTCGACTATTTAGTATACCGTTCGTTGCAACCCGTACCCCTCGATCTCCAGCTCACTTCACTACTTGCCATACCGTTCATCCTAACCCGTTCCGCTCGCTGTACCAGCTCGCTCCACTACTGAACATACCGTTCGTTGCAACCCGCTCGCTTCACTACATGGCCTACTATTCGTCCCATACCGTTACGCTGGCTGTACCAGCTCGCTCCACTACTTGATCTACCGTTCGTCACAACCCGTTACGCTCGCTGTGCCAGCTCGCTCCACTACTTGGCCTACTGTTCGTCCTACCCCGTTACGCCCGCTCTTCCAGCTCGCTCCACTACTCGACATATCGTTAGTCACAACCCGTTACGCTCGCTGTGCCAGCTCGCTCCTCTACTTGCGATACCGTTCGTCGCAGCCCGTTACGCTCGCTGTGCCAGCTCGCTCCACTACTTGGCCTACTGTTCGCCCCAACCCGTTACGCTCGCTGTGCCAGCTCGCTCCACTACTTGACTTCCTGTTGGCCACAACCCGTTACGCTCGCTGTTCCAGCTCGCTTCACTACTCGATATACCGTTCCTTGCAACCCGTTACGCTCGCCGTTACAGATCGCTCCACAACTTGGTCTACAGTTCGTCTCAAACCGTTACGCTACTGAACATACCGTTCGTCTCGACCCGTTACGTTTGCTGTGTCAGCTCGCTTCACGACTTGGTCTACAGTTCGTCTCAACCCGTTACGCTCGCCGTGCCAGCTCGCTCCACTACTGAGCACACCGTTCGTTGCAACCCGTTCCGCTCGCTGTGCCAGCTCGCTTCACTACTTGACTTCCTGTTGGTCGCAACCCGTTACGCTCGCTGTTCCAGCTCGCTTCACTACTGGATATACCGTTTGTCCCAACCCGTTACGCTCGCTGTTCCAGCTCGCTCCACTACTACGCGATCGCGCTCGGTGTTTGAATGTCCAGCATGCTTGAAGGTTCGGCGTGCTTGAAGGTCCGGGATCATCCCTGTCCAGCGCACGTCTTGTATTTCGCGCACTGTATCGCGAAATGTGTGTGGCACTCCGAATAATAATATATTCTAACAGAGAGGGTTTCGACCAATCACAGCGCAGTAATAATATATTATGTATGTATCCAGTCAACGCTCAGGCCCAGAAGGTCGTCGTCTATTCACTTTATTGACTTTAGGGCGCATATACGGGTTGCTATGTCGCGCACGCAGCGCACCGTCGTCGCTGTGCGGCGCTCGCGGACGGTGGGACTCGCAGCGGCGCCCGACGTCCGCGCGCTGCGTCGCTTCGCCGCGCCCGAATTCGAATTCAGAAACGTAAAATTTAGCGCGGAGGCAATTTCAGCCAATCACAGGGCGTTATAAATATAACGCAAAAAATAAGCCAGTCCGGAAGATGGTGGGATGCCATAGGGCAGGTTACTAATGCGTTAATGCAGGGCGGTAGGACGATGCTCTACGGTAGGCTAAGGCCCAAAGACAGAGAACGGACTTACGGACAGACAAACACACAGGATACTCTGTTAGTTGTAGGGGACTAGCCGAGCGCCGCCGCTTCGCGGCGGTGGTTGTGGGTTTGGTCACAGTAGTGTGGACCGCCCGCCTCCGCTTCGCTCCGGCGGGCTGATTGGTTCGCTTAGACTACGCTTTGTCGTTGGGGGATGGGTATGCCCGCCTCCGCTTCGCTCCGGCGGGCGATGGTTTCGTCAAAGGATTACATTGCTAAACTGGAACGCACTTCCAAAAGGACATGTATTTCTGTAATTACGAAGTGTGTATTTATGTAATTATGAAGTGTGTACTGCTGATTGCCTACTCCGCCTAAGCATCTTCGAATATCTGCCTGTACACAATGTTGTCAGTGTATGCACCGTCGTCTTCCTCCAGCTCTGGATACTCGATCAAAGCCTTGAACTTGGACCTGGATGTAACTCTCGACAGCGCCACATAGAGCTGTCCGTGGGAGAAGCAGGGTGTCGCCAGATACAAACCTAGGTTCTGGACGGTTTGGCCTTGGGCTTTGTTGATGGTCATGGCGAACGCTGGTACAACTGGAAACTGCTTGCGTCGCAAGCGGAAGGGGAACTCGCGCGCGTCCCCATCGCTGACGAAGACGATCCTTGGAATTAGAACGTTTTGGCCTATGCGCTCGCCAGTCATGATGGTAGCATGAATGACGTGAGGCTTGAGCTGGACAACCCGCAGTCGTGTTCCGTTGCAGAGGCCCAAGTCGGGGTTCAGGTTTCTCATCATCATAATTGGGGCGCCTTCCTTCAATGTAAGCTTGTGTGGAGGAATACCGTTGATAGTCACCGAATGCAACACCTCCGGCTCGAAGAAGTTTCCTTCGTTGTCGTCATCCACTGAATCCACCGATAGATACTCGCGGGCCTCCCCGGAGAGTCGTTCAGAGACGGCTTGGTTGATGCGGTGCACCACGGCGTTGGTAGTCGTCAAGATGGTCCTGTTGGCGAAGTACTCGTCCGTAGCAACCTCGGGATCGTTGATGTCGGCGTACATCTTATCAATAATGTTCTTCAAACCCCGTGGAACAGCTCCAGGTGTGATTTCTTCGTCTTCAATGTCGTCTCCTTCTTCGTAGATGTTGTCGATCAGCATATCGCGCGGAATCTTCACAAAGTCCCTGCCCAGGGACCTGTTGACCTCGTGTCTACCCTCTCCCACTTGTAGGAGAAACTCCGAGAAAGCCGCGAGCTCTGCGGCGGTGCTTTCGTTACTTGCCGATTGTACACGCATGTTTTCCGTGAGATGCAGCTGCCTGAAGTGTTGCCATAGCGTAGATGACTTCAGACACGCGTCGATGGTCTCCGCTGGTGTGCCGCGCACTACCACCGGCAAAATCTGGCGGAAGTCACCCGAAAGTACAAATACTTTTCCTCCAAAAGGCTCCTGGTCGTTACCCATGATGTCACGCAAAGACCTGTCGACCGCTTCGAAGGCGTGCCTGTGAGTCATCGGAGCTTCGTCCCAGATAACCAAACTGGCCCGCTCGATCAACATCTTGAGGCGCGACTGTTTATAAATCGCACACGTCGACTTGTCGTTCAGCTTGAGAGGTATCTTGAACGTTGAATGCGCTGTGCGCCCACCCATGAGCAACAGCGAAGCAATTCCACTCGAAGCCACAGCAATCGCGATCTTCCCGGACAGTCGCACCTTCGCCAGGATATGCCGCAGCAGAGTTGACTTTCCTGTGCCTCCCGGGCCGTCAATAAAGAACAGCTTGTTGCCTTGAACTGGTGCTTCGGCCGCCTGGATGATTTCGTCGTAAATAGCTCGTTGGCCGTCGTTCAGCTGGCTTTCTTGGTCCACAATGGCTTGAAGGGTAGAGTGCTGGTACCCCTCCAGTTCGCGTCGAATGAGGTTGTTCCGCAGCAGCGAATCCAGCACCAGCCGCGGGTAGTCATCCAGCTGAGGGAGGTCAAAGTCCGCCACTACGTAGCCATTGATCTGGAGCAGGTCGTTAAGGTCCTTGAGTGTGTGGAACCTGATCATGTCTTCCTTCTCCTGTCCTTCCAAGCCCCGGTATGTGTGCGCGAAGTCTTCAGAAAGAACCTCGTAGAAGCGATTCCACAGTACGCGAACCTCCGAAACTTGAGAATAAACAATGATAGTCGCGAAGAGCTGGCGGAGTTGGTACGGCATCTTGAAGGATGCGGCTTCTTCCATACACGCAATCCATTCTGCGTCGTCTTCAAGGTAGCCCAGTTTGAGTGCGGCTTGGCGGTACGACGCATACGTAACACCATCCACTGTCCGAAGCTTGGCAAAGGACTGAGGTCCCTGCGGTGACACAGCAGTACACGCATGTAGAACCTCTCCATGTCCCGAGGGGTAACATGAACCATCCGCCCAAGCGCCGCTTGGTATTGTTTGCGACGAACCCATTTCTTTGCCTTGTCATCCCATCGGAATAGCTTCGGAATGTCTTGGTACACCATGGTCTTTGCAACTTGGTTCTCCGGGGCCTCACTCGCGCACAGTTCGAAGAAGCGGGTCAACATCGAGTGGCGACCACGCGTGAGAACTCGATCCGGGTTGTCGCTCGAACGGAAGGTCACGAATTGCTCGTTCTCCAGGTGAATCGTCAGCTGTACAATGGAGTGCGTCTTGCCTTGAACGGAGAAGTCGAGAAGCCGCATACATGCCTCTATCGGAGATATATACCTTGCGTTCAGAAACCGGAGAATCTCGTTGGGCTCCATCCTTGCGCTATTCGACTCCCCGCCCACCGTTTCCACAGTGATTACAGCCTTGTCGGACCCCTTGTAGACGTACTTGTACAGATATTTGACCGCCGTGAGGGCCGTACAAACCTCCACGTTGATATGGCAGTTGTACTTCTGCGAAAGGTAGGGATTGTACGGGACCACCCATTGGTTAATGGTGGCGTTGTCGTACTCCCTTCCCTTGAACTTGAGTACTCCCGGTGGCCGGCGGCGACGTCTGCAGACAGGAAACCCGTTCACGTTTCCTTGGGTAACCTCTACCAATGGCTTCGGGTATCCCTTCGTACACTTTCCGTCTTTCATGCAGGGGCTGGAGGGGTTCGCCGCGCCACATGGACCATGCATCATGCAAGTGAGGATGGTCTCGTACAGCTGGGGGTTGATCTCGGCGTCCGGAAGCTCCGAAGAGCACAACTTGTCGATGATTTGCCTTGTACGCGGCTTGTCTTCGTCTGCGAGAATAATCAGAATGTGTGCGTGTGGGAGGCCCCGCTTCTGGAACTCCACCACGTAGATCCTCGCCAGAACACGTCCCAGTACGCCTTCATCCAAGTCTTTCAGCATCGCCGCGAGTTTCTGCTGCCAAACGCGGGCTACGATGTCCGGGCGGTCTTGTGCGCTTTGGTTTGGCTCCGGTATCTTCTCCTGGATCTCCTCCCACGTAGGATTGCACGTCATAGTGACGAAGACGTCCGGTTTACCGTACTCGCGCACGATAGCCATGGAATCTTGGTAAGACTTGTACATGGCCCGCGGACTCCCCGAATGCGTAGCTGGTAAAACGATGCGCTTGCCGATTTGGTCCAGAAAGTGTCCCGAGCGACGTTGCGGTTCGTCTGGGTGTTGTAGCGCCCCCGTTTCGCGGTTGTATTCCGTTAGTAGAGCTTCTCCCTCGCGCAGAACCGCCGTGTTTTCACTTAGAAGCGCGTCTTGAACCCCGCTGTACTGATCGGCCCGTAGTTCAGCTTGATGGGATGCCACCCAACGTAGTTGTTCTTGCTCGCACTTGGCTCGTTGATCTACGCAGTACTGCTGGAATAATCGTCCACCTTGGTGCAGTACCGACTCGTCACCGACTTTCTGGAATAACCGGTAGGCTACGTGCTCGCGGAGGGACATTTCACGCTTCTTTCTGCGCACCACGTTGTTCGCATACACGTCTGTGTAGGTCCAACCCAGTTCTCCATGCGGAAGAAGTAGGGGATACTGCAACGGGTCGTACACAGAGTGTGTCTCGAAAAGGCGCAACAGAGAGTGATCTTTTGCACACAGAAGGATGTCGCGCGGGCTGTCCAAGTTGCCATCCTCGATAAGAGTCGCCCCAACTTCCGAGACCGTGGGGAGGTTGTGAGTTCGCGGGTTCGACCTCTTTTCGTGTAGCCGGAACACCATATCAACCACCTCCTTTCCTGCTGCCTGGTCGGCGCGCAGCTTCTCCGCGAAGTTGAGATATTGTTGCGCGAACGGATTGCACTCCTCCATCATTTGCTCGATCTCCAGCAGCGTTCCGGAATCGAGGTCAGCGAAGATACCTCGGCGTCGCTCCGCTCGCTGTTGCATGTCTGGATCGACGATGTAGATCTGGGCAAACTTGGGAGGCATGGGCTCATTTGTGAACGTATCGATACGCGGAAGTAGAGAGCCCAGGTAGTGACCCATGGCTCCTTGAATGCGATACGTGTATACGCCTCGTTGTCCCGCAACGCTCTCGTCTTGGTTCACGTCCCTGAAGTTGTACCGGCTGCTACAGGAAGCCCCAATGGACGTGAAGGCAAACACTTGGTTGTAGGCACGGATGCGGCGCCGAAACTCGGCGTCCGTGTACAACTGGTGCAATCGCGGAGGAGCGGCAGGTAGTGAAGGTAGCTGCACCGCTCCCTCTAAACAGCAGCCTTTCTTGGACTCCGCAGGCCATTTCCACGCGTTGCAATGAGGGCAGACCGTAGTCGGAGGCAGTCTGTGGCGCCCATCGACGATATTGGCGCCACTGAGCATGGAGACTCTGAAATCCTCCTGGTTCGCGAGTGCATGGCCTCTGCGAAGAGTGCTGCGCCGTATACGCTCTTGTTGCCGCTGTTCCTCTCTCTGCTCTTCGTCTAGAGCGTCACGAAGCACGGCATGGTATTCTCGAGTGGCTGCTCGCTCCGTCTCAGCTTGCTCTTGCGTCATGTTACCTCGACGTTCTTCCTGGCGAACGCGCTCGCGTTCCTGGCGTTCTTCACGTTCATGAGGCGTTTCCTGCTGTCGTTGTTGTGCATGTTGTAGACGATCGGTCTCCTGCACGATCTCCCGTTGTTGCTCCGTTTGGTTAGATCTTCTGTTGGCCCGTCCTAAACGGTTTTCTTCGCGCACTGAGCTCCGTTCGGCTTCGGGGACTGACGCTCGACGTGCACGTTGGAGTTCTGCAGCTCTACGTCTCTGACGCTCGCGCTGGGATCCGGTCATGTTAGCCCTTCTAACTCGGGCTCGCTCTCTGTCGCGGGCTCGCGTGCGTTCTGTCTGAGACGCTGTCATTGCTGCGCGTCGCCTACGCGCTAGCTCCGCCGGGGTCGGGCCACGAACTTGCTCCGTTGTGCTGGTATCCGCCGCTACAACTGTTGAAGCAACAGACGCCGCCGCCGGGACCGAAGGTTGTTCTCTGCGGGCTGGTGGGGGCTCAACAGACGTATTCCCGGCCGCAACGTGACTCTCGCCCGCCGTGACAGTAGTGGCTGTGGCTGTCACGTTAAGCGCTTGAAATTCCTTGTTTAAGTTGTATCGTTTAGACCTTCGACGCGCTTGGCGACGCTTTTTAGCGGCAGGCTCCTCTGGGGCAGCGGGAGTTGCGTTGATACGCTCATTGTCCCGCATGGCCTGCTCGATCTCCTCGCGCGTCCTTTTCCTTTTGACTCGACCCATTTTGACCTACGCACACGCAACAGAGTCACATGGCGCGTTAGACATAAAGTCTAAGAACACCGTCGCCATTTCCTGGGTCCTATACACGCGCCCCGCCGCGGACACAGAAGCGCAAATAGGTGCGTCCACCTAAAGCGCCGGTCCCATACACGACCACTGGCCCGGAGATGAGGTAGGTCACCCCGGCTTCGCCGAGATCTGCCCCATTTACCCCGGATTGGTATGAGATTTCCACGCCGCTGGCGGGCGGACGTGGGCACCTCAGGGTCGCGGCTCCCAAGAGCGGTCGCTGCGGCAAGGGCACGCGCAATCCTACGTCGGCGGCGGGTGCCAGCTGCAGTCTTTCTTATCATCTTAAAATGGGTATTGCTACCCACTTTAGAGAAAGTAACGGTCAGTATAGTGGAGAGCTGCAGTACCCAAATGCCATTCTCCAAGGTAATTAAACCCGGGATGCAAGCAAGAGAGCAATGTTGCAGATTCGGGACGACCTGCCTGGCATCTGTGCGCCAACGGGGAGTCTCGACTACATGGCCGTGTCGTGGAACCCACTGCAACTCCCCGTGGCCCCACCGGAGTAGGCACCAGACCGCCCTTAATCCCACACTATAATACCTCGACTGCCCTGAAGGTACCAGTTATCCCAACAGGCGGAACTCCCGAAACCGACACTTCTATTACAGTTAGGAAACTATGTAGCTAAGCGTACCTGAGTCCCTGTGCGGCGCTCGGGTCCTGTGGGGCTCGCAGCGGCGCCCGACGTCCGAGCGCTTCCTCGCTCCGCCGCGCGCGGAATTCAAAAAAGGAAATGTGAAGCTGAGGCAAATCAACCGGCCAATCACAGCACGAATAGATATCACGCAAAAATAAGCCAGTCCGGAAGATGGTGGGATGCCATAGGGCAGGTTACTAATGCGTTAATGCAGGGCGGTAGGACAATGCGCTACGACAGGCTAAGGCCCAAAGACAGAGAACGGACTTACGGACAGACAAACAGACTGGAGACTCGGTTAGTTGTAGTAGACTAGCCGATCGCCGCCGCTTCGCGGCGGTGGGTGTGTGGTTAGTCATAGGCGGTTACGCTCGCTGTTCCAGCTCGCTCCACTATTTATCATGCCCCCTCCGCTTCGCTCCAGCGGGTGTACCCTTCGTTGCAACCCGTTACGCTCGCTGTGCCAGCTCGCTCCACTACTATACATGCTCGTCCTTAACCCGTTACGCTCACTGTTCCAGTTCGCTCCACTACTTTGCCATACCGTTGCTCGCAACCCGTTACGCTCGCTGTGCCAGCTCGCTCCACTACTTGCCATACCGTTGCTCACAACCCGTTACGCTCGCTGTGCCAGCTCGCTCCACTACTTGGCCTACTGTTCGTCACAACCTGTTACACTCGCTGTACCAGCTCGCTCCACTATTTGGCCTACTGTTCTGCCCGTTACGCTCGCTGTGTCAGCTCGCTCCACTACTTCGTATATCGTTCGTCCCAACCCGTTACGCTCGCTATGCCAGCTCGCTCCTCTACTGAACACGCTGTTCATTGCAGCCCGTTGTTACGCTCGCTGTGCCAGCTCGCTCCACAACTTGACTTCCTGTTGGTCGCAACCCGTTACGCTCGCTGTTCCAGCTCACTTCACTACTGAATATACTGTTCGTCCCAACCCGTTACGCTCGCTGTGCCAGCTCGCTCCACTATTACGCGATCGTGCTCGGTACTTGTAGGTCCTGCGTGCTTGAAGTTCAGGCGTGCTTGAAGGTCGGGCAGGTCGCGCTTTAAGGACCATTCATCGTAACCCGGTACGCTACTTGACTTCCTGTTGGTCGCAACCCGTTACGCTCGCTGTTCCAGCTCGCTCCACTTCTTGTCCTACCATTCGACCTACCCCGTTACGCTCGCTGTGCCAGCTCGCTCCACTACTGAACATACCGTTTGTCTCAACCCGTTCCGCTCGCTGTTCCAGCTCGCTTCACTACTTGACTTCCTGTTCGTCCCAACCCGTTACGCTCGCTATGCCAGCTCGCTCCACTACTTGCCATACCGTTGCTCACAACCCGTTACGCTCGCTATGCCAGCTCGCTCCACTACTATACATACCTTTCGTCCCAACCCGTTACGCTGACTGTTCCAGTTCGCTCCACTACTTGCCATACCGTTGCTCGCAACCCGTTACGCTCGCTGTGCCAGCTCGCTCCACTACTGGACTTCATGTTGGTCGCAACCCGTTACGCTCGCTGTTCCAGCTCGCTTCACTACTGGATATACCGTTCGTCCCAACCCGTTCCGCTCGCTGTTCCAGCTCGCTCCACTACTACGCGATCGCGTTCGGTGCTCGAATGTCCAGCATGATTGAAAGTCCAACGTGCTTGACGGTCGTGTGGGAGGTGCTTGAAGGTCCTGACTCACCCCTGTCCAGCGCACGTCTTGTATTTCGCGCGCTGTATCGCGAAATGTGTGTGGCACCCCGAATAGCAATATATTCTAACAGAGAGGGTTTTGGCCAATCACAGAGTAGTAATAATATATTATGTATTTATCCAGTCAACGCTTACGCCCAGAAGGTCGTCGTCTATTTACTTTATAGTTTACTTTATAGCGCTATCGCGCACATGTACAGGTTGCTATGTCGCGGACGCAGCGCACCGTTGTCGCTGTGCGGCGCTCGCGGACGGTGGGGCTCGCAGCGGCGCCCGACGTCCGCACGCTACGTCGCTTCGCCGCGCCTGAATTCGAATTCAAAAACAGAAATTTTAGCGGGGAGGCAATATCAGCCAATCACAGCACGAATAGATATCACGCAGAAAATAAGCCAGTCCGGAAGATAGTGATATGCTATAGGGCAGGTTACTAATGCGTTAATGCAGGGCGGTAGGACAATGCGCTACGACAGGCTAAGGCCCAAAGACAGAGAACGGACTTACGGACAGACAAACAGACTGGAGACTCGGTTAGTTTTAGGGACTAGTTGAGCGTTGCGCGCTTCGCGGCGGTGGTTGTGGGTTTGGTCATTGTAGTGGATCGTTGCTCCGCTTGCCCGGCGGGCTGATTGGTCTGCTTAGACTACGCTTTGTCGTTGGGGGATAGGTATGCCTCCGCTTCGGCTCCGGCGGGCGATGGTTTCGTCAAAGGATTACATTGCTAAACTGGAACGCACTTCCAAAAGGACATGTATTTCTGTAATTACGAAGTGTGTATTTATGTAATTATGAAGTGTGTACTGCTGATTGCCTACTCCGCCTAAGCATCTTCGAATATCTGCCTGTACACAATGTTGTCAGTGTATGCACCGTCGTCTTCCTCCAGCTCTGGATACTCGATCAAAGCCTTGAACTTGGACCTGGATGTAACTCTCGACAGCGCCACATAGAGCTGTCCGGAGAAGCAGGGTGTCGCCAGATACAAACCTAGGTTCTGGACGGTTTGGCCTTGGGCTTTGTTGATGGTCATGGCGAACGCTGGTACAACTGGAAACTGCTTGCGTCGCAAGCGGAAGGGGAACTCGCGCGCGTCCCCATCGCTGACGAAGACGATCCTTGGAATTAGAACGTTTTGGCCTATGCGCTCGCCAGTCATGATGGTAGCATGAATGACGTGAGGCTTGAGCTGGACAACCCGCAGTCGTGTTCCGTTGCAGAGGCCCAAGTCGGGGTTCAGGTTTCTCATCATCATAATTGGGGCGCCTTCCTTCAATGTAAGCTTGTGGAGGAATACCGTTGATAGTCACCGAATGCAACACCTCCGGCTCGAAGAAGTTTCCTTCGTTGTCGTCATCCACTGAATCCACCGATAGATACTCGCGGGCCTCCCCGGAGAGTCGTTCAGAGACGGCTTGGTTGATGCGGTGCACCACGGCGTTGGTATCGTCAGATGGTCCTGCTCGAAGTACTCGTCCGTAGCAACCTCGGGATCGTTGATGCGGCGTACATCTTATCAATAATGTTCTTCAAACCCCGTGGAACAGCTCCAGTGTGTGATTTCTTCGTCTTCAATGTCGTCTCCTTCTTCGTAGATGTTGTCGATCAGCATATCGCGGAATCTTCACAAAGTCCCTGCCCAGGGACCTGTTGACCTCGTGTGTTCACCTCTCCCACTTGTAGGAGAAACTCCGAGAAAGCCGCGAGCTCTGCGGCGGTGCTTTCGTTACTTGCCGATTGTACACGCATGTTTTTCCGTGAGATGCAGCTGCCTGAAGTGTTGCCATAGCGTAGATGACTTCAGACACGCGTCGATGGTCTCCGCTGGTGTGCCGCGCACTACCACCGGCAAAATCTGGCGGAAGTCACCCGAAAGTACAAATACTTTTCCCTCCAAAAAGGCTCCTGGTCGTTACCCATGATGTCACGCAAAGACCTGTCGACCGCTTCGAAGGCGTGCCTGTGAGTCATCGGAGCTTCGTCCCAGATAACCAAACTGGCCCGCCTGGATCAACATCTTGAGGCGCGACTGTTTATAAATCGCACACGTCGACTTGTCGTTCAGCTTGAGAGGTATCTTGAACGTTGAATGCGCTGCGCCCACCCATGAGCAACAGCGAAGCAATTCCACTCGAAGCCACAGCAATCGCGATCTTCCCGACAGTCGCACCTTCCGCCGGATGCTGCAGCAGAGTTGATTCCAGCCTCCTTGGAAGTTCGTCAATAAAGAACAGCTTGTTGCCTTGAACTGGTGCTTCGGCCGCCTGGATGATTCTTTCCTCTTTTGCCGTAATATTCGCTGTCGTCAGCTGGCTTTTCTCCGCCAGCAATGCGTTTATGGCGAAGTGCTGGTATCCTCCAGTTCGCGTCGAATGAGGTTGTTCCGCAGCAGCGAATCCAGCACCACAGCCTTTAGTCCATTGAGGAGGTCAAAGTCCGCCACCATGCAGCCTAATATTGATCTGGAGCGGGTGTCGTTATCCTTAAGGGGGGTAAACCATCATATTCTCCTTTCTCCTGTCCTTCCAAGCCCCAAAAGCTGGTGTTCGAAGTCCTCGTAGAAGCGATTCCTGGCGTACGCGAACCTCCCGGAAACTTGGAGAATAAACAATGATAGTCGCGTTGGCGTGAGTTCGGCGCGCATCTTGAAGTGATTGCTCCGCTACTTTAAATCCATTCGGTAGTCGTCTTTCAGCAGCCCAGCGTTTGAGAGCGGTTTGGCGGTACGACGATGCGCAACACCATCCACCGTCCGGTGCTTTGGCAAGGACTGAGTGTCCAGCGCACAGCGAAGTTACGTCGCATAACCCTCCATGTCCTGAGGGCAGAACATGAATCGCCATCCGCCCAAGCGCCGCTTGAAGTATTGTTTGCAGGATGAACCCATTTCTTTGCCTTGTCATCCCATCGGGAATAGCTTCAAACAATCGGCGCTGCCCGCCTTGCAACCCCATCTCTGGGCTCAATTTCTGCGCAGTTCGAAGAAGCGGGTCAACATCGAGTGGCGACCACGCGTGAGAACTCGATCCGTTTGTCGCTCGAACGGAAGGTCACGAATTGCCTGTTCTCCAGTGAATCGTCAGCTGTACGGAGTGCGTCTGCTCTCGAAACGGAGTTTATAGTCATACATGCCTCTATCGGAGATATACTTTGCGTTCAGAAACCGAGAATCTGTTTCGGCTCCATCCTTACATTCGACTTCCGCCCAACGTTTCCCCAGTGATTACTGCTTCTGCCTGACCCTCTGTAGACGTTGTACCGCAGATATGACCGCGCAGGGCAAAGTACAAACTCCACGATGATATGCCTGTAATTGCGTTAGTGGATATCGATGCGACCACCCATTGTTAATGGTGGTTGCACTTCCTCCCTTTGAACTTGAGGAAATCCTGTGGTTGGTGGCGATCGTCTGGCGAGCGACAGGAAACCCGTTCACGTTTCCTTTTGGTAACCTCTACCCAACGGCTTCGCAGCACCCTTCGTGCACCTCCCGTCCTCCAGCGTTTCCGAGGTGTCCGCGCCATGGAACTATGAACGGCGAGGTGATGGTCTGCGCCGAAGGGGGTTGATTCTGGCGCCGAAGCTCCAGAAGCCAGCCATTAACGAAACATGATTTGTTCTTTAGTGTACGGGTTTCCAGGTCTGCGAGAAATTATAAGAACGTGCGTGCAGCAGGAGCCCCTGCCTGAAGTCCCAACGTAGATCTTGCAAGAACATCGTCCCAGTACGCCTTCATCCAGTGTCTTCAGCATCGCTGCGAAAGTTTCTCAAGCCAAACGCGGGGCATGATGTCCGGCATCTTGCGTTTTAGTTCGGTTCTGGTTCCTCCTGGATCTCTCCCGAATAACGTAGGATTCGCGTCGCGAGTGACGAAGACGTCCGGTTTACTGCAGTACTCGCACGATAGCCATGAATTTGGTGAACGGTAACATGCCCGTTGGACCCTCGGAAAGGTAGCCGCAAACGATGCAGCTTGTTGGGATTTGGTCCAGAAAGTGTCCTGAGCGATGCAGCGAAACGTTCTGCCGGCCCCTGTTTCTGGTGGTTGTATTCGTTAGTAGCTTCTCCCTCGCGCAGAACCGCCGGTTTCACCTTAGAAGCGCGTCTGCAACCCCGCTGTACTGATCGGCCCGTAGTTCAGCTTGATGGATGCCCAACGAAGTTGTTCTTGCTCTTCCACTTGGCTCGTTGATCTACGCAGTAATTGCCAGGAATAATCGTCCACCTTCATAGTACCGACTCGTCACCGACTTTCTGAACGGTAGTTATGCCCGGAGGGCATTTCACGCTTCTGCGCACCACGTTGTTGCATACGCCCAGGTCCAACCCAGTTCTCCATGCGGGAAGAAGTTAGGGGATACTGCAACGGGTCGTACACAGAGTGTGTCTCGAAAAGGCGCAACAGAGAGTGATCTTTGCACACAGAAGGATGTCGCGCGGGCTGTCCAAGTTGCCATCCTCGATAAGAGTCGCCCCAACTTCCGGAGACCGTGGGGAGGTTGTGAGTTCGCGGTTCGACCTCTTTTCGTAGCAGTCAAACACCATATCAACCACCTCCTTTCCTGCTGCCTGGTCGGCGCGCAGCTTCTCCGCGAAGTTGAGATATTGTTGCGCGAACGGATCAAACCTCCTCCATCATTTGCTCGATCTCCAGCAGCGTTCCGGAATCGAGGTCAGCGTGAAGATACCTCGGCGTCGTCTGCTCGTCGTTTACGTCTGGATCGACGATGATCTGGGCAAACTTGGGAGGCATGGGCTCATTTGTGAACGTATCGATACGCGGAAGTAGAGAGCCCAGGTAGACCCATGGCTCCTTGAATGCGATACGTATACGCCTCGTTGTCCCGCAACGCTCTCGTCTTGGTTCACGTCCCTGAAGTTGTACCGGCTGCGCTACAGGAAGCCCCAATGGACGTGAAGCGTTACCTTGGTTAAAAAATTACGTGGCGCCGAAACTCGGCGTCCGTAAAAATAACTGGTGCAATCGCGGAGGAGCGGCAGGTAGTGAAGGTAGCTGCACCGCCCCTCGTCAGCAGCCTTTCGGAATCTGCAGCCATCACGCGTTGCAATGAGGGCAGACCGTAGTCGGATAGAAATCTGTGGCGCCCATCGACGATATTGCCACGCTGAGCATGGAGACTTGAAATCCTCCTGTTCGCGAGTGCATGGCCTCTGCAGAGAAACTTGATCGGGACGAAAGACAAAAGTGGATGTGATAGAGAAGCAAAGTAAAAATCAAGCAATTTCCATGTCATTGGTGATCATGTTGTGGTGGCGCATGAATGAGACATCTCGATGTGCTCAGCTTCTAACGTTGAGATCATATCCCAGTGAACAAACTTCCGCGAAAATGAGCCTGGCTTGGTCTTGCTGCCCCTAAGCAGTGTCCTCCTCGAGAAACGGTCTGCCGATCAATGGCGCGGCTATCACCGAGATCGTGGTGACTACGCAGCTATTCAATGAAACCTGGAATGAAAACACTTCAGTTATCCTATGCAGGCATTGCACACGGAATAACCTCGCCTATCCGGTCGACGCCCTAAGCTGCTCAATCATCGCTTTGAACACGATGCCGGCGTTTCGGTAGAGATATTACTCGTAACGACGCCCGCCATCCTTTGATGTGCGCTGCTTCCTCGACGTCGCACTTCCTTCAACAGGAGCAATACGCACAGCCATGCACGAAGAATGCTACCGAGCGTATGTGCATTGTTAAAATGGACCGGCTCGATAGAGACCAAGTTCGCTGGAGTAAACGGACGTATCTGCAGCCGTCATTTTCGTGGTTAGAAGTCCACGTGATGATTGTGCGATTTGGTTTGGAGACACCTTTGGAGAAGTCTGCTTTCACTTGGCGAAACGAGTACCAGAGCTTCACTGTCACGGCGTAAAAGGAGTTCTCCTTCATGCAAAGTTTGCGACAGCTTCGATTCGGCCGTATCAGCGACTTTCCGTGCGCAAAGCAATTGCAGTGCAGCAATACATCCAACACGGGAAATGGCAATTCGCGCACTTCGCCGTGATGGAAGATACCATTTTGGTGAAGTTGAATCCGAGACTGGACCCTGCATTCGTCCGAGCAATCCCTGACCTCCATAACCTCGTCCGTGAGAGATAGCTGGTACTCCTTTTCTTCGTCCAACAACGCGAAGATCAGCTCGTCTGGCAAGCTTTGACGATCGCTACCGCTTGGCCAAGGGAGTTTTCGTGCTAGCAGTCGTACGTGGTGATCAATCGCTTGTTGAAACGCTCGCGCTACTCGAGTCGGCCTGCTAGCATCATTTTCAACTTTGATTCTCCAGCAGCACCGCGTTCAGTTTCGGTCGGCACGATACTTCCAGGGATCTCGTCATCGTCATATTTTGCTTCATCATCCACTTTCAGTGGGAATAGAGCGATGAATGTCTCCTGCAGTCCCGCTACTTGGGCGTAATTCTTTTATTTCTCGCTGGGACGCTTGCGCTGTTTACACTCGCCGTTTTACTTGGCAACAGGTGATCGTCGTTGCAGGGACGTGAGCTTCCTCCTCGCTCAACATTACCGACGCCTTTGGAGTCTTCCTGTGACACGGTGCTTTTGTCGCTTCGATATTTTGGCGCGCCAAACTTACTGTGAAGCTCGGCGTGTCGTGCCATGGCTGATTAGGTAGCGCCAGCGTCCATCGATTGCTTGTCTTCGGTGCGCAGGGAAGAAAGTCGGAGGTGAATCCCGACTCTTTACACACGGAAGCAGGGAAATGTAGAAAAAGGGTTTCGGGCGCAGTCTGTGCCCGAAACTGACCACGCACGATACTGTTATCTGCAAAAGGCGCCATGATAAGCATTGAGATGATAAAGTAGGTAATAACACTATCGCTGAGTATATCGACTTGGACTTACCAAGGGGCTTAGGAATTTGTCATAATCGATACAGCCCGATTTAGCAAAGGCGCTGCGTGAACGAAGTGTTTCTTAGCGTGCCGAGCTAAATTTCACGACGAACGCAGCTCACCAGCTCTAGCTTTGATACAGCAAAGCGCACCAACTCGTCGTCCGCAGCATCCGCTGCGCCACCTTCGAGTCGCTGAAGAAGGTTCTCAATGATCTGATACATAATCCGAAGTTGCGATGGTACGAGCCGACAACCAGGTTGGTCACTTCGCCGATATGCTCTCTCGCCTCTCCTCGGACTCAAACTCGGTCGTCTCAGGCTTTATCTGCAGTGCCATGCGGAACGCACAGTACCTCGTACTGCTGCTGCTGACCTACCACCGAGGAGTTTTGCTGGAAGTCAAAGACGGAGGCAGACTATATATCCTTTTCGTGCAGACGCACGAATATGGACCGCCCCTCGACGTATCCCCTCCATACCACCACGATCGATCTTGCTCGAAGTAGCGCCGCATTGCTAGTCTCAAAAATGTCAAAACGCCGCGACTTGGGTAGCTGCTATCGTCTAGAATCTGAACGTTCAGATGATCGTTGTTGACGACGTGCGTCCGGATGCGGCCCAACGGTCCTCGCCTTACCGTAGCGAACACAACTCCACATTGCGCGGTGCACAGCAGGCTAGAAAAGGCAGGAGGCGAGCATCTTCGTGTCGGAACGCGATGCCGTCTGCCCGAAACGTCTCGATGCCCTGGAGTTCTGGAGCAAGCTCGCTAAATCCGTTTGGCCCTGACGCTGTCAAACTCAGCGTACTGGGCTTAGCCCGTTCACTGGGCAAAGATCAGATCGTCCGACACACTCGTCGCGCGCGGTCGTCGTCCTCCCTCGATAGCCTTAAGTCCCCCGCCACTCGGGTGCCAAGTCAGCAACTGTGCAGCTTTTCCTGCTGGTTTTGAATCGCGAGCGCTGCGTGCATTTCAGCTGCCCTCTAGCATCGACCTTAGCAGGGTTCTCCACCATGGACAGATCCGCCTCGACCTTCTGTCGGTCCGATGTGCTTCCACTTCCTGAACAGGTCGTCGTCGTGGTCCGTCTCCAGCTCACTGCACTCGAAGCCGACGGGTGGAGGATAGCTTCGACAGCTCCTCCTCCAGGTCCTTCACCCTGGGCTCGCAGATAGTCCAGCTCGTCTTTCGGACGCTTGCGACGCCGGTTTGGGCTTCGCGTACGGAACTGCGGACGTCTTTGCCTCTGCGCTGGTCGAGTGAAGGCGACGATGTAGGCCTCCAGTCTGTTGTACGGGCTCGTCCTGCTCTAGAGGTGGGATATCTCCCAGTCGAGCATCATGCCGGAATCGCTGGCTGAAAGCGTCCACCAAGTGGCAGCCGGTCTCGATGGGCTGCGCGTTGGACCACCGGAAGGACAACATCTCGTCCAGAGCGGTCAGCAGATCGTTGTCCAGGCCGCCCCATCGAGAGCCGAAGCGGGAGGAGTCGAGTCCTGCATGACGATCGCCACTTTTGGCGTTGACTAATAATGGTGCTACTATTAATAATGGATGCTTAGGGTATGTTATCGGTATCTATGGTACTACGTAGAATAACGCATTGCTATAGTACTTGATACAGTAGCTATCAGTATACAGACGTTATACTGGATTTTAGTATGCAGCAGGATGCGATATTATATGGAGAGACAAGTTATAATATAGAGTATGTTAGCCTGTATCGGTATCTACGATATGAGCGCCTGGTTGGGAGCGCTGCAGCCATGAGCTCTTTGAGAGGAGGTTCTCAATCACCTGGTTAAGCATTCCAAAGGTGCGATGGTCGTGCCGACACCAGGTCGATCATTTCTCCGATGTGGCCTTGAGTGTCGGCTCCGGGGCTGAACTCGATGGTCTCCGGTCGGACGTCGATCACTGCGCGTAGGATGCAGCCCTCGGGTTTCGCACCCAGCGGCCTCGCCTTTAGTGAAGTCAAAGGTCGACAGTGTTTGACCCTCTCGCGTAGACGCACGAACACCGAGCCGGCGATCTCCCGCACCCGCTCCGACGAGCACGACGCGGTTCGTCTCGAAGTACCGACGCACGGCGAGCCGCGTGAACACTTCGGTCGGCGCGGCGGGGAGCTGCAGCGCGTCGACGATCGTGGCGTTCAGGGTGGTCGTTGTTGATGACGCGCGTCTGGATGCGGCCGGGCATGTTGTTGCTCTCGAACAGGCAGAAAGGACCACATGGGGCGCGCGGCCTGCATCGAGAAGGGCATGAGGGCGAACCTCCTTGAGTCCGAACGAGATTCCGCTCAGGTCCTGCTGGAGGTTGATCTTGCCAGCATCTCACGGTTGAGGTTAGCGATGCCGTTCGCTTCGAACAGCGACGTCCACCTGGGCGTACCTGCGCCTCGAGGCTGCCGCTTGAGCTCGGCGAAGATCATCTCGTCGGCGATGCTGGGCGCGGGGCGCCTCGTCGTCCCGTCCTCCTCCCGCTTCGACGTTGAACTCGGTCTTGACTGCGTTCCACGGGAACGCCTGCGCCGCCGCCTCCTGCTGGTGGTCGGCGATCGCGGCCTCCAGACGCTTGGCGATCTCGATCTGGCCTGAGGCATGGCGCGCAGCGAGGTTCTCCACAACCGTGCGGTTGCCTCCTCCTTCTGCGCTCGGCCACCTGCTTCCAGCGAGAACATCTCCCCTCGTCGTCACCGACGGGGACAAGCGGCGCCGCCCGCGGTCTGGTTGAGCGTCAGCTCCTCTCGAGGTCGCCACCTTGGCGCGCAGGTAATCGAGCTCGTCTTTGGGGCGCTTGCGGCGGCGTGTTTGACCTTCGCGTACGGCGTCGCGCGGGCATCTTTGCCCTTCTGGGCATTTGGCTGCTGCTGTTGCTGCTGCTGCTGCTGTGTTGTGTGCGACGGCCATGGACCGTCGGCGCACGGTATCTGCAGCGACGTCTCGTACGGTTGGCACCTCCAGCAGCTCGAAGGCGTCGGAGATGGCGAAGCCTCCATCCAGCGGCAGCGGCGTCGCCTGGCGGCCGCTTCGGGCGTGAAGCGAGCATCTCGTCCAGCGCCGCCAGCAGGTCGTCGTTGGTGCCGACGCCCAGCGGGAAGCGGCGCGAACGCCGCCCCTTGGCGGACGGGTCCATTCCGTGCTCCATGGTATCCGATACTACGCGTACTACCTGTTCCTGCTGCGGGGTCTTGCGCTGACCGGAGACTGCGTCTCCTCCTCCTCCTCGCCTGCACGCCGCTCGCCATGCAAGACGCGTCAGGCGATTACAGGTCTCGAGTGTTAAGCGCCGTACGCATGGAGTAATCCGCTGCAGCAATTAACGGGATGGAGGTCATCACGGAACGTGCGCACCGCCACGCTGCCAACTATGAATGTGTGCTTAGGATTTATAGGGGTTATGCTGTACCAGTGCGTGTGGCCTGTCCGGGCGAGCGCGCGGATCTTCATCCTGGCGGCGAAGAAGCGCGTGTCCAGCACGTACTGCTTTCGCCGCGCGCTCATATGGCTTTCCGCTGCTCGGGCGTCATCTGCAGGATGCGCTCGACGGCAGCGGCACAGATCGGCGCCCTTGACGTACGTGGCCATGCCCTGACGCCCTGCGGCCGTGCTCGCCGTCGAAGTTGCCGCACCGGCTGCTTGTCCACCACCGTGCTCGGTGCGGCGAGTACCGCCGACTCGGCCGCAGCAGCCTCATTCATGGGCCGCGTCGGTGTGCACGATCAGCGCCGCTTCGCGCGGGCCTGGTTGATGTAGTGGCCGTAGCCCTCCAGCACGCTGGTGCACCAGGAAGCTGTCCCACCATCATCCTGCCGAAGATGTTGCCGGGCACGCGCCCGTGTCACCGTCACCTTCGGCTGCGCGCGGATGGACTCGTCGTACGTCTTGCGTATGAACGTGTTGTAGATATCCTGGTCCACGAAGACGTCCAGCGGCGAGGAAGTCCGGGCGGACAGCCAAGATCCAACACGGCGTTCGTCCCCTTGAACACGCTGTACAGATCATTCATCGAACAAAAGTCAATCCCCGCGGCTTTGAAGCTCAACATGCAACACCGAAATCGCGGCCAAGAACCTTTTCAGCGGTGTGGACGAAGTGCCGTCAGAGAAGTTCTTGGCGTGGGCGGCTGCCTTCGCCCGAGCTGGTGTCTTCGCGTACAGCGCCGCGTCCGACGTCGTTGCCCGTGTATGACGCGCGCGTTGCGGGTTGCCCTTCTGCTGGTACCACATCCGCACTCGCCTCGCGCAGATCGCCGTCTTGCACAGCACCACATCCACGCGCCAGTAGTGCGCCGCCACCAGCTCGTACATCTCCACGTTCGGCATCAGGTACATGGGCTTGCTCGCGGGCCACGACGTGTCGGGCACGCTGTCCCAGAAGTGGTTCATGAAGATCAGCGGCGTCTTGGGGCTGGTCAGGTACGTCAGCTTCTTGCCCGTCTTCTTGTCGTCGAACTCCAGGTCCAAGACCCACCGAGGCAGCGCTCGACCCTGCACATCTGGAAACACATGCAAAATGGTGTCAACGACCAGAACCATCTTCAGGTTCGGTGTAGCAACCTACGCCAGACGTAGCCATCGCATCTTCACAGTAGCCGTCTCCTCTGATCCCTGAGGGCAAGAAGACCTCCACGTCGGACAATCCGCCGACTTCTGTTGCAGGTTCTTGTCGTCCCGTTGGAACCTGCCAACGCTGCTGTCCTTGTCTCGTTGCGCCCGAAGTGCGAGTGATGACGCTCTCGCGGTGCTTCATGCAGCCTTCTGCAGCATGGCGAGGTGCAGGCGCTCGCTGTCGTCAATCTCTGAGCGTCGAGCAGTAGCTCGGGCGGGTAGAAGTCCAGCTCGTGCTCATTCTCGACCTCGTCGAAGTGGAGGACCGAACGCCACCAGCTGTCAACAATAAAACAATAACAACGCGCCGACCAAGCCAGCAGCCTGGTGGTGCAGCGGCGAATCGGAGGCGAACGAGGATGCACGAACGCCTTGACACGCGAGGAGATGGACACGCCTGCATCGTCGCGATGTGCGGTAATGCGCACTTTTCCAATTGCGCGATGTAGAGTGACTGGATGAGAATTGAAGTACGCGTGCGGAGCTATCCGCTATCCGGCTGCGGGCGAGCTGCTGTCTGTCGTGCTGCAGTCTATCGAGCTGCTACGTAAGCCTAGTCTGGGCGCTGCAGGTGGTGACCTGTCCGCGATCTGCCACTTCTTGAACTGGCGGTTACTATTGTGATGACGAACACCAAAATGCGATGTGCAACCTCACCAGCAGTTACCACTGCCCGATTTCCCTCGATGGAGCGAATGCCACTGCTCACTTTCGAACTCGCTCGCTGGCAACTGGACGTGGGCGAGGGCGACCGCCGAGGCGTTGGCGCGAGGTGTTTCACGCGCTGGCACGGATTCTGACGGTCTCGTTGCTATTGAGAACGCCAAGTGAGATGGCGAACGTGCGCATCCGACGACCGTATTCCAAGCACGAGTAATGCGCAGACCAAATTCTCGACTGTTCACAACCAACGGCAGCACAAGTGAAAAGTGACGACGTTTCCGCGTATGGGAGGAATCGTTTCAGGTCGACTCGCTCGACTAGGAAGCGGAGAACTACTGTGTCACTCGAGTAACAAGGCGGTGCTGGTTGTGGTCGCTGAAAGATGCTGCGTCGTGACTGCTGGCGGAGCATTTCTTCATGTTGCTGGGAAGGAGAAAGTCTCCGTGACTATGCTCAGCGCATCGCTGACCTCTCTGGGGTTCAAGTGCTGGGAGATGCAATGACCTCATCTACCGCACCCTCAAAACTCGATGCACGGCCAGAATTGTAGCGAAGACCGCCGACAAGAGGAAACAACAGACACAATTCGTGATGTCTAAGAAGGTATATACAGTTAATGAAGCTTCATGTGCCTCTACTGTCCCTCCGCCGGCGATACCTTTGCCAATGGCTTCTCGAAGCAAAAGCGTATCGATCATCTGGTGCATTAACCCCATGTGACCCGGTAGGTGCCGACCACGAGCTCCGTCATCTCGCCGATATGAGCTTTTGATCTTCGTGAAGCGAAACGGTCATTTCGGGGCTCGCGAAGATGGCCATCCGAGTGATAGATCCAGGCCACCAACACCTGTCACTCGCGTGCTCCCGAAGCTGAGGTGATGTTGTGCAGTAGCCCTTCTCACGCAGGCGAACGAAAACGGAGCCGTCCATCTCGACGTAGAGCTCCATCCACCAGTGCGGTTCTTCTCGAACACTCGTCGGAATGCAAACCTTCGAACTGTTCTTGGCTGGTGCGGACCTACTGGATCTTCTCGATCATGGTGACGTTCATGCGATTATCACCGACAACTTCGGTCTTGAACGGGCCGAGCATCATTTCTGGCCGTGTCTGTACCGCAGGATGCCCACATTGTTCGGTGTACCGCTTCGGACGAAAACGGTAGCAAGCGGACGTCCTCGTGACGGACTGACACGCCGTTCGGATCTTGGTGCACCTTGGTGCCGTTGTTCATGTCACGGTTGACGTGAGCGATGCCGCTCAGCTCAAACACCGTATCGATTTCGGCAATCTGCGACTCAAGGCTTTCGTTCAACAGCGCGAAAACGAGCTCGTCGGTCATGGCCTGGCTGGGAGCCCCGCGGTGCCACTTCCATTGAATGTAGGAGCGACGCCGCGCGTCTCGCTGGTGCTGGTCGATGGCAGCCTCAAGGTCCTCGCGACGTTCAGCTGTCCCTCGAGCATGGCTCGCAGCCTCATGTTCTCTACAACCGAGGCGGTCCGCCTCCTTCTTCTGTCTCTCGGCGATCCTCTTCCGGAGAGCAACACGTCTCTCGAAGTAGTCCACCAGCGTCTGCGTCTGCATCGACAGCAGCGCCTGTGTCGCTGGATGGCCGCCGCACTGACGGGGACCCGACATCCGGCTTGGTCTGCAGCGACGCCAGCTCCTCCTCCATGTCGGCCCACTTGGCTCGCAGATAGTCCAGTTCATCCTTCGGGCGCTTGCGGCGCCGCGGCTTGTTCGTCTTGGAGTGCAGACGCCCGCACGTCTTCTTTCTTGCCCGGGGCTAACGATGTTGCTCCTGTGGGCTCTTGGCGATGTTAGACCGACTCACGGACGGTCGCTGGCGAACGTCGTGGACTTGTCCGTCGTGACGCCTCATCCGTCGCCAGCAGTGCCTCGCCTCAATGGCCAGTATGCCATCCAGCTCATCGCCGAATAGAGGCGTCTCATCCGCCACGACATTAAACGCGTCGGCCACGGCGCGGCGTCTGCGAGCGATAGCACGTCGTCCAACGCCGCCAGCAAATCCTCGTCCAGAGCTCCGACACCGCCTGGATCACGAACTCCTGACAACTGCTCTGCTGCATGGCGGAACTTCTATAATACACTGCACAGCCCGCTGAAAAGAGCTGGTCAACTCGTGGAGATCGTTATCTGAGCCGGTAGAGGGGCGGAACGAGAAACTCAGCTTGGGATCGGCCGGTAGGGCAGCAGCAGGTGGTGGCTCCGCCTCTGGTGTCTCGGGGCCAGACGTTGTCCGCCGGTGGTGCCGTGCTGCAAGAACGGAACTGAACTGCCAGCGCAGATCGAGCAAACGAGCATGGCGTGCACCTGCTGTGCGCACGAGTGGGCGCCAACGCTGGAGTAATCGACCGGATGTTTACGGGACGGGCGCAGCACCACCACCACGAGACCAACCCGGCCAGCACGACGGAGTCGGCCACGATACGCTACCGTTGTATGCTTGGAACGGTGCACCGAGATCAATGGGCCCTCCTGGAAGATGCGTCGTCCTCCATCGCTGCTCCCCGACGCGTGCTCTGCATATCGACGGGGCTGACTGACCGTGGGCAGGGAGCTAAATGTAAATGCACGACCATCGAAGTAGCTTCCGGATGCCAGTCAACCCGCAAGTGCTGTACGCCGGCAGCATCGAGTACCACTCGAACCACCGAGAACGCATGGACTTGGTGGTCCCCAGTCGCCCTGACTCGATGCACGCCAGCGTCCTACACCTCTGCTCAGACGTGTAGTAGGAGCTCCAGGTTCTCGGCTACTCGTCCATCTTGACCGGCTCGCTGCTCGGGGCCGTCCGCAACGCTCATGATCCCGTTCACCGAAGACACGGACATCGCCTACAGTGGAGAGATCTCAAGCGAAAGCGTGCTGGCTGGTGCGACGTCTTCATGAACCGCATCTGGCGAGTCTGTAGCCCCAACGCATCCTAGCGGGCAACCGCTACCACCGGACAACCCGATCGCCAAGAACTTCGCCGTGCCCTACGTGGATCTCTACTCCATGGAGAAGACCAAGGACGCGGCGCCTTCTCGATGCAAGAGCCCACAGGCTGAACGCTCCCAGCTACCGCTTTGAACCGGGGTAATTAGCTTGGCGCAGTCGCAGACTAACGGACGCAGTTGAAACCTCTGCGCGGCGGACGGTTTCGGTCCGAAAGCGCCTGTCGTTTCGTTCAACGGACTAAAGGACCTTGTTGGGCGAGCTCACTCTCTGACGGACCTTTCGCCTCCAAGCGCGTGCAAGAGCTGGATCGACATGCAAGGAGCCTCTGTGTGGTGCGCGACGGACCTGTCGAGATACGATGACGACCTGGAAGCCGACCTCATAGTCGACACCGATGGCTCCTCGGACAACCCAGTCCGCGAAAGCCATCGAGTCCGTCGAAACCCCGACGTTGGTCATCCGTTGTGACGACTACGAAGCGGCGCATGGTGTTCTGGTCCATTGTGCTCGTCGCGCTGGCGATCGGCGTGTGCATTCTTCTCGACTGTGGAGATGCGGCTGCTACCTCGCTCGTTTTTCAAGCCCAAGCGTGCTCGCCGCGAGTGCTGAAGGCCACGACATGGAGTATCACTCGGACCACCGGTTCAACACCATGATCAAAACCATCAACACCTTCCCAGCGCCGTCCTTCAAGCCCAGTCACGAGGCGCTCTGCAACGACTCGGACCGACAAGAACGCGGGTACCAATACTGTCTCCGATTTCAGGCCGCAAAGACTGAACTTCGCCCAGGCGCCGACCGCACTGGACCTGTTGCTGCCTCAGTCGTCCTCAACGCTGTTACGCCAGTTACTGCACTTGCTGCTTGTCGATGTGTACGAGGAGCTCAAGCCCTGGACTACAACCCGATTCTGGCGTTCGGCTCGTTGCTGGGTGCTGTCCGCAACGGGTCCATGATCCCATTCACGGAAGACACCGACATCGCGTACGTGGGCGATATCTCGGGCAGAGTGAACTCGACGAGGCGCTTTGGAAAAGGGCTACCACCTCTTCCACCGGAATGTCTGGCGGGTTTGGTGCCCGACGCATCCACTGGCTGGCAACCTGTTTGATCCTGAGCGCACTATCGTCCAAGACTACTCCGCCCTCTTGGACCTCTACTCAATGGAAAGGAAGGAGGGCAAGGCATTCAAGATGGACGAATAGTGGCACGCTCCTGCCTACCGCGTGGAACCATACTCGGAGTGGGTGGTCAATGGTTTGCCGTACGACACGGTACATGACCCAGAATACTTCCTGCTTGAGGAATATGGACGGACTACAAAGAGCCTACGCCTCGCAGACTGCTATTGTGAACCAGCTCCAAGTTTCAGTCAATTCGCAACAAATAAAACTTTAGACATTCAATGAACACAGTTTTCTTAAACGAGGTTTTGGCGATAAACTTGCTGCAGTTCGCATAACCTACATACTACTGTATTACTATTACAGCAACATTTCGACGTGTTTTATTCGGTACCGTAAGACCACTTCAGTCGTGTCGCTATAATAGAGAACTCGGCTAGAGATCTCTACAAATGCAATCTACGATCGCGAGGCTTGGGCGTCATGTAATCGCTTCCGTATTCCGATAGAAGCAGGAAGTCTGGATCGTGAACGGTGTTGTATGGCACGCCATTAATCGAAACTTTTGCGAACGGCTCAACGCTCTCAACCGGAAGTCTCTGTGCGCAGGAGTTCCTGCATTGACCACGAACTGTTAACTTGCTGCTCCATGGCGTACAAGTCCACGTACGGAACCGTGTAGTCCCCGACAATCGAATGGCTTGGATCAGCAGCTGTGACGCGAGTGGGTGTGTCGGCGCTACACAAACCCGCCAAATATAAAGTCGAAGAGGTGATAGCCCTTGCGCCACAGTCTCTCGTCGAGTTCTCCACCGTCGACAATACTTCTCTATACGCGATATCAACGTCTTCAGTGAAGGGAATCATGCCCCGTGGCGAACGGCGCCTAAGAGTGTTCCAAATGTAAGGAGAGGAACAGCTCAATGGCCTTCAGCTCTCCATACATCAGCAAGTAGCATGTAGCAGGCTTCTGGAGAAGCACAGCTTCGCTGGTGATTGGCGTAGAGGATGTCCATTCGATCGGCGTTGGCGCACAAAGGATATCCTTCCTACCGGAAATTGGTAGGCAGTAGCGGAATTTGCGGTACTTGCGATTGTCCGCGTTACACAAAACCTCGTGGCTACCGCTGAACCGTGGTGCGGATTGTGCTCTCGACCTTTCATCACGGAGTAGAACTCAGAGCCGTCTTCGACGCACTAGCATATCGGTGTGCCTCGGTCTCCGGAACTGTTGGGACTGTCTCGGCCGGAATCTCGCCTCTTCTGGTTGCTGGAGCCTCGGTCTCCTTCAAGCCTCCCTCATTCGTGGTGGAGCCTCAGTTTCATCAGACTCCACCTCACTCGTGGTAGATTCAGTACCTTCAGCCTCCCACCTCAAGTGGCTTTCTGCTGCGGGTGGTGATCAGTTGATGAGGAGCCCAGCATATTTGGCGACAATAGGCCCTTGGGTCGTAGAGATTCGCAGCTAGCGGGTGGATGGGAGCAACACATACGCGCCAGTTGTCGTCGTAGTAATAGAGGTTGTAACCTTTTCCCAGCTAGTGTGATATCTAGTGCGGTTCCGGCTAGTTCTCCACTGAAGTGACGTTGGTGCCTTCAGTCAGCCCGTCACCAGAGCCATCCTCGCTTTCATTGCCCAACTTGACGATTGGAGATACCCCTGCCGCTTGAAGCTCCACGAATACATCCACAGAATCATGCAGAACACTCGCCAGACACGGCGTCGACGGTGATTGACGAACAGAAGATCAATGCGATCGGCGCCGGCGCAAAACTCGGGATCATTTCGAAGATTGGGCAGTGGAAGTCGAGACATCCTCACGAGCATTGTCACTGCACAACGCCTTGGTTCTCCTTCGAAAACGGGTGCTGGAAGCGCCTCTGCAGCATCGTGTAAAATCGTTGGGTAGAAGCGTACTCAATACTTTTAGCGTCAAGCACATTCGGGATGCAGGCGGCCTCCAAATGCGCATGCGCGTCTATCGTCTCTGGCTCATAGCATCACTGGAGACTTTGCTGTGCTGGTGACAGGACGAGATTCACGTGCGGAACGAGTCCGCTGAAGCTGTGATCTTCCGATCCGAGTCGTACAGATGCGAAGCCAGCGGGTGCGTTGGTGCCACGCACGCGCGCCACTCGTCGTCATCGAGGAAGACGTGGTAGCCCTTCTGCTTAACGCCACGTTAAAACCATCACCCAGCGATAGCTCCCGGTGTACACGATGCTTGTGACACCTACGATGCACCGAATTGGTGTCTGCGCCGAGGTAAAGTTGGCGTGTGACGCGTCAATCGCTTCCAGCTCTTCAAGTACGTCCGTAACCAGCAGGCGTAACACTCGCCGACACAGCGTCAGCGAGACTGTCGGATCAACAGATCAATGCGGTCAGCACCTGCACAGAACACCGGGTCGTCTGGCTCGTGATGGGGAGGCGTATATCAACTTGCGCTCGTCGGCATGGTCGTCGGCGCACAATGCCCTGCTGCCACGGATGTTGGCTCGATATGGTCATGTCCTGGATCATGGCGTAGAATCGTGTCGGATCGGTAGTTGACATTGGCGGCGTCAAGCATGGCGGGGCTGCATCGTGGGTCGAAGCTGGCCCAGCGCGGGATAAACTGCATCTCAGTCGTGAGGGTGGCGACGCCGAAGACTACAAAACAAAGAACGGCGCAGTCTTGGCAGGCCTTGACAGGCGTGTTGTCGAAGGTAGAAGCGGTTTTCTTGGTGTCGCATCGATCTCAACCTCCTTCTATCTTCGTCGGTGTAGTTGTCCGTTGACGGGAGTACAGCCACGACATTCTGAGCATGACTGTTCTGCGGACTCGCACTGCAATGGAGACCGAAAACTTGGAACTGGGGCTGGTCAGCTCGTGTTTGTGCATGTAGACTTTAAATTGGCCGTGGGGTCCCATGATGTGCGAAGCCAGACCAAGATCAATAATCTCACGAGCTAACATAAGACCAGCATGATCTTACCCTGCGACCATGTCATTATCAATCAATAGGATACGTTGGCTGAAACTTTCAGCGCGGAGTTTACCGAGGACGCTGAAGTTGATCTTCCTGAAGGGGACGGTCATCATATCAAGTGTACAAACTGTGCTGCGAATCCAAGCACAGACTCGTCCTCGCCAAGATGCATGTTGTATATTTAGGCGCCTTGGTTTCCTATCCAACATGCGGGGATGCAGCGTGCAGTTTCCGAGCGGATAAGTTTTCCCAACGCCAGAGATCCATTCAAGGAGAGGGCATTTTGCTCTTTTGTAGCGGCGCGACCATCACGCTCCACCGACGGACTCTTGCGGCTTCATCACGCCGCGGTCGCACTCGCGTTCAACCCACCACGCCACTCCCTGGGTTGGCCTCTCCGATCCAGTCGGCCCGCCGCGGTTCAGCTTCCACGCGTCGACGCCCTCAACCATCGAGTCCCAGGCTAGCATGTGAATGGACTTCCTTTTCCCCATGACCTGTACTCGGAAGGGAATGATGGCGTACTTTTGTAGGCATCTAAAACGACAAAGCTGTTAGGGTGGTGCCTTTGTTCAGCGTCATCGTCTTCACTCAGACGAGTATCCTCAACACCCCAAATCTTTGATGGTGTTCAGACTTGTGTCCGCTGAACCCTCGACTTTCTTCCTTTCGCGACTCGCGGTGTTTTCTCCGTGTTGGTTTCCTCGAGAATGCGCCTTGAGGTCTGCGAGGCGGGCTTGAGGTAGTCTACCCTTATCCTCTTCTAGCAAATTCTTCGGATCGTGAATGGTGTCGAAAGGTAACCCATTGATCGAAATTTGAGAAATGGCTCGCGGTCGCTTAGGTAATCCGAACTCCGCATCGTCCACGACTCGCCATCTTCATTTTCAGCCATTCTGTACAGATCGACGTAAGGGATTTCGTAGTCCTCGGCGAGTGGCGCGTCTGGATCGTAAAATGGCTGGCAAGGGGTGCGTCAGCAACGCACAGCGCCAAATCCCATAGTCAAAGAGGTGGTAACCTTTCTTCCAAAGGCGACATCTAGAGCCCCGCCGCTAGTGATAGTACCAGAGTACGCTATGTCAACGTCTTCAGTGAATGGGATCATGGACCCGTTGCGAATGGCGCCTAGGAGCGTTCCAAAGGTGATACAGGATCTGATCCATTAGCTTTCAGTTCATTGTAGACGTCGGTGAGAAGCATATGCAGGACGCTGGCATAGCACTCGTTGAAGAAGACTGGAGGGCGAGCAGCTCCATACGGTCAGCTCCGGCACAGAAACTCACAGCTATGCGACCCGTGATAGGAGGCAATGGCGGTAGGCGATTTGACGACCGATATCGCTGCAGAGCGCCTTGTGTGAACCATTGAACGCAGGGGCTGGAAGTGTCTCCATCTCCGTAAGATCGTGAGAATCGGTCGTTTGGATCGTACTCGACGCTCTTTACATCGACCTGGTCTGCAGAGCAGCTATCATCAACGCTGGTAGTGGGCTTCTCTGTGTCGGTGCAGAGCGGTAATCTCTTCGGTTGAGGCGACGACGAGTCACATGCGGCACGGAGATCCTATTTTGCAATCAGGGTCGTACAAGGCGAAGCAAGAGGGTGAGATCGTACAACACGTTCCAGTCCCCATTGTCCTGAAAGAGGTGGTAGCCCTTCGCTCGCAATGCAGGCTCAAGGACGCATACTTGGGAAATGTTACCACTGTAAGAGATGCTCGAGAACCCAGTCGGAACCGCAGCAGCAGAACTATCTCGACATTTCATCGGGCATACTGAAGTCGACCCTCGGAGCTGCTCCAGCAACTTGAAGTCCTCAAATGCGTCCGAAACCAGCAGTGCATCACACTCGCGACACAGCGTCAGGCGGATCGGATCAACAGATCGATCGCGCACAGTGGACCGGATAGTACTCAGACTTGCGCTCGTCGCATGGTCGTCGGTACACAATGCCTCATGCTTGCCACGGAATGTGGCGGGATCAGTATGTCGAGGCCTGGATCATGGCGTAGAATCGGTGATCAGATCGGTAGTTGACATTGGCGGCGTCTAGCATGGAGGGCTGCATCGTGGGTCGAAGCTGGCCCAGCGCGGGATAAACTGCATCTCGGTCGTGAGGAGGCGATGCCGAGGGCTCGAAGCCGAAGCCATCGCAGTCTTTGCAGGTCGCGAAAATCTTGACTGTAGCAAAGGCTTAATAACGACGTCATCCTTGTCGACACCGAGATCAAGTTCCGCGTCATGGTTGGCGAGATGGCTCGGTAGCACAGCGACGACGATCCTCCATGATCTGGTAGAAGGTCTACGCGTGCCGGAGAGCTGCTATGACGGCCGATGCTTGAACACGCTCAAAGCAACGGGACACGCGAAGTTGCGAGTTGGTTGCACCGGAAACCATGCAATACCGTTGCGCCAGTCGCTTCCACTTCGCAGCATGCGCGTGGCCTATCAAAAGGTGGAAAGATACCTCACTACTAATTTGACCCTCGATTAGGCATTTTGGGAAAAGTCTGAATAGGTATTGTGAAAAGCACTCAGAATTCATGGATGTAAGTCGGCTGATTTAGTGCCTTATTTAGAGACAGGAACCCTTATGTATTTCTACCATCCTTATTTAGAATTGGGTACACTAATTATAATCGGTCTTATGCAGCATCGCGTCAAAGCTATTTAGAGTCGGAATCGATTTGGTCTCTAAATAGGCTGAAATGTCAGTCTCCTCGGCTTCCGAGGAAGTCCGCACAAATAAACCCACCGAGCAAGCGGCTATGCAAACACAAGCCAAGATATCAGTCAAAATAGGAGAATCAACAGGACGAGCAGAACCAGCGTCCGTGTCGAGGACGCGGAGTTCCGCTTCGACCCAGGGCAGCGGTAACCTTACGCGAGAACGGAAGACTCGTAGCCGCGCTAGCTGCTTCGATATTAAGAACGTGCGCCCTGGTACTAATCTCTACGCTAAGCCGTCAAGCGCCACTGAGTAGTGCAGCCACAGCTCTCCATCGAAATTCTGCGGCATACATCGTGTCTCCGATGTCTCTCCCTCACCACTCAGTTCTGACAAGATGGCTTTAGAGCCCAGTCCCAACTCCTATTTAAGCCGACTTACTCAGATTAGTACCCACATTAACTTCCTATTCAGTACAAATTCCACGTATCGATTTTTTTGCTCCTGCCCTGATTTACAGAGCTATAGAGGGACAAAATCACCAGTTTTCTAATAGTTCTGAAGTAGACTAGCCGATCGCCGCCGCTTCTGCGGTAGATTAATGTCAGTTAGTCATAGGCGGTTCGCTCGCTGTTCCAGCTCACTCCACTATTTGTCATAGCCCTCCGCATCGCCCCGGATCTCGGATTCGGCGCAACCCGTTACGCTGTTGTGCCAGCTCGCTCACTACTTGCCATACCGTATGTCCCAACCCGTTATCCTTGCTGTGCCAGCACGCTCCTTCACTGAACATTAACCGTTCGTTGCAACGCCGTTACGCTCGCTGTTCCAGCTCAGCTCACTTTGCTTAACTTCCTGTCGCAGTATTATCGCTCAGCTGGATCAGCTCACTCGACTATTTAGTATACCGTTCGTTGCAGCCGTACCCCACGATCTTCCAGCTCACTTCACTACGCCCATACCGTTCATCCACGCGAATTCCGCTCGCTTTAACGCAGCTCGGCTCCACTACTGAACATACCGTTCGTTTCACCCGCTCGCTTCACTAGCATGGCCCTACTGTATTCGTCCCATACCGTTACGCTGGCTGTACCAGCTCAGCTCCTGCTATTGATCTACCACTTCGTCACAGACCCGTTACGCTCGCTGTGCCAGCTCGCTCCACTATCGCTTCGCCTACTGTTCGTCCTGCACCCAGTTACGCCCGCTCTTCCAGCTCGCTCCACTACTCGACATATCGTTAGTCACAACCACTTACGCTCGCTCGTTAGCCAGCTCGCTCTCTGCTTAGCGATACCGTTCGTCGCAGCCGTTACGCTCGCTGTGCCAGGCTCATCCACTCTGCGCTACTGTTCCCAAAGCTGCCGTGTACGCTCGCTTCGTCGCCAGCTCCGCTCACTCATGACTTCCTGTTGGTACAATCCGTTACGCTCGCTAGTTTGCTCCCTTCACTTCTATCAACCGTTTGTCCCAATCCGTTACGCTCGCGTTTAAGATCGTTCCCAACGGCGTCTACAGTTCGTCTCAAACCGTTACGCTCTGAACTATACCGTTCGTCTCGACCCGTTACGTTTGCTGTGTCAGCCTGCTCTCACACTTGGTCTACAGTTCGCAATCCGTTACGTTTGCCAGGCAGTTCCTGCTCCACAATACTTGACACACCTTCGTTACGCAACCCATGTTCCGACTGCGCTGTACCAGCGTCTATTGACTTCCTGTTGTCAGTCAATCCGTTTACGCTCTGGCTGTTCCAGCTCGCTTCACTACTGTATATGGAGTTATGCTTCTTTCACCTGCTTTACATTATACCATGTCCCTGTTCCGCTCGCTGTTCCAGCTCGCTCCACTACTCACGCGATCGCGTCTGCGCCTACGTCCAGCACTTGAAGTCCACGTAGCTACGGTCGTGGGAGGTGCCTTTAAAGGTCCTGACTTACCCCTGTTCAGTTAGACTGTCTCATTTCCTGGCGCGCTGTATCGAAATGTGTGCGGCACCCCTGAATAGCAATACCATATTCTGTAAATGAGAGGGTCAGCCAATCACAGAGAGGCAATAATATATTGTATTTTATCCAGTCAACGCTTACGCCTGTAGGTTGGGTCGTCAAGCCCATTTCATTTTATAGTTTACTTGAGAATAATGCGCACATGTGGCAGAAGTCAGGCCGCACGGCGCACCGTTGTCGCTGCGCGGCGCCTGCGGATTGCGGGTCGCAGCGGCGCCCGACGTCCGCACGCCGTCAGTTTCCGCTGCGCGACCTGAATTCAAAACAGAAATTTTAGCGGGAGGCAAGCATTTCAGCCACCGGCAGCACGAAATAGATATCACGCAGAAAATAAGCCAAATCCGGAAGATAGTGATAGCGCCAGAAAAGCAGGGGTTACTAATGTTAATGCAGGGCGCAGCAGGACAATGCTGACAGGCTGGGTACCAAAGATGAGTGAACGACCATGGACAGACAGACTGAGACCTGGCGGGTTTTAGGGACTGTTGATGTTTCCGCGGCGGTGGTTGTGTCAATGGGATTCGTTTGCCTCCGCCTGTCTGGCATGGATTGGTTCACGGATTACGCTGGTCGTTGGGATATGCCTGACCTGCCTGCCCATGGGCGATGGCTCTGGCCAAATACTGCATTGCTGTCCTGGAACTACCTCAAAAGGAGCATGTATTCTGTAATTGAAGTGTATTTATGTAATGCGAAGTGTACTGCTGACTGCCCGGCATCTGCCTGGGCATACCCTCGAATATCTTACCGTACATTGCCGTTGTCGTAAAATCTGCCGTCTCCAGCCTCCACATCGACCAAAGCCCTAGCACCCTGGACCTGGATGTAACTCCTGACAGCGCCACAGAGCTGTCCGTGGGAGAAGCAGGGTGTCGCCAGATACAAACCAGGGTCTGGTTTGTCTGGCCTTGGGCCTTGTTGATAGTCACAAGAACGCTGGTACTAACTGAAACTGCTCAGGCCGTAAGCGGGAAGGGGAACTCGCGCGCGTCCACGCCGACGAAGACGATCCCTGAATTAGAATACCTGGTTTTATGCGCTCAGTCATGGCTGGTAGCATGAATGACGTGAGGCTTGAGCTGGACAACCCGCAAGGCCGTGTTCCACCAGAGGCCCAAGTCGGCCCAGGCCTCTCATCACTGTACTGGGGTGCCCACTGCTTCAGGAGGAATACCTGCTGATAGTCACCGGAATGCAACACCTCCGGTCAGCAGTTTCCTCTGCTGTCGCCTCATCCACTGAATCCAATGATAGATACCTCCTGCGGGTCTCCCCGAGAGAGTCGTTCAGAGACGTATTTTGCTGACGCAGTGCACCTACGGCGTTGGTAGTCGTCAAGATATCCGCTGGTTGTGCTTACCTGTCCAGTAACCTCGGGATCGTTGATGTCGGCGGCTATCTTATCAGTGTTCTTTCAAAACCCTTCGTGGAAATAGCCCCTGTGTATTTCTCTTCGTCTTCTAATGTCATCCTCTTTCTGCAGATGTTGTCGATCAGCATATCGCGCGACCTCTGCCACAAAGTCCCTGCCCAGGAATCTGCTGATCTCGCGGCCCACTCCTCCACTTGAGAAACTCAGAGGAGCCGCGAGCCTGCGGCGGCGCTTTCGTTACTGCCGACTGTACACGCATGTTTTCCGTGATGCAGCTGCACTTGAAGTGTTGCTACAGCGTAGATGACTCTGCAGATACGCGTCGATGGTCTCCGCTGGTGCGCCGCGCACTACCACCGGCAAAATCTGGCAAGCCACCTGAAAGTACAAAATACTTTTCCTGGGTGGCACCCTGGTCGTTACCTGCAGATGTCACGCAAAGACCTGGTCACGACCAGCCTGAAGGCGTACCAGAGTCATCGAGCCGTCCCAGATAACCAAACCGGCCTGCCTGATCAACATACGATCTCTGATAAAGACTGCCTATAAATCGCATACGCTCGACTCTGTCGCTCAGCTTGAGGTAATCTGAACGTTGTTCGCGCTGCGTCACCCATGAGCAACAGCGAAGCAATTCCACCTGAAGCCACAGTAACGTGATCTCCCGACAGTCGCACTTTCGCCAGATAATGCCGCAGCAGAGTTGATCTTCCCAGGCCTCCCGGGCCAGCTCAATAAAGAAGACAGCTTGTTGCCTTGAACGGTGTCAGCCGCCTGGATGGGATTTCAACAGCCTGCTTTCATTGCTGCTCGTTCAGTCATTTCGGTCCGGCAATGGTTTTGAAGGGGAGGCTGACTGAAATTCTCCAGTCTGCGGCTGATGGTCTGCAGCGGAACCCAGCACCAGCCAGTGGGTAATGTCCAGCTGAGGGAGGTCAAAGCCCGCCAGCCATGCAGCCAACATCTGGAGCAGGTCGCGCATATCCTGAGTGTGTGGAACCATCTGTGTCTTCCTTCTCCGCTGCAGTTGAGGCACACGGTGACTCCATGCTGCATGCTGGCAAAGGCGACCATGGACTGTATGGCGCTGAATCGTGCGATTGGCATTAGCATAGCACGGGTGAACAACGCTGACTGCATTGAGAGCAACGGAAAAGAAACGCAGTGTCTCTACTGGTATCTGTTCGAGACTCATGCTAATGTTATGAAGGTTAGTTGGTCAACAATTGATCTCCAATCGCTCGGACCACCAAGTCCTGCCCTCGTTCGTACATGTACATGTAGATTACTGTACAATGTCCGCCGCCATCTCTTCGACCTGACTCACCTTCCCAATGTCGAGATCAGTGTTGGCAGGCGTCGACCACACAACCGTCCGCATGATGCAGCCCTGCCTCACGGCCCTTGGGTCTTCTCGTTGTCGATTGAGCTGCTGGCTTCCAGGGTTTCGACTCGAGCGACATTCAAATCCTTTGCAGCAGCCGAACAGAACTGCTGCCTTCGTTCTCAACACAGCTGGACCAAGTCAACATGAACCGTCGAGGCTTGACCACAAGAGAAGCCTCGATTTGACTTGGGCGGTGGGATCACGACATGGTCGACGGTTATAGCATGGCAATAATGGTCGAAGTTCAGGAAAATGGTCGGACGGACAGACCTTTGATCTGTAATTCATCGAGTGCCGCAGCGACGGAGTGACGTCCGAGACTCGGAACAGCAGTACATGCAGACGTTTGTGTGTGTTGGGACGAAACTGCATTTGCTTCATGCTTAAGTTGAAGTCGAGAACTCAAAGAATGATAGACCCGAGCGGTCCCGCTCTCCTCGAACACCTTGCCGATCTTGGCGAACTGGTGCTCTTTCTCTTCGTCCAGCAACGCAAAGACGAGCTGGTCGGAAGCTGACACACTCCTCGGCCACGAAATACGTGTATTCCGGGCGCAAGTCGCACGTGGTCATCGATAGCGCTCCGAAGTGTCCTCGCAATTTGGAATTGGCGACCAGCCATTGCATGCAACTTCCGATTCTCCCGCACTGTACTCACTGTTGCTGCTGACGATTCATCGTGGCCTTCATTTCCCTGTTGTGACTTTCTTCCCGGAGCCGTCGAAGCATTTCGGTGTCGCTTTGTTCAGCCGCTCCACCACACAGTAGTCATTTTGTCGTTGGTCATTGTGGCTCAGTGACGCTAGCAGTGCCCCAAGCTCTATCACTTGCGAGTGCAGGTTTGTGCCTGCAAGTCTTCGATCGGGTGTACGGGAATGGCCGTTCTCCTCGGTCTATAAGCTTTGCGTTGGTTCATTTGTTCCAGGTTCTTCTAGCAGGTTTAGGAGATATTCTGTATCGCTTTCATCGAAGGTGTCGAATTCGATCGAAGGGTGGTAGCTCGGCATTCGATTGACCATGCATCCGTCGTGATTATGTGTCCATGTTTCTTTCGTAAACGAGGGGGGGGCAGAAGGTGGGGCCTCACCACCATCTTGGTGGGGGCAGGAAGGTTTCGTGAAGTAAAGCCACTTATTGCTGTGCTGAGCTGACCGCGACAGATTAGATCTACTGTAGAGAGTTCGATCGCAAGAGCGTATTCAACAGAGGCCAGATATACAGGCAGTTCGAGAGAACAAAAGGCAAACAAGCGGACACGTCTCCATATGAGCTAGAGATCTTATCGAAGTTTACCAAAAAGTATGATTTAGCTACGTGTGCGTTACGTGGTCATCAAAGAAATCCGAAGCATCATCCATTTGTCGCTGTGCGGACTTGACGATCGTCGTTACTGTTGACTCCGAGGGAGCGCTGCTTCTAGGGTGCTTAAAATGACACAAAACGAACGCGCAGCACTTTGTTCGCATTCTCATTCACGTTAACCTTCGTGAGTTCAGCTAATGCCCTGACAGCGTGTTGTATGGGCACCAACAAGGCGTCAGCTTTGAGGAAGTCAACGAGAGCGCTGCTAACTGATCTATCACCGCCCGAGCGACGACCCCAGTCTCACGATCGTACATCTCTCGGCCGCCCATTCGAGATCGAGGTCTGTGTCTACAGGCGCCAACCGAGCAAATGTTCGCATGATCGAGCCTTGCGGTCTTCCTTGGACTTGCGGTTTCTGCTCTTCTAGCGGTATCGGCTCGACAGAAGCCCACATCTTTGGAGCAAGCGAACATATCTGCTATCGTTATACTCAACGTAGCATGACCAAGAAGCGACAGATTGGTGCGGTTTGTCGGCAGACCATAGAAGAACCGTCGCTCTGACTTCGGCAGGTAGTGAACCGGGAACTTCGATGTTGTCAACAGTGACTGCTTGCGAGTATTTGTCGCGCACCTGAATATCGCGGAAGTGCTCGGACGGCCAGGTCTTCTACCCGTGAACCGCTGCGCTTGTGCGACGTCCGATAATCGAATTGACAAGATACTAACGCTGGAGTGCTGGAACGAGACTCCGTTGTCATCTCGACGACGACAGATTAACCAAGTCGTAAGTTCTAGACTGAGCAGACTACTGCGGGCTGAACGACGCAGAGAAAACTTGATCGCAAGGACGAAAGACGAAAAGTGGATGTGATAGAGAAGCAAAGTAAAATCAAGCAATTTCCATGTCATTGGTGATCATGTTGTGGTGGCGCATGAATGAGACATCTCCTCGATGTGCTCCAGCTTCTGAACGTTGAGATCATATCCCAGTGAACAAACTTCCGCGAAAATGAGCCTGGCTTGGTCTTGCTGCCCCCCAAGCAGTGTCCTCTCGAGAAACGGTCTACAAAGACCCGGATCAATGGCACGGCTATCAACGAGATCGTGTGACTACGCGAGCTATTCAATGAAACCTGGGCCAGAAAACACTAGTTATCCTATGTGCAGGCATTGCACACGGAATAACCTCGCCTATCCGGTCGACGCCCTAAGCTGCTCAATCATCGCTTTGAACACGATGTCGGCGTTTCGGTAGAATGTACTCGTAACGACGCCCGCCATCTCTTTGATGTGCGCTGCTTCCTCGAGGTCGCACTTCCTTCAACAGGAGCAATACGCACAGCCATACGAAGAATGCTACCGAGCGTATGTGCATTGTTAAAATGGACCGGCTCGATAGAGACCCAAGTTCGCTGGAGTAAACGGACGTATCTGCAGCCGTCATTTTCGTGGTAGCAAGTCCACGTGATGATTGTGCGATTTGGTTTGGAGACACCTTTGGAGAAGTCTTGCTTTCACTTGTGCGAAACGAGTACCAGAGCTTCGACTGTCACGGCGTAAAAGGAGTTCTCCTTCATGCAAAGTTTGCGACAGCGCTTCGATTCGGCCGTATCAGCTTTGACTCCGTGCGCAAAGCAATTGCAAAGTGCAGCCACATCCAACACGGAAATGGCAATTCGCGCACTTCGCCGTGATGGAAGATACCATTTTGGTGAAGTTGAATCCGAGACTGGACCCTGTAGTTCGTCCGAGCAATCCCGCTGGCCTCCATAACCTCGTCCGTGAGAGATAGCTGGTACTCTTTCGTCCAACAACGCGAAGATCAGCTCGTCTGGCAAGCTTTGACGATCGCTACCGCTTGGCCAAGGGAGTTTTCGTGCTAGCAGTCGTACGTGGTGATCAATCGCTTGTTGAAACGCTCGCGCTACTCGGAGTCGGCCTGCTAGCATCATTTTCAACTTTTGATTCTCCAGCAGCACCGCGTTCAGTTTTCGGTCGGCACGATACTCCAGGGGATCTCGTCATCGTCATATTTTGCTTCATCATCCACTTTCAGTGTGAATGAGCGATGTGAATGTCTCCTGCAGTCCCGCTACTTGGGCGTGTAATTCTTTATTTCCTCGCTGGGACGCTTGCGCTGTTGTACACTCGCCGTTTTTACTTGGCAACAGGTGATCGTCGTTGCCAAGGTGACGTGAGCTTCCTCCTCGCTCAACATTACCGACGCCTTTGGAGTCTTCACTTGTGCACGGTGCTTTTGTCGCTGTCCCCGATGATTCTTGGCGCGCCAAACTTACTGTGAAGCTCGGCGTCGTGGGCCATGGCTGATTGAGTGAGCCCAGCGTCCATCGATTGCTGTCTTCGGTGCGCAGGGAAGAAAGTCGGAGTGAGAATCCCGGGACTCTTTACACACGGAAGCAGGGAAATTTAGAGATAAGGGGTTTCGGGCACGCAGTCTGTGCCCGAAACTGACCACGCACGATACTGTTATCTGCAAAAGGCGCCATGATAAGCATTGAGATGATAAAGTAGGTAATAACACTATCGCTGAGTATATCGACTTGGACTTACCAAGGGCTTAGAATTTGTCATAATCGATACGTACCCGGTTGTAAAGGCGCTGCGTGGAACGAGTGTTTCTTAGGGCGTGCCGGCTAACAAATTTCACGACGAGTACACGCAACTCACCAGCTCTAGCTTTGATACACAGCAAAGCGCACCAACTCGTGCTCGTCCGCAGCATCCGCTGCGCCACCTGTCGAGTCGCTGAAGAGAAGGTTCTCAATGATCTGATACATAATCCCGAAGTTGCGATGGTACGAGCCGACAACCAGGTTGGTCACTTCGCCGATATGCTCTCGCCTCCTCCTCGGACTCAAACTCGGTCGTCTCAGGCTTTATCTGCAGTGCCATGCGGAACGCACAGCCCGGTACACTCGTACTGCCGCTGACGCTGCCACCACTTGAGGAGTTTTGCTGAAGTCAAAGACGGAGGCAGACGTATATCCTTTTCGTGCAGACGCACGAATATGGAGCCGGCCACCTCGACGTATCCCTCCATACCACCACGATGCGATCTTGCTCGAAGTAGCGCCGCATTGCTAGTCGTGCGCAAATGTCAAAACGCCGCGACTTGGGTAGCTGCAGCTCGTCTAGAATCTGAACGTTCAGATGATCGTTGTTGACGACGTGCGTCCGGATGCGGCCCAACAGGTCCTCGCCTTACCGTAGCGAACACAACTCCACATTGCGCGGTGCACAGCAGGCATAGAAAAGGCAGGAGGCGAGCATCTTCGTGTCGGAACGCGATGCCGTCTGCACCCCCGAAACGTCTCTGATGCTCCTTGGAGTTCTGGAGCAAGCTCGCTAAATCCGTTTGGCCCATGACGCTGTCAAACTCAGCGTACTGGGCTTCCAGCCCCACGTTCAGCTGGGCAAAGATCAAGTCGTCCGACACACTCGTCGCGCGCGGTCGTCGTCCTCCCTCGATAGCCTTAAGTCCCCGCCACTCGGGTGCCAAGTCAGCAACTGTGCAGCTTTTTCCTGCTGAGTTTTGAATCGCAGCCTCCAGGCTGCGTGCAACCTTCAGCTGCCCTCTAGCATCGACCTTAGCTTGAGGTTCTCCACCATGGACAGATCCGCCTCGACCTTCTGTCGGTCCGCGATGTGCTTCCACTTCCTGAACAGGTCGTCGTCGTGGTCCGTCTCCAGCTCACCGCCAAGGCCGACGGGTGGAGGATAGCTTCGACAGCTCCTCCTCCAGGTCCTTCACCTGGGCTCGCAGATAGTCCAGCTCGTCTGGACGCTTGCGACGCCGCGGCTTGGGCTTCGCGTACGGAACTGCCCGGACGTCTTTGCCTCTGCGCTGGTCGAGTGAAGGCGACGATGTGGAGCCTGCAGTCTGTTGTACGGGCTCGTCCTGCTCTAGAGGTGGGATATCTCCCACCCGAGCATCATGCCGGAATCGCTGGGCCCCCGAAAGCGTCCACCAAGTGGCAGCCGGTCTCGATGGGCTGCGCGTTGGACCCACCCGAGAAGGACAACATCTCGTCCAGAGCGGTCAGCAGATCATTGTCCAGGCCGCCCCATCGAGAGCCGAAGCGGGAGGAGTCGAGTCCTGCATGACGATCGCCACTTTTGGCGTTGACTAATAATGGTGCTACTATTAATAATGGATGCTTAGGGTATGTTATCGGTATACTATAGTACTACGTAGAGATAACGCATTGCTATAGTACTTGATAACAGTAGTATACCCAGTATACAGACGTTATACTGGATTTTAGTATGTGCAACGGAATGCGATATTATATGGAGAGACAAGTTATAACATGTAGTATGGTGTTAGCCTGTATCGGTATCTACGATATGAGCGCCTGGTTGGGGCGCTGCAGCCCATGAGCTCTTTGAGGAGGAGGTTCTCCATCACCTGGTTAAGCATTCCGAAGGTGCGATGGTACGTTCCGAGCACCAGGTCGGTCATTTCTCCGATGTGGCCTTGAGTGTCGGCTCCGGGGCTGAACTCGATGGTCTCCGGTCGGACGTCGATCACTGCGCGTAGGATGCAGCCCTCGGGTTTCGCACCCGACGCGGCCTCGCCTTTAGTGAAGTCAAAGGTCGACAGTGTGTTGACCCCTCTCGCGTAGACGCACGAACACCGAGCCGGCGATCTCCACGCAGCCGCTCCAGACGAGCACGACGCGGTTCGCCCGAAGTACCGACGCACGGCGAGCCGCGTGAACACTTCGGTGCGGCGCGACTTGGGGAGCTGCAGCGTCGACGATCGTGGCGTTCAGGTGGTCGTTGTTGATGACGCGCGTCTGGATGCGGCCGGGCATGTTGTTGCTCTCGAACAGCAGAAAGGACCACATGAGGCGCGCCACGGCCTGCATCGAGAAGGGCATGAGGCGAACCTCCTTGAGTCCGAACGAGATTCCGCTCAGGTCCTGCTGGAGGTTGATCTTGCCTAGCATCTCACGGTTGAGGTTGGCGATGCCGTTCGCTTCGAACAGCGAGTCCACCTGGGCGTACTGCGCCTCGAGGCTGCCGTTGAGCTCGGCGAAGATCATCTCGTCGGCGATGCTGGGCGCGCGGGGCGCCTCGTCGTGCCGTCCTCCTCCTCCGCTTCGACGTTGAACTCGGTCTTGACTGCGTTCCACGGGAACGCCTGCGCCGCCGCCTCCTGCTGGTGGTCGGCGATCGCGGCCTCCAGACGCTTGGCGATCTCGATCTGGCCCTTGAGCATGGCGCGCAGCTTGAGGTTCTCCACAACCGTGCGGTTGGCCTCCTTCTGGCGCTCGGCCACCTGCTTCCAGCGAGAACATCTCCCCTCGTCGTCACTGACGGGGACAAGCGGCCGCCCGCGGTCTGGTTGAGCTTGGTCAGCTCCTCGTCGAGGTCGGCCACCTTGGCGCGCAGGTAATCGAGCTCGTCTTTGGGGCGCTTGCGGCGGCGTGGCTTGGCCTTCGCGTACGGCGTCGCGCGGGCATCTTTGCCCTTCTGGGCATTATTTGGCTGCTGCTGTTGCTGCTGCTGCTGCTGTTGTGGTGCGACGGCCATGGGACCGTCGGCGCACGGTATCTGCAGCGATGTCTCGTACGGGTTGGGCACCTCCAGCAGCTCGAAGGCGTCGGAGATGGCGAAGCCTCCATCCAGCGGCAGCGGCGTCGCCGTGGCGGCCGCTTCGGGCGTGAAGGCGAGCATCTCGTCCAGCGCCGCCAGCAGGTCGTCGTTGGTGCCTACGCCCAGCGGGGACAGCGGCGCGAACGCCGCCGCCTTGGCGGACGGGTCCATTCCGTGCTCCATGGTATCCGATACTACGCGTACTACCTGTTCCTGCTGCGGGTCTTGCGCTGACCGGAGACTGCGTCCTCCTCCTCCTTCGCCTGCACGCCGCTCGCCATGCAAGACGCGTCAGGCGATTACTAGGTCTCGAGTGTTAAGCGCCGTACGCATGGAGTAATCCGCTGCAGCAATTGACAGGCGATGGAGGTCATCACGGAAGCGTGCGCACCGCCACGCGCTGCCCAATCTTATGAATGTGTGTGCTTAGGATTTATAGGGGGTTATGGGCTGTACCAGTGCGTGTGGCCTGTCCGGGCGAGCGCGCGGAGCTCCTTCATCCTGGCGGCGAAGAAGCGCGTGTCCAGCACGTACTGCTTTCGCGCGCGCTCGACATGGCTTGCCGCTGCTCGGGCGTCATCTGCAGGATGCGCTCGACGGCGGCGCAGATCTCGGCGCCCTTGACGTACGTGGCCATGCCCTTGACGCCCTGCAGGCCGTGCTCGCCGTCGAAGTTGCCGCCCAGCAGCTGCTTGTCCACCACCGTGCTCGGGTGGCACGAGTACCGCCGACTCGGCCGGCAGCAGCTCATTCATGGGCGCCGCGTCGGTGGTCACGATCAGCGCCGCGTTCGCGCGGGCCTGGTTGATGTAGTGGCCGTAGCCCTCCAGCACGCTGGTGCACAGCAGGAACGCCGTCTCCACCATCATCCTGCCGAAGATGCTGGCACGCGCCCCGTGTGCACCGTCACCTTCGGCTGCGCGCGGATGGACTCGTCGTACGTCTTGCGTATGAACGTGTTGTAGATATCCTGGTCCACGAAGACGTCCAGCGGCGGGAAGTCCGGGCGGGACAGCCAGCAGTCCAACACGGCGTTCGTCCCCTGAACACGCTGTACAGATCATTCATCGAACAAAGTCAATCCCCGCGGCTTTGAAGCTCAACATGCAACACCGAAATCGCGGCCAACGAACCTTTTCCCAGCGGTGTGGACGAAGTGCACGTCAGAGAAGTTCTTGGCGTGGGCGGCTGCCTTCGCCCCGAGCTGGTGCTTCGCGTACAGCGCCGCGTCCGACGTCGTGTGCCTCGTGTAGATGACGCGCGTTGCGTGGGTTGCCCTTCTGCTGGTACCACATCCGCACTCGCCTCGCGCAGATCGCCGTCTTGCACAGCACCACATCCACGCGCCAGTAGTGCGCCGCCACCAGCTCGTACATCTCCACGTTCGGCATCAGGTACATGGGCTTGCTCGCGGGCCACGACGGGCTGTCGGGCACGCTGTCCCAGAAGTGGTTCATGAAGATCAGCGGCGTCTTGGGGCACAGGTCATGGTACGTCAGCTTCTTGCCCGTCTTCTTGTCGTCGAACTCCAGGTCCAAGACCCACCGAGGCAGCGCTCGACCCTGCACATCTGGAAAACACATGCAAAATGGTGTCAACGACCAGAACCATCTTCAGGTTCGGTGTGCCCCAGCAACCGACACTTGACGTAGCCCATCGCATCTTCACAGTAGCCGTCTCCTCTGATCCCTGAGGGCAAGAAGACCTCCACGTCGGGACAATCCGCCAGCTTCTGCTGCAGGTTCTTGTCGTCCCGTTGGAACCTGCCAACGCTGCTGTCCTTGTCTCCGTTGCGCCCGAAGTGCGAGGTGATGACGCTCTCGCGGTGCTTCATGCAGCCTTCGTGCAGCATGGCGAGGTGCAGGCGCTCGCTGTCGTCAATCTCCTGAGCGTCGAGCAGCAGCTCGGGCGGGTAGAAGTCCAGCTCGTGCTCATTCTCGACCTCGTCGAAGTGGTGAGGACCCGAACGCCACCAGCTGTCCAGCAATAAAAACAATAGCAACGCGCCGACCAAGCCAGCAGCCTGGTGGTGCAGCGGGCGAATCGGAGGCGAACGAGGATGCACGAACGCCTTGGACACGCGAGGAGATGGACACGCCTGCATCGTCGCGATGCTGCGGTAATGCACGCACTTTTCCAATTGCGCGATGTGAAGTGACTGGATGAAGTGGGAATATGAAGTACGCGTGCAGGAGCTATCCGCTATCCGGCTGTGCAGGCGAGCTGCTGTCTGTCGTGCTGCAGTCTATCCCGAGCTGCTACATGTAAGCCTAGTCTGGGCGCTGCAGGTGTGGTGAGCCCTTGTCCGCGATCCTTGCCACTTCAACTTGTGGCGGTTACTATTGTGATGACGAACACCAAAATGCAGATGTGCAACCTCACCAGCGGATACCACGCTGCCCGATTTCCCTCGATGTGGGCGAATGCCACTGCTCACTTTCGAACTCGCTCGCTGGCAACTGGACGTGGGCGAGGGCGACCGCCGAGCGTTGGCGCGAGGTGTTTTCGCAGCGCTGGCACGGATTCTGACGGTCTCGTTGCTATTGAGCCAACGCCAAGTGGAGATGGCGAACGTGCTGCATCCGACGACCGTATTCCAAGCACGAGTGAATGCACAGACCAAATTCTCGACGGTGTTCACAACCAACGGCAGCACAAGTGAAAAGTGACGACGTTTCCGCAGTATGGGGAGGAATCGTTTCCAGGTCGACTCGCTCGACTAGGAAGCGGAGAACTACTGTGTCACTCGAGTAACAAGGCGGTGCTGGTTGTGGTCGTGCTGAAAGATGCTGCGTCGTGACTGCTGGCGGAGCATTTCCTCATGTTGCTGGGAAGGAGAAAGTCTCCGTGACTATGCTCACGCCATCGCTACGACCTCTCTTGGGGTTCAAGTGCTGGGAGATGCCCAATGACCTCATCTACCACACCTAGCACCCAAAACTCGATGCACGGCCAGAATTATAGCGAAGACCGCCGACAAGAGGAAACAACAGACACAATTCGTGATGTCCAAGAAGGTATATACAGTTAATGAAGCTTCATGTGGCCACTACTGTCCCTCCGCCGGGCGATACAACTTTGCCCATGGCTTCGAAGCAAAAGCGTATCGATCATCTGGTGCATTAACCCCATGGTGACCCGGTAGGTGCCGACCACGAGCTCCGTCATCTCGCCGATATGAGCTTTCTGATCTTCTGATGAAGCGAAACCGGTCATTTCGGGGCTCGCGAAGATGGCCATCCGAGTGATAGATCCAGGCACACCAACACTGTCACTCGACGTGCTCCCGAAGCTGAAAGGTGATGTTGTGCAGTAGCCCTTCTCACGCAGGCGAACGAAAACGGAGCCGTCCATCTCGACGTAGGAGCTCCATACCACCACCGTGCGGTTCTTCTCGAACACTCGTCGGAATGCAAACCTTCGAATGCTGTTCGTGGCTGGTGCGGAGCCTACTTGAATCTTCTCGATCATGGTGACGTTCATGCGATTATCACCGACAACTTCGGTCTTGAACGGGCCGAGCATCATTTCCTTGGCCGTGCTGTACCGCAGGATGCCCCACATTGTTCGGTGTACCGCTTCGGACGAAAACGGTAGCAAGCGGACGTCCTCGTGACGGACTGACACGCCGTTCGGATCTTGGTGCACCTTGGTGCCGTTGTTCATGTCACGGTTGACGTGAGCGATGCCGCTCAGCTCAAACACCGTATCGATTTCGGCAATCTGCGACTCAAGGCTTTCGTTCAACAGCGCGAAAACGAGCTCGTCGGTCATGGCATCTGGCTGGGAGCCCCCGCGGTGCCACTTCCATTGAATGTAGGGAGCGACTGCGCCGCGTCTCGCTGGTGCTGGTCGATGGCAGCCTCAAGGCTCCTCGCGACGTTCAGCTGTCCCTCGAGCATGGCTCGCAGCCTCATGTTCTCTACAACCGAGCGGTCCGCCTCCTTCTTCTGTCTCTCGGCGATCCTCTTCCAGGAGAGCAACACGTCTCTCGAGTAGTCCACACCAGCGTCTGCGTCTGCATCGACAGCAGCACCTGTGTCGCCGTTGAAGATGGCCGCCGCACTGACGGGGGACCCGACATCCGGCTTGGTCTGCAGCGACGCCAGCTCCTCCTCCATGTCGGCCACCTTGGCTCGCAGATAGTCCAGTTCATCCTTCGGGCGCTTGCGGCGCCGCGGCTTGTTCGTCTTGGAGTACGGAGCAGCCCGCACGTCCTTGCCTTTCTTGCCCGGGGCTAACGATGTTGCTCCCTGTGGGCTCTTGGCGATGTTAGACCGACTCACGGACGGTCGACTGGCAGACGTCGTGGACTTGTCCGTCGTGACGCTCTCATCCGTCGCCAGCAGTGCCTCGGCCTCAATGGCCAGTATGCCATCCAGCTCATCGCCGAATAGAGGCGTCTCATCCGCCACGACATTAAACGCGTCGGCCACGGGCGCGGCGTCTGCGAGCGATAGCACGTCGTCCAACGCCGCCAGCAAATCCTCGTCCAGAGCTCCGACACCGCCTTGGATCACGAACTCCTGACAACTGCTCTGCTGCATGGCGGAACTTCTATAATACACTGCACAGCCCCGCTGAAAAGAGCTGGTCAACTCGTGGAGACTCGTTATCTGAGCCGGTAGAGGGGCGGAACGAGCTCGAAAGCTGCTTGGGATCGGCCGGTAGGGCAGCAGCAGGTGGTGGCTCCGCCTCTGGTGTCTCGGGGCCAGACGTTGTCCGCCGGTGGTGCCGTGCTGCAAGAACGGAACTGAACTGCCAGCAGCAGATCGAGCAAACGAGCATGGCGTGCACTGCTGTGCGCACGAGTGGGCGCCAACGCTGGAGTAATCGACCGGATGTTTACGGGACGGGCGCAGCACCACACCACGAGCACCAACCCGGCCAGCACGACGGAGTCGGCCACGATACGCTACCGTTGTATGCTTGGAACGGTGCACCGAGTCAATGGGCCCTCCTGGAAGATGCGTCGTCCTCGCCATCGCTGCTCCCCGACGCGTGCTCTGCATATCGACGGGGCTGACTGACCGTGGGCAGGAGCTGCACGACCATCCAAGTAAATGCACGACGGCCGCCCATCCAATTTTGCTGTCGCGAATCCATTGCGCTCGAAAGCTGCACACAAACGGCGACAAATGACGTGGGCCGCTCGTACTGCACCCCGCAAGTGCTGTACGCCGGCAGCATCGAGTACCACTCGAACCACCGAGAACGCATGGACTTGCTGCTGCCCCTCGCCCTCGACTCGATGCCACGCCAGCGTCCTACACCTGCTGCTCGTGGACGTGTAGTAGGAGCTCCAGGTGCTCGGCTACTCGTCCATCTTGACCTACGACTCGCTGCTCGGGGCCGTCCGCAACGGCTCATGATCCCGTTCACCGAAGACACGGACATCGCCTACAGTGGAGAGATCTCAAGCGAAAGCGTGCTGGCTGGTGCGACGTCTTCATGAATCGCATCTGGCGAGTCTGTGTAGCCCCAACGCATCCGCTAGCGGGCAACCGCTACCACCCGGACAGCCCGATCGCCAAGAACTTCGCCGTGCCCTACGTGGATCTCTACTCCATGGAGAAGACCAAGGACGGCGGCGCCTTCTCGATGCAAGAGCCCACAGGCTGAACGCTGCCCAGCTACCGCTTTGAACCGGGGTAATTAGCTTGGCGCAGTCGCAGACTAACGGACGCAGTTGAAACCTCTGCGCGGCGGACGGTTTCGGTCCGAAAAGCGCCTGTCGTTTCGTTCCAACGGACTAAAGGACCTTGTTGGGCGAGCTCACTCTCTGACGGACCCTTTCGCCTCCAAGCGCGTGCAAGAGCTGGATCGACATGCAGAGGCCTCGCAATGTGGTGCTGCCGACGGACCTGTCGAGATACGATGACGACCTGGAAGCCGACCTCATAGTCGACACCGATGGCTCCTCGGACAACCCGAGTCCGCGAAAGCCATCGAGTCCGTCGAAGAAGGCCCCGACGTTGGGTCATCCCCGGTTTGTGACGACTACGAAGCGGCGCATGGTGTTCTGGTCCATTGTGCTCGTCGCGCTGGCGATCGGCGTGTGCATTCTTCTTACTGTGGAGATGCGGCTGCTACCTCGCTCGTTTCTCAAGCCCAAGCAGTGCTCGCCGCGAGTGCTGAAGGCCAGCGACATGGAGTATCACTCGGACCACCGGTTCAACACCATGATCAAAACCATCAACGCCTTCCCAGCGCCGTCTTTCAAGCCCAGTCACGAGGCGCTCTGCAACGACTCGGACCGACAAGAACGCGGGTACCAATACTGTCTGCCGATTTCAGGCCGCAAAGACTCGAACTTCTGCCCAGGCGCCGACCGCATGGACCTGTTGCTGCCTCAGTCGTCCTCAACGCGCTGTTACGCCAGTGTACTGCACTTGCTGCTTGTCGATGTGTACGAGGAGCTCAAGGCCCTGGACTACAACCCGATTCTGGCGTTCGGCTCGTTGCTGGGTGCTGTCCGCAACGGGTCCATGATCCCATTCACGGAAGACACCGACATCGCGTACGTGGGCGATATCTCGACGGGCAGTGAACTCGACGAGGCGCTTTGGAAAAAGGGCTACCACCTCTTCCACCGGAATGTCTGGCGAGTTTGTGTAGCCCCGACGCATCCACTGGCTGGCAACCTGTTTGATCCTGAGCGCACTATCGTCCAAGACTACTCCGTGCCCTACTTGGACCTCTACTCAATGGAAAAGGTGAAGGAGGGCAAGGCATTCAAGATGGACGAATGGGGTGGCACGCTTCCTGCCTACCGCGTGGAACCATACTCGGAGGTGGTGGTCAATGGTTTGCCGTACGACACGGTACACGACCCAGAGTACTTCCTGCTTGAGGAATATGGACCGGACTACAAGAAGCCTACGCCTCGCAGACTGCTATTGTGAACCAGCTCCAAGTTTCAGTCAATTACGCAACAAATAAAACTTTAGACATTCAATGAACACAGTTTTCTTAAACGAGGTTTTGGCGATAAACTTGCTGCAGTTCGCATAACCTACATACTACTGTAGTACTATTACAGCAAGCATTTCGACGTGTTTTATTCGGTACCGGTAAGACCACTTCAGTCGTGTCGCTATAATAGAGAAACTCGGCTAGAGATCTCCTACAAATTGCAATCTACGATCGCGAGGCTTGGGCGTCATGTAATCGCTTCCGTATTCCGATAGAAGCAGGAAGTCTGGATCGTGAACGGTGTTGTATGGCACGCCATTAATCGAAACTTGTGCGAACGGCTCAACGCTCTCAACCGGAAGTCTCTGTGCCTTGAGTTCCTGCATTGACCACGAACTGTTAACTTGCTGCTCCATGGCGTACAAGTCCACGTACGGAACCGTGTAGTCCCCGACAATCGAATGGCTTGGATCGTACAGCTGTGACGCGAGTGGGTGTGTCGGCGCTACACAAACCCGCCAAATATAAAAGTCGAAGAGGTGATAGCCCTTGCGCCACAGTCTCTCGTCGAGTTCTCCACCGTCGACAATACTTCCTCTATACGCGATATCAACGTCTTCAGTGAAGGGAATCATGCCCCCGTGGCGAACGGCGCCTAAGAGTGTTCCAAATGTAAGGAGAGGAACAGCTCCAATGGCCTTCAGCTCTCCATACACATCAGCAAGTAGCATGTGCAGCACACTGGAGAAGCACAGCTTCGCTGGTGATTGGCGTAGAAGGATGTCCATTCGATCGGCGTTGGCGCACAAAGGAGTATCCTTCCTACCGGAAATTGGTAGGCAGTAGCGGAATTTGCGGTACTTGCGATTGTCCGCGTTACACAAAACCTCGTGGCTACCGCTGAACCGTGGTGCGGATAGTGCTCTCGACCTTTTCATCGCGGAGTAGAACTCAGAGCCGTCTTCGACGACACTAGCAATGTCAGGTGTGCACTCTGTCTCCGGAACTGTTGGGACTTCTGTCTCGGCCGGAATCTCGGCCTCTTCTGGTTGGGCTGGAGCCTCGGTCTCTTCAAGCCTCCCCTCATTCGTGGTGGGAGCCTCAGTTTCATCAGACTCCACCTCACTCGTGGTAGGAGCTTCAGTACCTTCAGCCTTCACCTCAAGTGTGCTTTCTTGCTGCTGGGTGGTGATCAAGTTGATGTAAGGCCCAGCATATTTGGCGACAATAGGCTGCCTTGGGTCGTAGAGATTCGCAGCTAGCGGGTGGATGGGAGCAACACATACGCGCCAGTTGTCGTCGTAGTAATAGAGGTTGTAACCTTTTCCCAGTAGTGTGATATCTAGTGCGGTTCCGGCAACTAGTTCTCCACTGAAGGTGACGTTGGTGCCTTCAGTCAGCCCGTCACCAGAGCCATCCTCGCTTTCAGTGCCCAACTTGACGATTGGAGATACCCCTGCCGCTTGAAGCTCCACGAATACATCCACAAGAATCATATGCAGAACACTCGCCAGGCACAGCGTCGACGGTGATTGACGAACTAGAAGATCAATGCGATCGGCGCCGGCGCAAAACTCGGGATCATTTCGGGTAGACATTGGAAGGCAGTAGGGAACGTCGTGATCCTCACGAGCATTGTCACTGCACAACGCCTTGTGTTCTCCTTCGAAAACGGGTGCTGGAAGCGCCTCCATTGTCTGCAGCATCGTGTAAAATCGTTGGGTAGAAGCGTACTCAATACTTTTAGCGTCAAGCACATTCGGGATGCAGGCGGCCTCCAAATGCGCATGCGCGTCTATCATCTCTGGCTCAGTAGCATCAGTGCTAGGAAGACTTTGCTGTGCTGGTGACAGGACGAGATTCACGTGCGGAACGAGTCTCGCTGAAGCTGTGATCTTCCGATCCGAGTCGTACAGATGCGAAGCCAGCGGGTGCGTTGGTGCCACGCACGCGCGCCACTCGTCGTCATCGAGGAAGACGTGGTAGCCCTTCTGCTTTAACGCCACGTTGAAACCATCACCCAGCGATAGGCTCCCGGTGTACACGATGCTTGTGACACCTACAGATGCACCGGAATTGGTGTCTAGCGCCGAGGTAAAGTTGGCGTGTGGGGACGCGTCAATCGCTTCCAGCTCTTCAAGTACGTCCGTAACCAGCAAGTGCATCACACTCGCACGACACAGCGTCAGCGGAGACTGTCGGATCAACAGATCAATGCGGTCAGCACCTGCACAGAACACCGGGTCGTCTTGGCTCGTGATGGGGAGGCAGTACTCAAACTTGCGCTCGTCGGCATGGTCGTCGGCGCACAATGCCTCATGCTTGCCACGGAATGTTGGGCTCGATATGGTCATGTCCTGGATCATGGCGTAGAATCGGTGGTCGGATCGGTAGTTGACATTGGCGGCGTCTAGCATGGCGGGGCTGCATCGTGGGTCGAAGCTGGCCCAGCGCGGGATAAACTGCATCTCAGTCGTGAGGGTGGCGACGCCGAAGACTACAAAAACAAAGAAAGCGAGCGCAGTCTTGGCAGGCCTTGACAGGCGTGTTGTCGAAGGTAGAAGCGGTTTTCTTGGTGTCGCATCGATCTCAACCTCCTTCTCATCTTCGTCGGTGTAGTTGTCCAAGTTGACAGGGAGTACAGCCACGACATTCTGAGGCATGACTGTTGTCTTTAGACTTGTCGCACTGCAATGGAGACCGAAAACTTGGAACTGGGGCTGGTCAGCTCGGTGTTTGGTGCATGTGTAGGCTTTAAATTGGCCGTGGGGTCCCATGATGTGCGAAGCCACGGACCAAGATCTATAATCTCACGAGCTAACATAAGACCAGCATGATCTTACCCTGCGACCATGTCATTATCAATCAATAGGATACGTTGGCTGAAGCTTTCAATAGCAACGGGTAGTTTACGAGGACGCGTAAGTTGATCTTCCTGAAGGGGGACGGTCATCATATCAAGTGTACAAACTGTGCTGCGAATCCAAGCACAGACTCGTCCTCGCCAAGATGCATGTTGTATATTTAGGAGCCTTGGTTTCCTATCCAACATGCGGGGCTGCAGCGTGCAGTTTCCGAGCGGATAAGTTTTCCCAACGCTAGAGATCCATTCAAGGAGAGGGCATTTGCTCTTTCATAGCGGCGCGACCATCACGCTCCACCGACGGACTCTTGCGGCTTCATCACGCCGCGGTCGCACTCGCGTTCAACCCACCACGCCACTCCCTGGGTTGGCCTCTCCGATCCAGGGCGCCGCGGTTCAGCTTCCACGCGTCGACGCCCCTCAACCATCGAGTCCCAGGCTAAGCGTGTGAATGGACTTCCTTTTTCCCCATGACCTGTACTCGGAAGGGAATGATGGCGTACTTTGTGTAGGCATCTAAAACGACAAAAGCTGTTAGGGTGTGGTGCCTTTATTCAGCCACGTCGGTCGTCTTCACTTTCAGACGAAGTATCCTCAACACCCCCAAATCGTTTGATGGTGTTCAGACTTGTGTCCGCAAAGCTGAACCCTCGACTTTTCTTCCCTTTCGCGACTCGCGGTGTTTTCTCCGTGTTGGTTTCCTCGGGAAATGCGCCTTGAGGTCTGCGAGGCTTGGGCTTGAGGTAGTCTACCCCGTACTCCTCTTCTAGCAAGTACTTCGGATCGTGAATGGTGTCGAAAGGTAACCCATTGATCGAAATTTGAGAAAATGGCTCGACATGGTCGCTTGGAATTGAACCTCCGAACTCCTGCATCGTCCACGACTCGCCATCTTCATTTTCAGCCATTCTGTACAGATCGACGTAAGGGATTTCGTAGTCCTCGGCGAGTGGCGCGTCTGGATCGTACAAATGGCTGGCAAGGGGGTGCGTCGGAGCAACGCACACGCGCCAAATCCCATAGTCAAAGAGGTGGTAACCTTTCTTCCAAAGTGCGACATCTAGAGCCCCGCCGCTAGTGATAGTACCAGAGTACGCTATGTCAACGTCTTCAGTGAATGGGATCATGGACCCGTTGCGAATGGCGCCTAGGAGCGTTCCAAACGTGATAACAGGATCTGATCCATTAGCTTTCAGTTCATTGTAGACGTCGGTGAGAAGCATGTGCAGGACGCTGGCATAGCACCTCGTTGAAGAAGACTGGAGGGCGAGCAGCTCCATACGGTCAGCTCCGGCACAGAAACTCACAGCTATGCGACCCGTGATAGGGAGGCAATAGCGGTAGCCGCGATTTTGACGACCGATATCGCTGCAGAGCGCCTTGTGTGAACCATTGAACGCAGGGGCTGGAAGTGTCTCCATCTCCTGTAAGATCGTGTAGAATCGGTCGTTTGGATCGTACTCGACGCTCTTTACATCGACCTGGTCTGCAGAGCAGCTATCATTAACGCTGGTAGTGGGCTTCTCTGTGTTGGGTGCAGCAGCGGTAATCTCTTCGGTTGAGGCGACGACGAGAGTCACATGCGGCACGGGAGATCCTATTTTGCAATCAGGGTCGTACAAGTGCGAAGCAAGAGGGTGAGTCGGTGCAACGCACACGTTCCAGTCCCCATTGTCCTGAAAGAGGTGGTAGCCCTTCGCTCGCAATGCAGGCTCAAGGACGCCAACTTGTGAAATGTTACCACTGTAAGATATGCTCGAGAACCCAGTCGGAACCGCAGCAGCAGAACTATCGCTCGACATTTCATCGGGCATACTGAAGTCGACCCTCGGAGCTGCTCCAGCAACTTGAAGCTCCTCAAATGCGTCCGAAACCAGCAAGTGCATCACACTCGCACGACACAGCGTCAGCGGAGACTGCCGGATCAACAGATCGATGCGGTTAGCACCCGCACAGAATACTGGGTCGTCTTGGCTCGTGATGGGGAGGCAGTACTCAAACTTGCGCTCGTCGGCATGGTCGTCGGTACACAATGACTCATGCTTGCCACGGAATGTGGGCGGGATCAATGTTGTCGAGGCCTGGATCATGGCGTAGAATCGGTGATCAGATCGGTAGTTGACATTGGCGGCGTCTAGCATGGAGGGGCTGCATCGTGGGTCGAAGCTGGCCCAGCGCGGGATAAACTGCATCTCAGTCGTGAGGGAGGCGATGCCGAGGGCTACGAAGCCGAAGAAAGCCATCGCAGTCTTTGCAGGTCGCGAAAATCTTGGTTTTGACTGTAGCAAAGGCTTAATAACGACGTCATCCTTGTCGACACCGAGATCAAGTTCCGCGTCATGGTTGGCGAGATGGCTCGGTAGCACAGCGACGACCGATCCTCTCATGATCTGGTAGAAGGTCTACGCGTGCCGGAGACTGCTAATTTATGACGGCCCATGCTTGAACACGCTCACAAAGCAACGGGACACGCGAAGTTGCGAGTTGGTTGCACCGGAAACCATGCAATAACCGTTGCGCCAGTCGCTTCCACTTCGCAGCATGTACGCAGGCCTATCAAAATTAGGCTGAAATACCTACCTACCTAATTTGACCTCGATTAGGCATTTTGGGAAAAGTCTGAATAGGTATTAATAGTTCTGAAGTAGATGGCTCAAAATCCAAATTAGGCATGCAGGTGATATACTTTATTCAAGTGAGTCAGCTACGTGGACTCCTAGCGAAGCGTTCAGCTAGATCGACCAAAAAGAAGTACTGCAGCGACTGGAGTTGGCTTTCCACTGCATAGTTGGTTAGAGCTGTTCTCTGCGGGTTCTTGACTTGCTTCAAGACGCTGAACTCACTCTCAACTGAGTGAGTGCCGGGCGATATTGCCGCCACTCCAGCGACGAATGCGAACAGTAACGTGTAATTGCCCTCGCAGTCCACATCTGCAACATGTGTGTGAGAATGTTGTCACGCCTGAAAGATGAGAACGACTTGATATTTGTGGTCTTGGGGCGCGGTTTTTTCTCAGTCAGCCTCGTAAATGCATTGCGCTCTTCAGCAGGTGCAATTTCGCGGCCAAACGCTTGACAGAATTTGCACCATGCCTCAGTAATTTCACCATCAACAACACTGCACTCAAAGGCTGAAGGCCAAGCTCAGCCTCGTATTTGGGGATCCATTTTTGCCGCTGCTGCAGAGGGGTGATTTTAGTTTGCACAAGGGCAGTGTTGACACAGCGGTTTGCACCAGTGACTTTAGGCTGTGGTGCGGTCTGTTGGTCTCCACGAGCACCCTTCTTAAACCCTCGCCTTGATCCTTTTGTCTTCCCCATTCGTGCTAGGAGGTGGAGAGCGCCGAAAGGTGGAATGCACAGGCAGCGACTCGAATAGACTGCGAGCTAGGGTGGTTTCAGGCATGTCCGCAATTAGGCATTTTGAAAAAATAGGATTAGGCATTTTGCACTTTCCCTTCACACAATACCTAATTTTGAGAGGCCTGCATGTACGCCTCGTAGGTATCATACCGGATTCAGATGCTGAAAATACAACGTAATGGAAGCTTGGGTGCGTAAAGGGCAAAATAAAAAGTGATATTGTAACTTAAAGTCCGTACTCTCTTGTACTCTAGACCAGCTTCTCACTTCATGGCCACTAACTTCTATAGTTAGCTAAAATAACCCCCAAATAGAAGGCCTTTCATCACCGATCTAGTGGTGAAAGGCCTTCTATTTGGGGGTTGGCCACTCGTTGCTGAATGCAATTGTTAGTTGATGGGTCGCCCCGTAAACTTCGCCTTGAAGCCGTCCCGTAAGTCGTCTCGTAATGCGGTATCGTAAATTACCACGCAATAATAAATTATAATAAATTACGAAACCAGTAATGTATACTACTACACCTTTGCCCGTCCAAGTTCGCGGTAGTGTAAAGCAACATGGAATGGGAGCAAAAATTTAGACATAAAATTGAAAAAAACATTTTCTCAAATTTTGGCTTGTACTCCAAAGTGGATTTAGTCCACAGCTAAGTCCCGTACTTCATGGGCTCGCTGCGGGTAGCGGCCGCCACGGACAGCGCACAGTGGCGAGCCATTTTATTGACCAGGCGGAGATCCATGCATGGCATCGCATGCTCGGCTGCCTTCTCGACTAGCTGTATTCGCAGCTCGGTCTTCTGACCGTAAGGAACGTTCATCTTCTCCTCGTGGCTGAGCGCAAGGTAATCCTTAATGCGTGCTTTCAAGGCGCTGAAGCAGCCTGTCAGTTGTGCATGTACTGTAGTCTACCAGCGCGCTCTCCATCGCTGGTGTGCACTTAGTGGTGGAAGCACGCGCCCCGCCTCTCTTCATCAGCTATGGTGTCCCCCACTCGACAATATTACGTGCAGTAGTGGGAGGAATACCATTGTGGTGCGCTACTAGCATCCAGTCGCCGCCGTCTCGGTGAGCATCAAGGACGCGCGCGCGAGCGGCGAGCGTGTGTTTCGGCTCCTTCGATATGCTGCCGTTCGAATACTCACCACCAATTTGCCCTGTACTAAATCCACCTTGGAGTAAACCCAAATTTCAGTATTTTTTTCTCTAAATATAGCAGTTACTTCAACTACTTCATACGATATTGCTTTACACAACCGCGAACTTGGATGGGCAAAGGTGTAGTAGTACAACGCAATGCGCTACAGAAAAACCGACTCGGATTGAGCTTTTACCAAACGCTACTACAACAACCACAATATTTACTTGACACTACCTTCACATGCGCACCACCTCGCAGCTGGATCCTTCGCCTGCAGTGGTGAGGAGAACCTTCTCCACCACTTCATGCACTAGGCCAAAGTTGTGCCTGTAAGTGCCGACGATGAGATCCGTCACGTCGCCGACGTGCATCTGCGCCTCCTGCTGCGAGTTGAACTCCGAGACCTCCGGAACCACCTGAACCGCCATTCGAGTCATGCAGCCTTGCCTGAAGCTGCTGGGGCTGTGTGCGCCTTGCCTAACGCCCCGGTAGAACTCGAACGTCGACGCCGTGCTCCACCCTTTCTCACGTAGTCGCACTGAGACCGAGCCATCGATCTCAACGTAGCTGCTCCATACAAAAATGACGCGGTCCTGCTCGATATGCCGCCGGAAAGCAGCTCTCTTGGTAACGCTGACCTGATGAGACTTGGGCAACTCCAGCATGTCGCGGAAGATGAGGTTCAAGTGGTCTTTGGTCAGCGCCTGCGCTGTCGTGTCCTTCACTACCAAGCCGTAATGCAGACTGTTCCAGAGCGCGTCGTGCCACGCCTGCAGCGTGAACGGCAGCAGCCGCGCTTCCTCGTGGCGGAACGAAATGCCGTTAACCTCGCGCTTGAAGTCGAAGCCGCCCGCCAGGTCGTGGAACACATTCGAGAGCCCAGACGTCGTCAAAACCTCGTTCACCTGAGCGAGCTGCGTCTCCACGCTTGCATTGAGTTGATCGAAAATCTCCGCGTCCGACAAGGGCGTCTTCGGCGGCGACACGCCGCTTCCGATGGTACGCATGCCGTGCCACAGGTTAACATCCTTCTGGTGCTGCGCGATGGCGGCTTCGAGTACGCGGGCGACCTGCAGCTGACCCAAGAGTCTGTTGCGCAGCCTGCGGTTCTCGTCGATGGAGTTGTCGGCCTCTCTGCGCTGGCAGTCGGCGATGTCCTTCCAGCTGGAGAAGCCTCTCGGGACGAGCGCCGTCTGTTGTGTCTGCGGCTCCTCCACGCCCGCCGCGCTCCTCTGGGCATCCGCCACGTCGGACTTGCTGAGCATCTCCAGCTCCTCCTGCAGCTCCGCCACCTTGGAGCGAAGGTACTCGAGCTCGTGCTTCGGGCGCCGGCGGTTGCGCCGCTTGCACGTCGAGTAGGGCCGCAGCCGCCCGTCGATCTTCTTGGGCGGCGACTGCGCCTCCTGCGTCCGCGTGGGCGCGACCTGCTCCCCCTCGTCCGAGGACGACAGCAGCTCCTGGATCTCCAGCGACAGCAGCATCGAGTCCACGTCCACGCTCACGTCCACGCCGTCGACCGCCAGCGCCTTGGTCGGCGCGGCGGCCACCGCATCCACGTTGACGGGAGAGCTGGCGACGTTGACGGGCGCCTCCTCCGTGAAGTAGCCCAGCGCCTCCATCAGGTCCGCGTCCGTTGCCGTGCGTGGCGCCTGCATGGGTCTGTTGAAATTGGTGAATGGGCCGGCCGCCTCTGCCTTCGTCTGCGATGGGGAGTTGACGTTCTCGCAGGCCGCAGCCGCATGGCAAAGCGCGCCGCAAGCGCCGTAAATAAGGCGGCAGATGTCCGGAACACGTGCAAATCGCCGCCAGCGCTCGCTCGCCTCAGGCTGCTCGTGCGTCGGCGTTGTCCGCCCTCGCTCCGTCGCCACGACGTTGCGGCGACTAAAGCTGTACATGCACCGGTACAAACTGTACTACAGTACCTCGTGACGCTGCGCGCGCGCCGTCCGGTGGTGCAGAACGGAGAGCTGGTGACTCGACGGCGATGAGGTTATAGTACACATGTACGGCGCGCTGACACAGGCGGAGCTTCGTTCGAGGTTGCGTCGATTACAGCTCGAGGCGCGTCTCGCGGCCCCGGTAATCAGCGCCACAGCTGCGATGGCATTGGTGCAGTCGCCTTGCTGGGCCCTGCACGCCTCGACGCCATTGCGGGGCGATGCTGCAGCGCTCGCAGCGGTGGGTGACGCGCCAGCAGAGCTCGCTCGCGCTGCCGGAGCTGGGCGTGTTCGAGTTCCTGGTGCTGTGCTTCGAGCAGGTGGCGGTGGCGGGCGCGGCCGTGAACTGCTTCCAGAGCTCCGAGGCAGACGCAGACGGCAACGCGCCGCTGTTCCTCCCGGCGGTGGCGCGCGTGATCCCGCAGGCGCTGATGGTCATCACGGTACTGAGCCTCTGCATCGTCTGGGGCTCGCAGACCGCCCGGGGGCTGCTCCGCCTGCTGCACCTCAACAAGTGCGCGGATCGAGTCACCTTCGTCTCGAGAAGGAGATATCTCCCGCCGGTCGTCGCGCTGCTCAAGCTCTTCTTCCTGCTCTACGTGACGCTGCGGCTGAACGGCTCCAGCGGACTGCAGTGGAAGCAGCAGACGAGTGCGCTCTGCGCCGCCCTCATACTCGTGGCCTGCGAGGTGGTGGACGTCTTCGCCGTGGCGCACACGTGGGCGCTGAGTCGATGGCGAGGCGTCCCCGTTCACGACTGGCGCGAGCAGGAAGGAGGAGCTGCAGTCGACGCCAAGCAGCTCGTGCTCACGTTCTTCGACCGCTGGAAGGACTGCGGCCTGGTGACCTCGTTCCTCAGCCAGAGCGAGATCACGCTGCTGATAGCCGAGATCCCGTCCATGGCCTGGGCGAGCTGGACATGCTGCCAGTGCGGGGCCACGCCCGAGCACCTGTCGTACCAGCTGCATCGCTGGCTCACCGTGCTCACCATTGTCATGGGCATGAACGTGATCCTCGTGGCGCCTGAAGTCGAGAATGACGTTGTCGGCGCCTCCACTTTTCTTGTCGCCGATGTCGCACTGACGGCCCTGAGGCTCTTCGAAGGGCGACACCGACGACGAGCTCGAAGGGAAGCGATACGAACGCAGCGGCTTACGATGGTGACTGCTGCACTGGACAACGATACCAGCTCGGATAAAGACGACAATGAGAATGGTGACTCCATCAGTGTTGAAGCGAATGACGACGTCGAGGCAAGTAAAATCGCAAGCTCCCGAGGTCAAACTGAAAGTCGTGGACAACCCCCTGCAGATCCACAGCACAGTACACCACAACACTCGGAAAGTGTGGTGATGCAGTGCTGGGATCTCAAGCGCCGCGGAGTTTGGAGAGCTGCCGTTGTACGAGGAATTCCTGCGAAAGAGTGGGCGTTCGCTTCTCTCGACTGTGTGTACTCCATCCTGGTGGTGTTGAACTTTTACGAGACCGTCGATGGCTCCGGACTTCAGATTATGCCTGGACTTCTTCTGGCTGCAACAGAGAATAGCGATCTCAAATCCCTGCAGGATGAGGAGGACCAGCTTATGAGCGAAGTCAACCGCGTTTCCATGATGGTATCATCAGCGTTTTGGACGATCTTGGGGCTGTCCCTTGCTGCTCGCCACTACTTCTTGTACTCATCCAGACGCCAGCGAATTCCCGGAGTTCCGCACTACTTTCCCATGGATGAAGCTGGTACGGTCACTACTCGGCAACCCAACTACTTCGCGTTGAGTGTCCAAGTCGTCAAAGTATTGCTGCTACCATTGTCAATCTGCGGCTGTGCGTACGTGTTGGTACCGGCAGATTTGTACGTGTTCAAAGAAGGAGTTAACGTGTTTGTGGCCGGAGCAATTGGTGCTATTGCAGCAGCACGATGGGTTGATGCTTCTAGTCGAGCCTTGTACGGTCTTGGACGCTTTGACGGCGATCCTCCTGGTATGAAGATGTTTGGCGGCTCCCCGTACGTCAAGGGCAGCACGGCATTGCAGGTCTTCTGGGATCGCTTCAACGACTTCCTAGGTCCACTGAGTCTTGATCATTTGGTTGTCAGTTCCAAGATCGCGTCCGGGAACTTCACCGTCGTCTACTTTCTGCTGTGTGTCTGTGTGCTGCATGCACTGATCGCATATGTGGACTCAATCAACATCAAGAGCGCAGTCTATCGAGCGGAGCGCCTTGGCTACCTCATCGCAGTCACGTTTCTAGTTCGTAACTCGGCGAAGTACGTCGAGCGTCAAGGCCCCGATCTCTACGCGCCCGTGCTGCTAGTAGCGACCGAGTTTTTTGCACAAGTCTCTGCTCTTGGCTCTCGTTGCAAGGCTTGGTGTTCGAAGCGAAAGGCTGGCTCTGCAGAGCGAACCTCACGACAGATGCCTATGCTATCTTCCATCTCCGAGCCCGACGAATGGCCCGTGCTCAGCTCTGATGATAGTGGGAATTGTGGGGAACGTTCGAGCAATCCCTCGGATGACAGTACGCGCTGTGTCTACCGCTGCATGAACAGCACTTGAGATTTTGTGGTTGTATTGATACATGCCAATTCTGCATTGAACAATGAAAGTTTCATGTCAATCCGACAACTGTAGCTCTCTGTACGAAGAATAGACTAGCGGCAAAATAGGTGGGCGAAGACTTTCTGGAGCCGCTGTACTTTTACTCGCTGCAGTTGGTGCAAAATACAACAGCTCGTAGACGTCTACGCGCTGAAAGAGCGCTGGAGTCTCTGCTTCTTGGCGGTCTGCGTCACGGCGCGTACCAGAGCTCCGAAATCTTTCGTTTCGAGCTGTGCCAGTGCTCGGGACAACTTTTGAACCGCCTTTTGTAGCGGGAGCTCCACCAAGTAGAACGACGCCGTGGCAAGCGCCAACAGGAGAATGATGCGTTGAAAAAGCCTGTCGAAGTAGTTCGGCTTCTGGCTGATCGTCTCGGAAAAGATGACGAACGGGTGCAGCAAGTAAACCGAAAAACTGATCTTGCCCCAGTAACGCAAGACGTTCCACTCGAGCGTCGTGGACACGGAAGACGGCAGGACCATCTCAATCACGATGATCGCAGCCAACAACGTGCTAATGAATGGATCGCCAGGAGAAACAGGCGCAAACTGGTGCACCCACTCACTCAGCAACACGCGAAAACACTCACCGATGAGCAAGATAAGTATCAAGTACTCTGCAGCCCGGACGCCAACCACGTGCCTAGTTTGAAACTCGAACCCTGAAGCTTTGCACCACGAATTGAACTTGACAAAGAAGACGGCAGCGAGGGATCCTTGGAGGAACGTCGTAAAGTGCGGGCGGAGGGGTATGTGGTGCGAACGGAACACGTAGAATCCATCGTACAGGACCCACGCCTGCAAGGGAATGAAGGCAGCCCACCAGTATCTTTGCAATCGAGCCATTGCCACCACAAACGCCGGGATGAAGAAGTAATACGCGATCTCCAGAGGCAAAGTCCACAACATGAGGTAGCGATGTTCGAAGTCGAACGTGAGCACCTTGTAGAGATCGTACTTCTCCGCGTTTTCGACCAGAAAGAAGCGGTTTTGGTACTTGAACGGAAGTCGCGAAAGCAGAACCGCGACCAAGGCGAAGAACGGGTAAACCCGGAAGAACCGCTTGAGGAAGTAGTCCACCAACGCAATAGACCATTTGCGATAGCTAGCTCCTTGCGCCAGCAGAGTTTCGACCTTTTTCAGGAACAGCATGGTCAGCAGGAACGAGGACAGCACGAAGAACGCGTCCACGGCGATCGCCCCCACGTTGATCCCTCTCATGTACTCCTTCGCGTGCTGCAGCACCACGAGCATTGCAGCCAGGCCGCGGATGCCATCAAGGAAGAGCACTTTAGCTGGCGCCGACTGAACCGGAGCCGCCAACTTCACCGTGTCAGCTGGTCGCTCCTTGTCCGGGAGCTCGGGGATGCTCACCGTCACGCTCGACTCGCCCGTATCAACATCGATAGCCTTGGTGTCACCTCGTCCTGCGCGCAACATGAGCGAATCGCTGCTTTTTCGCCCGCGTCTGCGGAACAAGAGTGAGGCTGTTGCCAGGTACAGCGCACGCGACTGCGCCTATGCCATCGCACTGCGAATCGCAGTGCGATGGCATGCGATTCCTAATCGCAATCGCCGATTCGCAGCTGTGGCCCGGATTACCCAGGCCGATAGACTCGCCTCGAACTGTAATCGACGCAGCTATAATATTGTGAAAACCGGTGATTTTGTCACTCCGTATAGCTCTGTAAATCAGGGCTGTGAGCAAAAACGATACGTGGTAATTTGTACTGAGTAGGAGGTTAATGTGGGTACTTATCTGAGTAAGTCGGCTTAAATAGGAGTTGGGAACTGGGCTCTAAAGCCATCTTGTCAGAACAGCGTGGTAAGGGAGAGACACAGCGGAGACTTGGCTTAGCGTAGAAATTAGTATCAGGGCGCAACGTTCTAATATCGAAAGCAGCTAGCGCGGCTACGATGCGCTCTTCCGCTCTCGCGTAGAGGTCATCAAAGCTGCCCTCTGGGTCGAAGCGAAACTCCGCGTCCTCGACATGGACGCTGGTTCTGCTCGTCCTGTTGATTCCTCCTATTTTGACTGATATCTTGGCTTGCGTTTGCATAGCCGCTTGCTCGGTGGATTTATTTGTGCGGACTTCCTCGGAATGCCGAGGTTGGAGCTGACATTTCAGCCTATTTAGAGACCAAATCGATTCCGACTCTAAAATAGCTTTGACGCGATGCTGCATAAGACCGATTATAATTAGGGGTACCCAATTCTAAACAAGGGAAGGGTCGAAATAAATAAGGGTTCCCGTCTCTAAATAAGGCACTAAATCAGCCGATTTACTGTCCGATTAGACATTCTGAGTGCTTTTCACAATACATCTAGAATTATAATACGATCTAGAGATCCAGTCTAAGGGCACATCTATACGTGTATTCAAGGGGAAGGTGACTCAAATCTGGGTGTGTTATCCTAAATGGAATATCCTAACCGGATGTCTGGATAACTGCGCTCGGAATCAAAAACGTTAAATTACCCGTACCGCACTTTAGTGTACTTGTACCAACATAGACCAGATGTTTACCTAATGTCCTGTCTATCGGAACTGTACGATTGAATTGCTGGGAGGGATCAAATTGTGCCTGTTGAGTGCTCTGCTTTATCACGGTAACGTCAAAATCATCGTCCAGCCTGAAAGCACCTGTTCATTCTTACGGTGTCTATTATTGTTAACGAGCCATACGCCGCCGCTACGCCGCGGTAGGTATAGGGGGGGTTCCAGTTGGTGGGCGCGCCCGCCTCCGCTGCGCTTCGGCAGGCTTGGCCAAAGCCAAGCAAAACATGTGCCGTAAACCATTGCAACGCTCGTAAAAATTCCGTCCTATATAATTGTTAGCAAATTCTGAGTTTTTACGGCGTTAAAACTAAACGTGACCAGCCATCACATACATGACACTGTAGGTTGCGGGTTTGAAGAAATGCTTAGCCTTTTCCATATAAATATTATCAATAAGATAAAGACGTTGCGTCACTCCCATATAATATATGTAGAGATCAGATAATATCTGATCTCTACAACCTTTATTTTAATAAGGGTTGTCAATGCCCACAGCAACACCTTTAAAATGGTTTGTCTCGACAACTTAGAATGTGCTGACTTATTGTGAAGGAAGCGATGTGGTTAATGAATTATATCTTACTAAAACAGTACGTGTGAGTAGTGGGTGTAATCAGAGGTGGATGGAGTATAAATTGCTGTGTGCTCTTTATCGAGGCACTTTACTGTATCGTTAAGAGTTCAGGCCAAGTAACAACCAAACTATTAAGAAAAACTCAAAACCATATCTGACGTCTTCATGCCAGCTTTGGAAATGGCGCCAAAATATGTTTTTCGTTTGCTTGGTGTGTACCACAAAGGTTGGGATAATAGTTTGGTGCACCACACTAATTTAAGTACACCACAGAGATTATGTAACCCCAAAGTAACCACTGTAACCAAAAGACGATTTTATTATTAGCTTAGGCCGGTTCTCAACCGAAGCGTTTTTCTCGACGCGTGCGTTACATGCGTGCCCTACCCCGTATGCTCGGTTGAGAATGAAACTGACCAAATTTGATTGGCCCAGTGTTTGATCAATATTATCCAATCATTGTACTGTTACTCTGTGTGATCTACGTGTGGTTCACGACTCAACAATATCTGAAGCGCTGACCAAGACTCCCCCGTCCGGCAATGGGGAGCGAAGCTGGTCCATCCCACTAAGACCCTGTAGAGTCTCTTGAAAGCTGAATCTCTAAGTAGCGTAGAAGCATGCACTCGCCACGAAGTCCGCTCTCGAACTATTGGATTTTTTTTTCGTGCTGCTTGGTGTCGCTTGATGGCTACCAAGCAAACCAGAAGGCCGCACAGCTCATCTGCAGCTTTCCAGCGATGCCGTTACCTTGCGGTGGGGGTGAAGCGCGGGGGAGAAGCACGTCGAAGCCGGACCGACGCCATGTCAGAGGAGGGGGAGTGCTTTGAGGGGGAATGCAAATAATGCAGTGCACTGATTTGCCAAAAGTAGTTAACGCTTGCCAACGCGTGCGTTGTGCAGTATCATTTTTGTAACGTCCTGTTAACCAATCAGATCACAAAGTGTCCGAAAACGCATGCGTTCGCCTCGGTTGAGAACCGGCCTTAGCCTGCATGTTTCTTTGAGCGACGCTGCGGCACCTTGCGAATGCGGCGGCGGTGGCAGCGGAAGACCCATCGTGACGACCACCAAGGCCGCGCTGTGTTCGTGCGGGTCTACCGCCGGCTCTGGTGGCAGTGGTCCCGGTCGGTGCCGCTGGCGTACGCAATGCAGCAGCGAGCGCTCGTTCTGGCGTGTCCTACTGCGAAGCCGTCCCACGCGAGGAGCGCCTCGCAACAGGCACACCGCCACAGCTGCAGCCCCAAGCCGTCCACCGTAATAGGTGGCGGCACAACCTGGGCACTGCATGTGTTGCAGTGGAAGGACCGCATCAGAAATGGAGAGCGAACTGACCAAAAGAAATAATTAATATTAGCCAGCCACATTTCGTCCAATCAGAGCCGCCTTTGCTGCGCTCGGCAGCCATTAGTTGTTTTAGCCAATCAAAAGCCCGGATTCGCGTGACAGGAATGCGTTACGGACGGAAATCATGTTGCTCGTTTTAGTAAGTTAGGACTAGCCGAGCGCCGCCGCTTCGCGACGGTGGGTGTGGCTTTGGTCACAGTAGTGTGGGCCGCCCGCCTCCGCTTCGCTCCGGCAGCCTGGTTGGTTCGCTTAGACAACGCTTTAACGTTGGGGTAGGGGTATGCCCGCGTCCGCTTCACTCCAGCGGGCGGTGGTTTCATCAAACGAATACATAGTAAAACTAACACGAACTTAAAAAAATACATGACTTTATGTAATTATGAAGTGTGTACTGCTGAACGTCTACTTTGCCTAAGCATCTTCGAATATCTGCCTGTACGCAATGTTGTCAGTGTATGCACCGTCGTCTTCCTCCAGCTCCGGGTACTCGATCAAAGCCTTGAACTTGGACTTGGATGTAACTCGCGACAGCGCCACGTAGAGCTATCCGTGGGGAAAGCAGGGTGTCGCCAGATACAAACCCAGGTTCTGGACAGTTTGGCCTTGGGCTTTGTTGATGGTCATGGTGAACGCTGGTACAACTGGAAACTGCTTATGTCGCGAGCGGAAGGGGAACTCGCGCGCGTCCCCATCGCTGACGAAGACGATCCTTGGAATTAGAACGTTTTGGCCAATCCGTTCGCCAGTCATGATGGTAGCATGAATGACGTGGGATTTGAGCCGAACAACCCGTAGTCGCGTTCCGTTGCAGAGGCCCAAGTCGGGGTTCAGGTTTCTCATCATCATAATTGGTGCGCCTTAGTTCAATGTAAGCTTGTGTGGAGGAATACCGTTGATAGTCACCGAATGCAAAACCTCCGGCTCGAAGAAGTTTCCTTCGTTGTCGTCATCCACTGAATCCACGGATAGATACTCGTGGGCCTCCCCGGAGAGTCGTTCAGAGACGGCTTGGTTGATGCGGTGCACCACGGCATTGGTGGTCATCAAGATGGTCCTTTTGGCGAATTACTCGTCCGTAGCAACCTCGGAATCGTTGATGTCGGCGTACATCTTATCAATAATGTTCTTCAAACCCCTTGGAACAGTTCCAGGTGCGATTTCTTCGTCTTCAGTGTCGTCTCCTTCTTCGTAGAAATTGTCGTTCAACATATCGCGCGGAATCTTCACAAAGTCCCTGCCCAGGGACCTGTTGACCTCGTGTCTGCCCTCTCCGACTTGTAGGAGAACTCCGAAAAAGCCGCGAGCTCTGCGGCGGTGCTCTCGTTACTTGCCGACTGTACGCGCATGTTTTCCGTGAGATGCACCTGCTTGAAGTGTTGCCAGAGTGTAGATGACTTAAGGCACGCGTCGATGGTCTCCGCTGGTGTGCCGCGCACTACCACCGGCAAAATCTGGCGGAAGTCACCCACGAAAAGGCTCCTGGTCGTTACCCATGATGTCGCGCAAAGACCTATCGACCGCTTCGAAGGCGTGCCTGTGAGTCATCGGAGCTTCGTCCCAGATAACCAAACTGGCCCTCTCGATCAACATCTTCAGACGCGATTGCTTGTAAATCGCACACGTGGACTTGTCGTTCAGCTAGAGAGGTATCTTGAACGTCGAATGCGCAGTACGCCCGCCCATGAGTAACAGTGAAGCAATTCCACTCGATGCCACTGCAATCGCGATCTTCCCGGACAGTCGCACCTTTGCCAGGATATGGCGCAGCAGAGTTGACTTTCCTGTACCTCCCGGACCGTCAATAAAGAACAGCTTGTTGCCTTGAACGGGTGCTTCGGTCGCCTGGATGATTTCGTCGTAAATAGCTCGTTGGCCGTCGTTCAGCTGGCTTTCTTGGTCCACAATGGCTTGAAGCGTGGAGTGTTGGTACCCCTCCAGTTCGCGTCGAATGAGGTAGTGTGAGATTGGGTTTTGACTGTGGAGTGGAGCCACCGGACCGAGGTCTAACGGCATCGAAACTTTGAGAGAAGACCGAGGTCTCCTATTGGCTACTCACATTTACCGCGCCAGAGTGACAGAAGCTAGTTAGTGACTGTGGGGCACGGCGGGTCCTAATAAATTCCCGCCGAGCCCTCCAGGTAGTCATAGTGGATACCCTTTTTGCCTCCTATTAGGAATCCGGACTTAAGACGAAGGCTCGTCCGGTTGTAGGATTAGACCGAAGGCTCGGTCCATATTAGATATTTGTATAGACATTAGGGATTAGTTATAGTCGAGGCCTCACCGCCTCTAACTATTAAATCAGAGCAGAATATTCCCCCCAAGCCATCAGGGTCAAGTCCGTCTACGGTGAGTCTAGCTAGTTTAGCTGTAGGGTCTGGATACGCTCGGCCGACGCGGGGTATGTCTGCCGGTGAGCTTAAGGTACATTGATCGAGAGTTCGCCCTGGTAAGGCCAAGAGTGGATAGTGGCCGAGTGTTGGGAGGTAGAGAGTCCTCCCTGTACGTTTGTACGTTGACCTGGGTGCGTGGCGTGGCCCCCCAGTGTATTTGACTCTTTGGCCGAGGTTTAACCTCGGCGCCCCTGTCAAAGGCCTTGACCGGCCCGGTACCCTTCCTTTCTGAGGGACCACAGTGGGTTTAGCGCGAAAGCGTTTATATTTACGCACCCCAGCCGTTGCTCGTGGCTGGCGGTGCATGTGTGTGGGCTCTACCTACCTGACCGATACTTCAACACAAGGCATATTTCCAGCCCGGTGTAAGGGATCGGACCTGGTCTTCAGGTTTAATCCCAACAATCTTCGCCGACCTTTCGAGGGAAGCGTGTGTTGTTGGTAGGACTCGTCCCATTTGTCGAGGCTGAGGGACGAGGACTCGTAAAAGCGTGAATTCCTACACGACAACTGGTGCCGCGACCCGGGACTGGTGTGACCGAGTGTTTGTTGTTACGGTCTGTGTAGGTATTGCCCCTTAACGAGCATTGAGGAGAGAAGGAAGAAGAAGAGAGAAGAGAACAAGAACAACAAGAACAGGATGGCGAACGGATCCAAGTCAGCGGTACCAGCAACGCCGGCAAAGTCGACGCGCGGACCCACCGAGTACTCGTCAACCGTCGCTAGCGACTTGACGTCTCGGTTGTCGGTGATCACCGAACGGTCGGTCAGCTTCGAAGAGTCGGTGGATGAAGATTCCGACGCCAAGGATGAAATGATGGACTATGATGATCTGGAAGAGAAGTCATCTGCAGCGGTGCAGGAGACGGACGACCAAGAAGACGCGATGTTGTCCGCGGGACACAGCGGGGTTCCCCGCTCGCTCTCGCGAAACCTCGTCGAAGAATTTGATGAAGTGGCGGAGCCGGACCACGCCTACGACGACTATGAGGACGGCACCGAGGGCTCGAAAGCCCTGGTGCAGGTTACTAAGGGTCCTCAAGTTGTCCAAGGCAACCGACCGCCGATGAATGGCAGCACTCCAGCTGCAAACAAGGTGCTTGGACGAGTGTTCAAGCAGATGATGGAAGAAAGCGAGTGGATGCAGCAATTCTCGCCCAAGTCAATCCGACAAGCCATCTGGGTGGAGTTGAAGGGCGAGCTGGCCTGGCCAGTAAACTCTATCAATACCACTCAGGTGGCCGAGGACACGGTCTCGCTCATTCGGGCTATGGGGTGTGAGCCGCAAACTCACCCCTCGGATGCTGCAATCCGTGACTGGCCCCCTGCCATAGCGGGTCGTGAGCTCCAGAAGTGGAAGCGCAAGCTCTGTCTGAGCTTTGGCGCCACAGACATCGGCCTGGCTGGCCAAACCAAGGCCTCGGCGGAGCAGGAGGAGGACGACCCGGCGAAAGTCCCACTCCCACAGACGCCTCAGAAGAAACCAGAGAGCTCGGCCAGACGGCAGACTACTGATGGTGTGTTCTCGGTCCGTACCGAGGGTACGCCGTACTTCCAAGATTCGCACATGGTGACTCCCCGGTCGACGAGTCGCGCGGAACGCATTTCGCGCACCGAGGAGACGAAGCCCACTCGCAGTACACAACGCGGGAAAACGAGCCGACGGTTCGCCCCTCGGTCGGCCTCCTCTGACGAGGATGATGATGATGATGATTACCTGGACCACGTTGACGGCCGCGACAGCCCTAGTGACGAATTGGCCCGCCAGGTCCGGGAAGTGAGCGAGACGGAGCGCTTGAGCTCGACGCCGAGACTTGAGCTCGCGACCCACCGACCCCTCGCTCAGATCAATCATTTTTCCGGAGCCCGCAACAAGAGTGAAAACTCGATGCAGTGGCTCCGAGCTTTCGTCTACGAGATGAAGGGCACTCACACACCGCCCAACGTGTGGTGCATGGCGTTTGAGTTAAGCCTTCGGGACGGTGCCCTTCACTGGTACCGTCAACTTCCGAGGAAAACCAAACGCCAGTGGAAGTTGCTCAGCGACGCCTTCATTAAGTACTACTGCTCGCAATTCAAGCAGTCTGCTAAGGCTCGGTACTACTCTGCGAAGAGGGATGGTGCCGAGCACATTTGCGACTACCTAAACCGACTGAATGGCTACGCTCGCAACGCTGGCCTCCAGTTCGAGAAGGGTGGTCTCGATGCGAAAGGCCATGTGCACCGATTCCTCGAGTCGTGTAGGGACCGAGGGCTCGACCGGCGGCTCTGCCACGTTCGAGTGAGGGACATTCACGAGTTGGAAGACATGATTAATGACTTCTTGAAGTTGGAAGAGCGTGGACAGTCCCGCGAGACTTCGGCTTACCCACCGAGAAGCCGTGAGAGTACTCGCCGACGCGATGACAAACGCCCCGAGGCTTCGCGGGACAGTTACCGACGCGATGACCGACGCACCGACTCTTCGCGTGACGGTTACCGTCGCGACCGATACGATCGTCGGGACCGAGACTTTGACCGCCGTCGCGATGACTCGCACCATGTGCCGCGAATCTCGCTGGCAGAGGCTTCGCTCGCCGACATGATGACCGAACTCCAAGTCCGAGGGTCTAGGGGTGGCCGTACCGAGCGTTCGTCACCACGCAGACACTCGTACAGCAGTAGCGAGAGCGAAGCTGGCAACAGCCTCTACTCTGAGGACGATCAAAGTGGCGGCGACTATAGTGATGACTACAACTCCGAAGATGAAGGTGGGCACGTAGCCGCGGCGAACGATCATGAAAGACGTGCAGCAGCAGACGGGACCTATGCCCGCTCCGACCACCGTCAGCGCAAGAGTGGCGACTTCGGTAGAAACGTCGACCGAGGAAATCGAAACCTCGGCCGCGACAACCGCGAGGGTCGCCCCCGTCAATATGGACCGTGCGCTGCATGCGGAGGGCTCGGTCACTCGGCCCACTACTGCTACCGTCGCTGCAAGCTATGTCAGCAAGTGCATGACGTCGGAAAATGTGAAGCTCTTCAAGCGCTCACTTCTCTCCTTCGAACGAAGGTTGAGAAGAAGGACCTCACCCCCGAGCTCCAAGGCCTAGTCTTCGGTGGCCATTTAAACTAGGCAGCCCGCCAACTGAAACTGGGTTGGTCCCAATCGGGCTGCCACAGTTAGCCGAACCCGCGATCGACGCAGACTGTGTCTACGCGTTCGTGGGGAAGTGCAAATGGCCGAACAATGACAAGGAGTATATGAACCCGATGGAAAATGAAAAGGAGAGAGGTGGAAACCTCGCCGGAGGTGAAATGAGTTACGCGAATGATGAAGATGAAGATGGAAGTGGCACAGAGGCTTGGGTTTCAAGCGCGGTGCCGGTAGGACGCACCAGCCCAAAGCTCGGTGGAGTGCTGAAGCTACTCCCGGGCGAGAGGCTGGGGTGGTGGTCCGCGTGGAAATTCGACCAGAGGGCTCGGATGAGAGCTCTGGCCCGAGGCGCGGTAAATGATGTGCGCACGCGAGTCCTTTTGGACACAGGAGCGAATGTGAGTGTGATCTCAGAGAGATTTACAAAGAAGTTGCGGCTGCGTGAAATTCAGGGTCACGGCCGCTGTATGGAAATACAAGGGTTTACCAAAGGAACGATGGCTACAGAGCGCCGAGCCTTGGTCAAAGTGACGCTCGGCTGGGAACGAGTGTACGAGTTTGAATTGTGGATTATGGATCATGGCGCCGGTGTGGACGTAGTCCTCGGCACCGACTTTATGATTCCGGCTGGAGTGCGCCTGGACATGTTCCACGCGACTGCCAAATTGCCGGGCGAGGTGAGCATTCCGCTCATCAAGACGAAGAACATGCTCGATGAACGAAGTCTCGGTCCGCACATCAACAGCGGACCCGCCGAGGATTTACTTATCCCCGGTCACGAGTGGGTTGACTATCGACCACCGAAGCGCCAACCCTCGGAGGGGACCCACAAGCTGTGGATACGCCGGACCGAGACGTTGGTACCCACGGTGAAAGCGTTTAGACGGGGCAAGGTCTCTCGAGTACGAGTGACCAATGTGAGCGACCGGCTGTTGTCTTGCCGAGCTCACACGCCTCTGCTTCTGTGGGTCCCAATCGGGGACCTCCCGTATGATGAGGGGTACACTCGGTTGGAGTCGACCAAGTACCGAGAGTGGCAGGTGGCCGCATTTGAGGAATCTCGCGACGAGGATTTGCTCCAGCGCGAGTACGAACTCTACCAGAAGTGGCTCGCCGCGCAACCACCGGCAGTTGATCGACCGAGTTATCCAACCCCGGCCGGAATAAAACCTCGGCCGCTTGATGACTCGCCGGGTCAGGCGGGTCGTTTAAGCTGCGCCGAGCTTTGGGAGCGAGAACTCGCGAGGCGCGAAGAGATGGAGCAACTTGCCGCCGACGGCTCACCAGTGGGTGATGATCCGGCGGCGCTCCCTACTCAGCGCGCCGAGCTTGAGTACACTAGTACCGAGACCTCGGCGAAAGTTACGAACGAGGTCACGCTCGACCAGCCCAGCGACGATGGCTCCGACGTGGGCTCGGAACTGAGCGTGTCTACCGATGAGGCCCCAGAGGCGGCGGAATCCACTTATTACCAACGTAAGCCTGGGCTGCCTGAAGACTCGGCCGAGGAGTCGGCGGGTGAAGACTCGATGGATACCCTAGAAGCGACGTACCTGTCTGTAGGTACTGCGTTGGCGACGGAAGAGGGCGCAGATGACGGGGGTGATCAACCCTCGTCGGAGCACATGCCCAATGAAATCAACTTAGAGGACTACGCTCACGAACTGGCATTCCTTCCCGACCTAACGGAGACCTCGGTGACAGACCTCGACTACTCGGCGCCGAATGTGCGTCTCCCAGGAGTGGGTGCGGAACACCAGGATCGCGTTGTGGAAGTGCTCAAGAAGCACGAGAAGATCATGATCTCTAGTGGAAATGCTTTGCCTCCGCCCGCTTATGGGGTGGTGTGTGATATCGATGTGAACGAACACTCGCCCATCAAACAGAGAGCTCGGCGAGTGCCCCTTCGGCACCTACGGAAGTTGTACGAACTACTACGAGGCCTGCTCAAGGCGGGCCTGATAGCGTTTTCGAACAGCCCGTGGGCTTCGCCAATCGTGATTGTGTTGAAAAAGAACGGCGAGGACATCCGGCTGTGCATTGATTACAAGATGGTGAATGCCATCACCGCAATCATGGAATATGCAATGCCTCTGGTCGATGACCTTCTCACCGACCTTGAGAAGTATCTGTGGTACTGCTCGTTGGATGCGGCAAGTGGATTTTGGGCGATCATGATGACAACGAGGGCTCGCCAAATCTCGGCCTTCGTGTGTGCCCTCGGTCACTTTGAGTGGCTCAGGATGCCTTTTGGACTAAAGAATGCACCGATAATTTACCAACGCATGCTCGATAATGCACTGTGGGGGTTTGTACAACCGAAAGGTGGATGGAAACACTACGCAGAGTTAATGCGGTGTGCTAGCGGTCCACGCCGGGAACTGGGATCCCAGATCCTTCACTCTACACTGGGATTAACCATACCGATCTGGAATTGGTCAAGTCATACTCAACCTCGCATCTAGCGCTGAGACCCTAGAATAGTCACTGGGGTCCGAGAACCTTACAGAAGCTCGCAGCGTGAGCTGGAATCCGAGGTGTCATACCCAAACTGTCACCGTGTCACACTGGGATCCAAGGTTGATCACAGACATCCAACTCACTGTTTGCACTCTCAACCCAACTCAGTTTCATGGCTCTGCTATCGATAACCTGAGCACACGTTCTTGGCATCTCAGTTACCAACTCCAAAGCCATTGCCGAACACTGGGATCAGCGAAGCACTTACTGGGTTCGTCATACCATACCGGGATGCGAGGGGGTTAGCAGACACTAGGCACCTGCTGTGCGCTCCTCACAAGCGATTGTTCCACGTTTGCGATTCCATTAACACGAGTTTGCACGTCCTTCGTCACCTCTGCCGGCACGGGGACCGCCCACGAACTCTGGGATCCGGGATGTTACACACAGATTCCACCCACCACGTACTCTTCCAGAATACCATCATACCACTGGACCACTCCTGCAACATCATTGCGTAAGCTAAACACGCCAAAGTCCAAACTGAGATCGGAGAGCGAAACTGGGATCACGATCCAGCTAAAGTACGTTCGCCATCAACTTTGGAGCCAGCGCCAAATCGCGCACACGTTTGTCACAGGACACTTGATTTTGGGTAGAAGGGAGTCACGGTTAGTCGAGTGGTGGGTTGAGACAAAGGATTTTGGCCAACCTAATCACGTACCTTTGTGCGTGTGCGGCGCCATCAAGAATGACGCCGTGGCAGTCAAATTCCACTTTGATACGGAGACGAATCAAAGGCGCGATTACTTCATCGGACGCTTCCATGATCTCCGATAGTTTCAAAGGAAGAAGACATCTTCTCGCAGCAAAGTGCCCGAGTCGCACGCACTTTATCAAAGCTGGAACGCTTTTGTTAAGAACTTCAACAAGAAGCCGGATGCTTACCGTGAATGGATTAAGCAAGCGCGTGATCGCATCGAGACGTACTCGAAACGCGGTAAGTTGGAGCAGCTCCCCGCTGCTGCGAAGGATGCTGGGTGCCGTGCGCAATGCCCGAGAGCTATCAGTGCGCGAAGGGTTTCCCAGGTGAGGTGCGCTTGAGCAACCGCGACCTGAACGGATACACGTCGATTCGTGTGCCCGCGAGTTTCAAAGCGTTCCGTGCTAAGTTCCTAGCACGTGAAGTTTCAAACTATGGCGCTGACCGCAGTGCTCACTTCGCTTCTGCCGTGGCAGCGCGTAGTGGTCATCGTACGCCCCCGTCATTTCCCATGTATCTAGATGGGGTGGAAATCCCCTCCCCGAATACGCAAACGAACCTCTTGAGGGTTCGTCCCCGGGATACTGTGGTCCACAATCCAGCGAGTTGATCCGCGGGCGTCACAGATCGGCGGTGGCGTGGGTGGAAATACGCCCCGGGTATGATCAGCCCCGAGCTAATCAATTCGTGCCTCTCCACGACCGGGTGACTGCCGTAGAGCGCCTACAGGGAGCTGAGTTTGCCGCCCAGAAAAACAGGAGCTGGCGAACCAGAAGGCCAAGGTCACGGTGGTATCGCAGACCACCTCGAACATTCAGGTGGAGCTGGAGGAGAGGTTGGCCGCTCCCGAAGCTAGGGTCAGCCGAGTTAGGTGGCTCGTGCTGCAGGTACAGCTTCAGCTGCTGGACGTAAAAGGTCGGATATGTTTGACGGTATGTCTAGTGCGTAAGTGCTGCCGTGCCGTGCCAACACTGTGGACGGCCCGATGAAGCGCGGAGCAAGCTAACTTGCTCTGAAATCCGAAACGGCATGTTTAGGCAGGTTTGAGTAGCTGACAAAACCAATGAACTAACTTTGAATTGTGTTGCCCCTGCCCACATTGTCTGCGTTCAGCTTCTGTTGATCAACAGAAGATGCTATTGCGTCCTGGACAACCGAATTGCAGCTTGTCTGCGATGAATAAAGTCAATCACATCTGAGCTGAAGTCATTCAGCTCGCTCTCCGCTAGAGGCCTGGCCTCTGCATTGTTCTTTGCGGTGTTCGCACCCTGCGCAGACCCCTGGCCCTTGTCCCTTGTGGAGTCGGCTCCCTGCACAGACTCGCTCTTCTTGTTCTGTTCTAGGTGTCGGCGCCCTGTGCTGACCCTTGGTTCTTCCTAGCAAGGTCTGCGCCCCGCGCAGGTCTGGTTCTCTTGTTGCTTGATGTGCCTGCGCCCACGCAGGCCCATCGTCATCGCGCTCGTGTGCTTCGATCGAGATGGTTATTGTCCTCTTGGCATCGCATCTGACACTGTACACGTGTCAGCCGTGTTCTGGGGTTGCTACGCAGCAGCTGTAGATCCTCCCCCACTTAACGCGGGAGCCACCGCCTGTATTACTGTTTCCGTGCCACTGAACTCAGATCTTTCGGACAGAAGTGAGTTGGACATTGACTCATCGGTGGCGTATCCTGCGTCCATGAGGTTTCGTACTTAGTCGCGGTAGGGCGGTGGTGGTAGTACTTAGAACCTGGCAAATTTCAATATGACCCAGAAAAACGTATTGATCCAATTTTGACCTGTGAAGCGGTTGACCCATAAAAAGGTTACCCGGAGACACATGTTACTCGAAACTAACAGTTCGAGTGAGGCGTGTTGGAATTCCGGTGCAGATCCGGCAACGGTGATCCGTATGACAACTTGGAGCCCCGGCAGATCTGCAGAACTGTAATGGGCATATTGAGATCAAGATATGCGGGTCTTCTAATTGGGAGGCGTCTTAAGAACGCTTGAAGGATCGTTAGAGCTCTGAAGCTGTAGTAGTAGCGATTCTATCATACTTTTCCTTTTGTATGCTAGTGCAGACTCCAGGCCATACGTGTCGAGTGCGTATTCAAACACGAACTAGGTAGTAGTAGTAGTAGTAGTAGTAGTAGTAGTAGTAGTAGTAGTAGCTGTTACAGTTTCCACCAGGAATTCCCTGTAAAGCGCAGCAATCTAATGGGATGCCGCCTCGTTCCGTTTCGCCCTCAAGATATCGATTTATGGTCCATTAGAGCGCAATAAAACAAAAACTAGAGGGGGGGGCAACAGCCTACAGCCTGCTTAAGTGCCTACGTTAGTGCTGCGGTGGTTCTCTCTACTTTGTTGCACTAATAGGCCGTAACACGATCATTTTCTCTCTGCCAGACAAAAGTCTTCATTTCACTTGGAAGCTGCTGCGCTGCTGTAGTACTGCCAGCCACGTCTGATCGCTGGAACCATTTGGGGTTCTTCTTCGAGTTCCGATGGATGTCCACAGATAGCAAAGCAGTGCGGTGGTAAATCTGCAACGAGTTCCGTATGTCGGGATCCGCACTTTCGTCGACGTCTGCTGTCGTTATGCCCTCTGGACTGAATAAGTACAAGGTACTTGGTAGAACGTTGTTCAGGATGCCTACCAGGGATAGTATGACGTCCGTCGCGCCGGTTTGGAACGGGATCTCAACGCCCGTATTCGCTTGGCCATAGCCTTCGCGCATGTTGAAATAATGGATAGGGTGTTTGATATTGGGCTTGACGCTGTAGTATTCGCAGTTCGTCCGGTTGCACAATCGCTCTGCTGCGAGTATGAGACCGACAACGTCCTGGTCCTTCGCACCACGAAATACAGCCGCCGTCTTACCAGCTTCGCACCATGGCGCCACCGCTAGAGCATCGCTGGTAGCTGTAGGACATGCATCCAGCTTCCCAATGAATTCTTCAATGTCGTTAGCACTTTCAGCGTAAACCAGCGAATTCAACGGTTGCTCCACATTTGCCACTTTGTTACCGCGACCGAGCTGGTGGTCGAAAATGTACTCACGTAAATCCAACGCGGAGCCGACAGTCGCGGCATAGTCCTTGCGCGGTAAGTCACGAGCCCCGAGAGCCACTTTTCCGCCGTACGTGTTCAAATTCAAATACTTGCGCATGACATGTGAGAGGTGCATGTCTTCCGCTGTTCCCCATGACGGCGGGCGCTCCTTCGCAAAGTACTCGAGCCATGTCTGCTCTAGAAACCACATCCCGCACAGGTAGTCTTGCTCAACCCAGTCGATCGCGCTGAGATCGTAGCCTACATTTGGCCAGCTCTTGTAACCAGCGAAGGTCGGCGCCCGAAGGTGGCCAAAGTTCCCCCACACTCCTTTCTGCAGGTTCATGTACTGAATGTAGTCGTGCACAGTCGTCGAGTCGATGTTTCTGTCGTCGTCCACGACCAAAACGTACTTGGTCGTCGCCATGTAGGCTAACAGGAAGCGTCCATGGAACTTGTGGTTGTAGTTGGAAACTGTCATTACGAGCTGGCCTGATCGTCCAGGGTATTGTAGTCTCATTGATTCAACAACGTCCCTATACGCGTTTTCGTTTGGCGAGTTGAAGCTCATGACCCAGACGTGTGGCGGCGTCACATTTTCTTGATTGAGCGCTGCCTCCAGTTGAAGTTTCAGCGCGTGGGGGCTGCCTCGGAATACGTTGAAGATGATCGTCGTTGAGGTGTCGTTCTTGTCGTAGCTCGACGTGTAGAACTCGTCGCCCATGGGAAGTTGCTCACTCCGCGGAACCGCATTGACAGGAGAATCGATGCTTTCATCGAGAACATTTATCAAGACCTGTTGTGCGCCGACTCCCTGGCTGGAGGCTCGCAAGTTTCTGCTGGTGAGCTTGGCCAACCCGGACAGCGAACCCACAGACCAACACACGGACGCAACCCAGAGCCCGATAACGAAGCAGCTGATCTTGGGTCGCCGCCGCAGTGACTCCACCAGGCTAAAGCTCGGGAGTCGTCCTGAATCCATCGCGCCGGCCAGGAAGACGTTGCCGAATGGGGCCCATTCGGGCAGGCTCACATGCGTGGCGAAAGTTGAAAACGGACGCACTGTCCCGTAAAGAAGAGCAAATACCGTTGTAACTAATTCCGTTGGGCAATAGCCCATTCAGGCGTTACTTTATGCCTGCATCGCATGGGTCTGGGAAGTAGTCGAAAGCAATAGGATCCTTCTCAGGTGACATCATGCCTGAGGTCGATCTTGCATTTGTCGAGCGCGCGCACACACGTGCAGATACCAACGTACAGCATGCGGAGAACGTTAGTTGTACAGCATGCGGGGAACGTAAGCTGTTCAACATGACAGGATGTTAGTAGGAGCCTTCTTCTTGAACAGAACGACATTTTTGCGTAGGCTGGGATAGCTGAAGAACCCTCGTTAAAGCGAAACTCGACGGTATTCTCTGGGTTTTATCCAGAGTCCATTGGCGAATGCCACCCCGGTGCCATTATTGACTAATCACATACCCTGTTGAATATGATCTGCGATGTTGAAGAACTCTTCGTGCCCTGTTATTTTGAATAGTCTGTTTGTTGAACAAATTATGCTGCTATGTTGACCCATCCATAAAATTAAAAAAAGCTCTTTTCCATAGCCTCTAAGCAACGATAATACCTATGACAAATGATTTATCTGCGACATTCACCAGATTTTTATTTACTGGAACAACACGCAAACCTTTACTAAAAATAAGACTAGGTCGTCTGCGACCTGGCTGGGAACACCAGTGCGGTAAACGGTTGCTGCGGGCGCTGGTACAATTTTCATTTTTTGTTTTGTTATTGCCGTGACAACAGGAGTTATCTATCGTCGGCCGTGTAGTATTATCTAAGCGTCTTGTAATGTCGTAGGAAAATTATTGTTTACCAAGACAAACTTCTCACAGAGGTCGGCTCGCTATCAACTCGTTGTATTCGCTTCACCTAAATGTGGAAACTTGCTTGCGTAGTGTTTTAATACTACTAGTACTACCCGCATTCCGATGTTTTTTGTACCACGATATTAGTGGATAATTTTCATACTAAGTCATGGCAAGATACACTGCTGCAAATCTCTATCGACGACAGGACGAGAATGTTATACTGGGCACTTGAAAAATCTCGGAGCCCTCAGTTGCTAATAAATTCCCTCGTATATTAATAATATGCATGTGTGGCTGTGAAAGACTGCGTAGCGCTGAACGAGTCTGTCACGGCGGTGGCTGTCGACAGCACCGCGTTATAAAATCGGAGCTGCAGTGACAAACCTTTAGTGAGTACACTGGGGTGCTGAAAGACGTCTCACCCTTGCCGACACCCTTGCCCGCCGCTCATGTATCCCTCGTCGTTGTAGTAGCAGAAGAAGTATGCACGAACGCTTTGTACCTTCTTCTTGACCACGTCCGGTCTCTCCGTCACATGGACGCCGTAGTAGGCCGACAGTGCCGCTCTTCGTGTCGGGATTGTCAAAGCGCTCAAGCGATACGGGGCACGTCAGGACTGCCATCAAGTGTGGCGATGAGTGTCTTCCTGGGTTCGCGCGGTGTCGCTAGCTTGCTCCAGAAGCTTCGCTCGGTCTTGGTCAAAAGCATTCTGCTACTCATGCAGCCGTTCACTCGGATCTGAAGTTGAGCGTTGCTCTCGGTGACATTGTGTTCCTGTCTACCTGCACCTGGAGTTAAAGCTCCAGCCTTAATCGCTCAAGTTGGTGTGCGTACGCCCTCTTCTTCGAGCTGGATGCCCGCCGTCTTGGCCACCGGTGCGATGGCCTTCTATACGGCCATGTGAACTGTGCTAATGGCCGTCTCACTGCCGACCAGCGCCTACTTCGCACCTTGACCTGCAGCCCACAGCTTGCTTTCGTCGTATGTGACGATGTCCACGGACACGGCCCCGCTCTTCATGAGCAGCTCGTCGGTGGCGGGGCGAACTTGGTGTAGACCAACATGGCCGCACCTCGCTGTCCGAGCTGGATGGTGGTGTAAGCTGTTCCGCACCAAACTTCCTGTTGAAGTTGCTGGGTCGACACCATTCGGGCTGATGTGGCGCGAAGGTTGCGCCAAGGCGAGTTACGCGCACGCAATTAATCCGTTGGGACTGCCCCCCCCACTCATTCTTCGGGTGTTCCCAGTATAATACAGTCGTAGGTGTCGGTACGGAGGATAAAGAAATTCGGTAGACGGGGTTGAAAAATCAGGGGCCACTCTGAGCGCAGGCTGTTGGAACCCCCTCTCTCGCTGGGAGGTTCCGTAGCGCACTTTGGCGGTAGAATGCAAAAGGGAAAGTGAGATTGAGAATCGGTGGCCCTACACTAGTCCTGCAAAGTGGATACACACAGCTGGTCGCAACTGCCCGGTGCCCCCCAGATCTTTGGTCGGAGATCAATCTTCAACACTCCTGATCGGCAGCGCCGAACAGCAAAAGATTCTCCGTCATTCTCGTTTCCGGTCGGTGCACCTCAGTGTAACCCGACAATTCCCCGCAGGGTGACCAATATTGGGACCTCGACCACCTTGGCCATCAAATCCGCCAGCATGTTTCGCTTTCGCGATACTCCGGCTTCAGGACTCCTCTCTTCGTGTAGTATCCTACGAACTTGATACGCACATCGATGTACTACGCCTTCGCGGACGCACCCTCGTCGTCCTGCTGCTTGAGAGCACCCTGATTGTCGACGCGCACCGTCATGGGCACCTCGTGCTTCACGCCCAACTCCATCACTGACGCAGCCGTATACTCCGCCTCCATCGTCGACAAGGACACTCCTCCTTGCTTCTTGCAAGTCCAGCCAACGGGTATTCCGTCCATTGTGACCAGCCCGCCCGTGACGGACTTCCGGTCCTCTTTGTCAGCCGCGAAGTCCGCGTCGCTGTACGTGACCACTTCCAGCAGCTCGTCCGTTCCTCTGTCTCCTTGCATTCGGAGCCGCGGCTCCTTCGTCCCGCTTAGGTACCTCAGTACTCTCTTGACCAGCTCCCAATCTGCCACAGTGAGTTTTTGCATGTGCCTCGATGCCTTGTGCACTGCGAACGTGATGTCGGGCCGCGTACAACGCGAGACCCACATCAAATTCCCTACCAGCGATTGGAACTGCTTCACAGTGACCACGTTATCTCCTCCTAATACAGGCAGCTTCTCATCTCTAGCTTCTTGATGCTCGTTGCACTCCACCCCAATTCGGGTGCGGACACCGTGCGAACTCCATCATGTGCTCCTTCAGTATGTTCAGATCGTACCCTTCCTCTTCACAGTAGCTCACGCGCATCCCGAGGAACTTGCTTGCTGGCCCCAAGTCCTTAATAGACAGCACAGTCAGCTCTGCGAAGAACGCGTCCACTGCCTCCTGCTGCGTATCCGTGACCAGCAAGTCGTCCACGTAGACGCCCACGACCAACAGAACCCCTTCCTGACGCCTGAAGTAGACACACATATCGGTGAGGCTTTGCACAAAGCCGATCTCAACTAACTTCGATTGCAGCAACTTGTTCCACAGGCGTTCAGCTTGCTTCAGCACATAGAGGGCTTTGTCAAGCTCCAGCACCAGCTCGTCGTCGCTCTTGACGCCAAGTTGCTTCAGAATCTCCTCTCGAATCGCCATGCCCTGGGGGATCCGGATGTAGATGGCGAGTTCAGCCTCCTTCCTCGCCTTCGCATAGCCATTAGGTACATCACCATGCTTAGCTGGCACCCGCCACTTCCGCGCCAACGCTGGTATCAGCTTGACGCTGCTCATCTCTATTACGGCGGCAAACGTGACGCTTTAATTCACGCCGAACTCCTGCTCATTCCCGCAAGCAACGAGCCGCGCCTTCAGGCGCTCGATCGCCCCCTCCGCATTTGTCTTCGTTTTGAAGACTCACTTTGTGTGCAGTACGCGGAGCCCTCGAGGCCTCCGCACAACTGTCCACACTTCATTCTCATCTAGTGCTCTCAGCTCGTCGTGTATGGCTTCCAACCACCGAGCCGTGAGGCGACTAAGCATAGTCTCCCCATAGTTCTTCGGATCCATCTCAGTCACGCTGTTCACTAGGTAGTTGCTTAACTCCTGCTGCTGGGTGGCCTCAGCCGCCTTCTCCTCGGCTTGTCGAGCTACTGAGCACGTCACATGGCACTCTCGCGTGTAGCTCTTCTTCTTCCTCTGCCTGGACCTCTTCTTCGAGCTGCTTGCGGCCACGGGTGCGTCTCCTGCAGTCTCTTCTTCGACCCCAGCCTCGTCGCCCTGGAGGTACAATCTCTGCACGTTCTCGTTCTGCGCCTTGTCGAGCGTCTCGATGTTTCTATCGTGTTGTGTGGTCACCACCAACTTGTCCTTCGGGAGATACAGCTAGTTCACCTTCGTCTCTTAGCCGATCCCCACGATCATGCCCTGCTGCGCCCTTTGGGCGAAGTTCTTCTTCACTGGATCCCTGTACACCATTCGAACACTACGATCTCGCCCAGCGGTGGCGTCTTCTTCGTCAGGAGCTTGATCAGAGACGCACGCCCAGGGTTCGAGTTAATCGGCGCCCTATTGAGAATGTACGCGGCGTACTGCACCGCGTCCCCCCAGAAGTTGAGCGCCAGCCCGCAGCCAAATATCATACACCGGGTCATGTTCATAATGGTTCTGTGCATACGCTCAGCCTTTCCGTTACTCAACTGGTTGCGTGCCTCGCTGCGCTGGGCCGCTACCCCCGTCTTCTTGCCGAAAAACTCTACGTTCTGGTACTCTCCTCCTGAGTCCGTACGCAGGATATGAACCCGACAATTTAACTGCTTCTAAAAAAACACTAAGAAGTGCTCGAACTGCGTGGCGACCGCGTCTTTCGTGCGCGCTAAAAACACTCTGCAGTAGTTGCTATAGTGATCCACGAAGTTGATCATGTACCTGTTGTTCAGGCGGTTGCGCGGAGTCATCAGCACTTTCAAGTCCGAGCAGCTCACTCCTCCAACACGGTCGATGGGCGAGTTGCTGCCCGTGTCCTACTTCGGTCTGTCGTTTTTCGTTTGCTTGCCCTGCGCACAGGTCAGGCAGTGCACGCGCCGACGGTCCGTGAGCTCGATGCCCGAGCTCGGGTCTCGTGCGCGCCTCTCAACAGCGTCGTAGTTCAAGTGCCCCAATCTCTGGTGGAACTCCACCAGCGTGCCTCGCTGGACATCACCTGACACGTCGGCCGGCTTTGTAACCTCCTTATCCAAAACCGCCATGATCACCTCTGACGTGCCCTCGCGCCCCTTCACGACACTCGCGTGCACAACGAGCACGGATCGCAGTAGGTCGACATCGAAAACCATACGCCCGCCGTTTCTGCCGGCCATGACACGGCGGCCGCCCCTCTCTGTCAACACGAAGCCCTTCCAGTCTAGTGTGCCGTAGGAAATGAGATTGTGCACCACGTTCTCGGCGTAGTACACATCGACCAGCTTCACAGTCTGCTGTTTTCCGCACGCCGTAACCTTTAACGTGAGTGTGCCCTTCTTGGTAATGTTCAGCGGATCTCCGTTTGGCTGCACACACGCTTCCACGTACGGCTCCACGCCCTCGAGCTGCGACGCATCGGTGACCAGATGATGGCTGGAGCTGCTGTCCAGGATCCAGACCTTCTCCGCGGCCATGTTGACCTCGTTCACAGCCAACATGATGTCCGCCGCGCCTCTCCCTTGGGTGCCTAGGCACGCAGCCCGCAAGTGGTCGACCTGACTGCACTCGTGACAGCGTCGCATTTCCATGCGACGGAGCTCACTAACCGCGCCGACCATCTCCTTTCAGAGGTTCTTGTCCTTGGTCTCCAGCTCCCACGACTGCGCGAAGTGCGCGAGCTCCTCTGACTGCTGCAGGTATTCCGTCCTGGTCCCATCCACCTTGGCCATCAACACAGTGCGCAGGACCGCAGATGCGTACTGCACGATGTTGTTCAGGACCAAGTAGTCCGCACCACCCCTGCATGTTTCTGAAATCGCTACGAGGTACATATAATATTCTGACCATGTGCGCTTGGGGTCTTTAAGCGCCGTGAACAGCTTCATCGCTTGAGCAGGCGTGATGTTCGTCTTGTAGGTCGCCAACATCCTCTCCATCACGTACTGCAACGTTGGCATCTGCGACCACCAGGCCTGCTTGTTGTAGTATCGCTCTGTCGTGCCTGACAGGTAGTTCCCCAGCAAGTCGACCTTCACGTCCTCCGGCCACAGGAACCCGCAGGCGGACTGGGCAAGTGCCACTTGCCTCTCAAAGCGTCTGCCTCACTCTAAGAAGCCCGACCCCAAACCGACGCACAGCTCCTTGCCATTAAACGCGCGAATGACCAGCTTCTTCTGTCGAGCATCAGGATAGCGAAATGGCTGCTGTCCGACTCCAGGCTGCGCTGCTGCAGCTTGGTGCTGTGATGCCGTCGGAGGTGGCTGCTGAGCCTGCGCCTGCGCTGCAGCATAGAGCCGCTGCAGTTCAGAGAGTTCTCCGCCGTAGCTATGCAGCTGTACCCCGAAGTACTGGTGCGCCGGCGGCGGCCTCACTGGCGATATCGTGATTGGCGTGCATGGCGATCCGCTGAGTTGGCCCATTGGCATGCGTGCACCTAGACCAAGGCTTGATGCGAACAAACTCGTGTCCATGGGGGTGTCAGGATCGGGTCCACCTTGCTCTCACACTTGGCCCGATCTCCCTCCAGCGTCTTCTCTAGCTTGGCTTGTGACTCCTCAAGTCGATCCAGCCATTCGGTGATTCCGTGCATGAGTACCAGGAGATCCGTCTCGCCGTCAGGACTATTGGTTTCGCCATCGTCCTTGGCAGCAACGGCAGCGACTTTATCTTCCGTTTCTCCGACCATACCAATCCGTTTGTGACTCGCTGGCGCCGGCACTTTTGCCTTTGCGCGAGCGGCCGCGTCAATGGTATCGCTCATTTGGGCTCAAAACCTGTTGGAACCCCCACTCTCGCTGGGAGGTTCCGTAGCGCACTTTGGCGGTAGAATGCGAAAGGGAAAGTGAGATTGAGAATCTGTGGCCCTACGCAAGTCCTGCAAAGTGGATACAAACAGTTGGTCGCAACTGCACGATGCCCCCAGATGTTTGGTCGGAGATTAGTCTTCAACACAGACGGCGTTAACCACGGCAAAATAAAATGAAGGATACGAGACTGTAAGTCATGGCCAAATTTACCTTAGTCTAGCTCGTAATCAAATTCCTGCTGCGAAGTGCTGGCATTCGAGATATTCTCGTACATGGGAAACAGCGAATTTCGTTGGAGGACTGACAGTCGTAACCCACGAGCCGAAATTGACAAACTTGGCGTCGGAAACGCTGATTCCACCAAGCAAAGAGATCAACTTGCGCTACTTGGTCTTATCTATGACCCCCCCCCCCCCCCGGAAATATTGATGATCATTACGTTCACCTGGCATCATCAAGTAGCTCGTTTGTGTTGGCATTATGATGTGACTTGAAGGCGAAAATCGATTAAATATTTTTTATGGTCTAGGTTCATGGACATTATTAACTGTACATGAACGTTGAGGAAGTGTTTCCATGTCTACCCTCAGGCGAGAAAAGCTTGACACAATTGACCGCCGCATTCCCCGTTTCCGAAGTCTGTATTACAGTAGTGCTCGCCTAAACGTAGCAAAGCCGGCTTCGACCCCAACGGCTGTTGGTCATCGATTCTTTGATGGAGATGCCGATCATTTTTCTGAGACCGACCATGTCCGAGAAGCTATGCTACATCTCTCTTACACAGCTCGCGATAGATGCCCAGAGCCATTCATTTGTTCACGATGGGTCCAAATCGAACCGTGTGCCTGAACCGGGCGCACAGTTCGAACCGTTAGACTCTATCGCGTAGGATGACACGAGCAGAATGCAACCTTAGTCAATTTTGACAGAATACGCACAAGAAATCTAGCACTATGACAACATTCTTGAGACGGAGTAGTTACAGATAACAGATGCAAAAAGTCTATCTTTGCGTATGATAATCAATGTCTCAGAAAACGGACGTAAATGCAATTACAGGCGTTTTTAATAGGGCAATATTTTGTTAGATAGTAGGCGAAGCTATATCGCAATACAACTGTTATTTCTAATAGATTTGAATCTCGCCACAAATATCACAGCAGTGGGTAAGTGTCCGGGATAAGTACGATCCTATGAAAATGAGTAGTGATTCCAAATTTTACTTTTAGGTTTCTGGCACCGAGGCTACAAAACGCAGGTCGCTCGGGTTGTGCCCCGACCGCAGCGCGCACCTGCGCCATCATAAGTTGCGACCCCTGGATCGCCTCTTGCAGCACGGCATTTTCCACTGCTCGGTCGTGGTACGACTTGGCTGCCTCGTCCTGCTGCACGAGCGCCTGGAGTTTGATCTTCTCGAGTCTGGCCTGCAGCGCCTCGAACTCCTTCTCCAGCGCCGCCTTCTGCTCCTTGCGGATAGTGTGCGTCGCCTTTCGCTTCTAGAAGATGTGCCCCTTCTTCCACTGGGGATCGGCCTGCTGCTGGACTGGGGACTGCGGGGCTGATTCAGACGACGCGGGCGAGTGAGTCGCCGGCGTCTCCTCTCCAATTACGGCCTTGACCTCCATCAACGCTGCAGCGCTGTGGTGCTGAAGGTCTTGCGGCGGCTGCGGCGATTTGGCTGGTGGTTGCGCCACGATGAAGGCTTGCATGAGCGGATCCATCGTGCGTGTCAGTATGATATAGAGGAGAACGTCAGGAGAGTTTAGTGTAAATATCTGCTGCTAAAAATTAAGTAGCCAAGAGCCGACGCACTGCCGCCTCGAGCAGGTTGGCAACCTCGTCATCCCACTAGCGAGTAAGATGGCCGAGGACTTGGGCGTCGGCGGTCGGCATCTTGCTGGTGGAGTGTTGAGAAATGAGGCTGGTCTTGTGCCGCGAGTGGCTCATTAGTAACTGGCTTGTATTTTGTGAAAGTTATACACTTTTTAGGTAAGGCTGTCTCAAAACAGATAACTACAGGAAAATAAGGATAAACCACTATTGCATTATACGTTTCTGAGCTTTGCCTATGCAAGTCAGCTCCATACAAAATGAACTAGTTAGATGTGTTAATACCGCATCTTATAATAATCATGGCAGTTTATTCATAAACGGTAGCTGTTCGCGCCCTGCAGTATTGTCTCGCGCATAACATTGATATCTACGATACACTCTCTTAATTTACGAAAACCCCTATTTTTTACCCTGTGGTCTAATTTTAGATTAATCCTGCTACAAATTCTGCGATAATAGAGAGGTTTCGAAATTGCACTTTCACTGCCACTACCCTCACAGCCCGAGCTTGGTGGTAGTGAAAATCATGTCGAGTTTTTAGTTTTCGGAGGTTCACTACCCTCCCATTTTGCCTACCGGAGAATACTCAATAATAGTCTACTGTTCACTGTGGTACTGTGGAGATGAGTGGCGTTGACACAGACGTCAATGTCCGCTCGCTCGCCAAATCTGCCCCAAGATCTGCATCACCGGCACCGCTGCCAAGGCGTAGCGCATCCGAAGCGCCAACGGCGTCGTTATGCTGTCTCTGAGCGGGTACGGCATTGCGTGCGTGTATCTCGATGCGCTTGACGCAGAGCAAAGCATTCGTCCAGTACAGGGGGGAGCTGGTAGCGGCCGGCGCCATGTACGCGTCAACTAACTCGCGTGCACGGACGCGAAAGCCGAGCACGACTTTCGGTCCCCTGTGGGCGGTATCCTCAGGCTGGTAAAGCTGCTGCGCCTACCGGCGATTATCTCTGAACGCAGTGACCGCTGCTCTGTGGAGGAAGCCGAGTGCATTGTCGCGCGAGAAGTGCTGTCACTTCTCCATTACTGTGCCGTAGCCGCCCTTGTAGGGCTCGCAGGAGATTATTTAAGCGCATCATCGGCGTCGTTGAAGTTCTTGCGCTTGCCGTCCACCATTGCAACGTGTTCAGACGTGCTGAGGTTCTGCTTGGCGAGCAGGCCGTAAGGATGGATGGTGGTGAGGGTAGTGAAAGTTGTCACCACATTTATCGTTTTCACTAGGATTCTGTAATGAAGGTTTAGGGGAAACGGTGTTTTAAACAGCGTTTTTGGTGGCACACGTTGTTGCCACCAAATGTTGGTTCCAAGTTTAGTGTGATTACTGTCGAATGCGGTGGACATTTGGTAGGTCAGATCAAGCCAGTTTTCGAGGGTCGGGTTCAACTTGGAGAGAGGGAGGCGACGACAAATTTCCTCACCGTTTGTGGTTCCGATTTTTCGAAAAGTAAGCCCTGCACCCGCTCTCTCGAATTGAATGGCATTCACCGATCGGTCCCCTTGAAGAAAGAACCAAGGGTGAAGGTCCCAACACGTGATTGGCACGAAAACCGCCACGGTACGCTCGAAAGCACTTCCACTTGATTAACTGATTTTACTGACACAATTTTCTACCAGACGAGCGAGCCAGAGGACCCGCCAAATCAAGGAGACGACGTGACGCGCGCGCAGCGCCACAGCGCGGAGTTGCAGTGGAGTCGGCTTCGCGAGCATCAGCGAAACCTTCGATGCGACCCTCGCGCATCTCTGCGGAATATACCCCTGCTTCCAGTCCACGATCGCGGTGTGCTGGAGGCACAACGGGCGGCGAATGTCGCGCGAGAACGCCGCGACGCACATGTGAGTCGACTTGTTATTGAAGGCCGAAGCATACGCACCCGGAGCGCTACCGCCATGCTTCGAGGTGAAGATGGGGCGAGGCTCAAGCCGCACGCGCGCGACCAGAGAAGCAACAAACAATGGGAAGCGCGCGCGGTGCGTCATATGTTCGGCATAGAGACGGACTCAGATTCGGACGACAGCGCGCTTACTGATGTGATAGCCGCTTTTGACGAAGTTGACGAGGAGCAGTCAAGCACCGGTGACGACCCCGACTACGAAGAGAAGGCGCCTTATCCGCTTGGAACTGCGGGCAGTGTGGCCGAAGACGACGTGGGTGACGACGGCGAGGTCGAAGACGACAATGAACGCGACGAAGTCAGTAAAGTTCGGTACGTTCGGTCATCGAACGTACACCGAAGTTCACACCAAACGCATGATCTCCGCGTGAAGTGTATGGTTTTACGTATTCAAGACCATGTTTGAACCGTGGGAGGATTTCCACGAATGTTTTGATGGGTTCCAGACTCAGACGTTCCAGTAGTTTTCCAAGCCCACAAGTACGGCGGTCTCGCTGAGAAACAGGCAGATAATTTGGGTGGCGAAGGCAAGAAATAAGGCAGGAAAAAGGGCAAGAAAAGCAGTGTCATTGGTTCCGAAAGAATGGGTGACCTACTCCAAAACGATGGTATGTACGCATGGGCAGCCCTACGAACGAAAAGGCAAGGGCAAGCGCATTCACAACAAAGTTCGTGACACCAAGTGCAAGCCAAGGGTGAATATTCGTGTTACAGCAGAGCCCAGTGGCTCTTGGTATTTGTGTGTGAACGCCACGGGCAATCATAACCACAACCTGAACAAGCATATCTGGGACAATTACGCGGAGAACTGGACAGTAAAGGACCCCCAGTTGACGGACGACGTGGCTGTGCTGCAAACGGTTGGCGCAAACACGCAAGGGATACTGCAATATCTGCGCGAACGTTCAGCTGATGATCGTTTATCTTCAGTGTGAATTTTGTGTAGTTCCACAACACAATTCGGTGACTAGTATGTAGCCCGACACCGACTTCCGGTGGCAGCAGCCTAGACAAGCGAACTTGTTTCAAAGTTAGAGCGGTCCAGGTGTCTCAGAGTCAGAGCTACTACGGTACTGGCTCCGAGTGAGAGCGGTCAGGTGTCTCAGAGTGGGAGCGGTCACGGTAATTCCCACCGAGTTCAGAAGTCGGCGAAGTGTTTCAAAGTCAGAGCGGTCCGGCGTTTCAAACGGAGAGAGGATACGGTAATTTTCACTGAGTCAAGAAGTCTCAAGATAGTTACATAGGGCTTAGTGAGGCGTCAATTGATATCCGAAACACCTTTATTTCATTAGGTATTTGTATAAAGTAGGTTAGAGCCCTAGCAGCTCTTCGGAGAGATAACAAACAAACACAGCAGAATTTGCCAAGTCCAAGAAAAGCGTACACTGTCTGGTAAGTCCCTGCACGGGCTGGATTATGTCTGCCGTCAGCACCCGAGAGGCATAGCTTGTAGGGTGTTGACAGGTAGCGCCAAGAGACAAGTCGGCCCGGGAAGGGCAACACTCGCCGAGCGCGCCAAGGACAAGTCCCGCTGAGTCTGCGGGCCGGTACGCCGGATAGCCCGGGTGCTGCGTAACACTTCTAGCTGAGAAGCCTTTGTTCGCAGCGGCCCGTAAAAGGGCTCGCGCGCTGTCGTCCATCCTTTGGTGGAGGGCACGGTTTTGTGTGGAACGGGAGTCAGTGGGCTCAGCTGACTTCCGGAAGATCGGCTGGCTTGGTTGTCTGGTGTCGACGAGGACCACCACCGCTGTCCCGGAACGGCTGAACCGCTGGGGATAAACTAGCCCAGACCGATAAACGCCGACTAGCTCGGCGATTGTTGTGTCTGTTGCGAGGACTAATTTGGGCGTTCTGCTACACCACAATTTGGTTGGTGTCAACTAAGCTGTTTGTATTTTTGGTTGCGTGCAATAGGCAAGAACCGATTCGGCGAGATGTCCACAATATGGTGCAGCAGTACAAACTTGACGAGCAGGCGGGTCTTACAAACGCACAGCGCGCGTTGGCGGTAATGGAAGCGTTTTGCAGGCAAAACGGCGGAAATTCGGCCCAGGTGCTCGTGGATAGTGGTACCAACGTTCCCGCATCGCCACTTTTCAATCGGCGAGATTGAAACGCTTGTTCAAGGCATTTCCTGAGGTGATTCTTGTTGCCTCGACTTACGACACGATCATGAATCGCTACAAGCTGTTCAGCTTGTAGTGCACGATGTGTTCGGCAAGGTACCAGTGTAGCGTTGAATGAGTGTATTGTGTATGATAAAACAGTAATCTAACAAACTTGCCAAAGGGTCAATATGTTCATCATGCCCTTGTAGATAGCGAACACATACAATCTGCGGCGTGTGATGCAGATTTTCAAAGCGAACAATCCGGACTGGACCAAGATACAAGTCGTCACGGCGGACAAGGCCGTCCACGAGAAGGACGATCTGCGGGAGGAGCTGTCCGACGCACGCCAGCTTCTGTGTCAATGGCATGTCATTACCTGGTTGAAGAAGCAGGTCGCGCGGCTGGCGCCATCGGTGAAAAAGGAGGTGAAAAGTCTTGTTCGACTGCTGGTATACGCGACTAACCAGAGCGAATATGTCGATGCAAAAGGAGCTATGTTGGAATTACTCGGAGGTGATACTACGCACGAGTTGTACCACACCTTTATGGCAAATTGGGACAACAACCAGGACGGGTGGGTGTCGTACAGGCGCGGTAACACCCCGTATCTCACGAACAATACAAACAACAGGATCGAGAGTAAGTGGGGGGAAATCAAGGATATTATTACCGACACGTTCACGATAGACCAGCTACTGTTGACGTTAATGACACTCCATAAGAACGTCGAGGACCAGTATCTCACCGAATATCACCGGATTGGCAGTCGACCTTCGCGTGAGTACGAAGATCGAGAGCTTACACTGCTGGCTCTCCAACTGAGCTGGTTCGCGTTCGACTTGGTCGCCAAACAGCATGAGTTGGCAATAGGACCAGATGCAGACTACGCCGTGGAGCTTGGTGTACGTGACATGACAACAGTTTCAAGTCCTCGATCTGAAATTGCGCATGAGGTTAACACGCGAGTAAGTTTTAGTTTTCAGTTTGGGTTTGGTGAATGTGGTGAAGCGATTTCTGATTCCACACCAAGGTACATAATTCGGTGACCAGAGCCAGTCCGGCCCAAGTTTGTACACGGGACACTGACCGGGGTAGTTTCGCCGAAGAGGTCAGCGAGCTAAAGAGTCGGTCAGCGAAGTGACTTAGTTTTAGCATTGGAGAGGCCGTAACAGCCCATTTTCATGCGATATTTGTATAGGGGCCTTAGGTAGGGCCGTTGAGCCCAACAAAGCAAACGTAAATACAGAGTGGAATTTTCGGGGTCCAACACAAGCGGCACGCGGCGACTCTTCGAGGTACGACCGTCTCCGTAGGACTAGATCATGCCCACCGCTGAGATCGGCTTACCGAAGTGACGGAAGTGATCTCGTCCACCCTGCAAGTCCAAGAAGCGTGTGTGAATGTGTGGTGGTTTCTGGACATCTGCCCCCTGGGCAAGGAGCTCGTCAAACGTACGAGCGCGGGTTTTCGGCCCGCCAGCGAATTAAGGTTGGTGCGGCTCTGCACCGACGGTCCGTCAAGACGAAAGCCGCCGTCCATCCTTTGGTGGAGGGCACGGGTTCAAGGAGGAGAAGCAGAAGGAGAAGATGAGGTCGGCGAAGTAAGGGGAGCGTGCTGTGTGCGCGTGGCACGGTTCCTGCAAGGGCTTGGCAGGTGTCTAGGGAGGAGCCACTACACCGCTGTAAACGGACTGGGCGATCTTCGGATCACCCGACAAGCATACACTCAACGAGTGTAGGTGTTGTTGGTGTGGGAGTGGGAAACTAACGTTTTGGCACGTCTGCTACACCAACACTGGTGCCACGACCCGGGAACAGGGTGGTTGTGGCACTTTTTAGGTACCTTACACGTCAACGAGCAAACAAGTGAAGATGGTTAAGATGCCGACAAGCGCGCGAAGCGGTACTCCAGCGACGGCTGGGGGAAGGTCAAGCGCGCGGCCGAGAAGCGCGGACGTGACGACGAGGGCGACGGCCAGCACACCACGCTCTGTGGAGTTCAACCAAGTTGATGATCGTGGCCATGGAAGTGGGATTGACGAAGATGGAAGTGAAGATGCAGTGGAAATGAAGGGCTCAGTGCCGATGCTGGATGATGATGAGGTCGACGAATTAACAGTGGTCGTCGGAAAATCGGGCACACCGCGCCCGATTGCCCGCCGACCGGAGGCCGAGCTCGACGAACTTACTCCAGCTCGCAATCTGGTGCACGACGAGCGGGCGACCACAGGAAGTCGACCGCCGGTGAACGGAGATACTCCGAATGCCTACAAGATACTGGGACAAATCCGTCGGTCAATGACCGCCACCAGCGCGTGGGCGATGATGTTCGCGCTGAAGGAAGTCGGCGGAGCCAAATGGGTGACGCTCGAGAAGGAGTTGGCCGCGCCAATCAACAGTTCTAGACTGGCCCAGCTTGGCGAGCAGGTGATGGGCGATGAGTGCGCTGCAGTGCCGCCCAAGGTCGCACTGGCTGTGTGGAACCTCAGCGAAGTTAGTACGGAAGCTCAGCAAGTGGAAGCGGAAACTGAAGGATGCGTTCGGTGTATGTGGAACGTCGACGGTGCGGAAACTCGGCGATGTCGATCCAAGCACGGTTCCGCTGCCGACGACGCCGAAGAAATCGTCAATGGATCCTCTTCTGCGAACCCCCGACACGAAGCGAAATGTCTTCAGCAAGACCATCGACTCGCCATACTTTATAGACTCGCACATGGTCACGCCAAAGAAGGATCGCGAGAGTCGACGAATTTCGCCAGCGGGTTCCATTGGAGACGATGACGACCAATGATTTCGACGACGAGCCCGAATATGCGGACCCGTGCGAGGACCTGGCTGCACAAGTCAAAAGATCATACCAGCGAGATGATGAAGACGCAACTCAGCGAATTAAGCTGACGCACCATATCTCGCTCAGCAAGCTGTCGAAGTTCTCCGGGACCCGTAACCGCAGTGAGCGGTCACTGCGGTGGCTCAAGAAGTTCATCTATGAAATGGAGGGAACGAACACCTCGCAGAACCGCTGGTGTGAGCCGTTCCAACTGTGCTTGGAGGGCGGCGCCAGAAATTGGGTCCACCAACTCCCAAAAAAGACGCGCAGCCGGTGGTCCATGCTGTGCGAGGCGTTTATGTCTTACTATTGCTCGCAGTACGACCAAAGAGCTGAAGACCGATACTACACCGCCAAGCGGGACGAAGACGAACACATCTGTGACTACCTGTTGCGCCTAAATGGTTACTCCCGCGCGGCGAAAATAATGTACGAGACGGGTGGATCTATCGGTGCGAGGCACGTCAAGCGCTTCCTCGACACGTGTGAAGACGAAAGGCTAGTTCGACAACTGATTCCCCAGCGATGCGATAATATCGCTAAGGTGGAAGCGGCATTAATGACACTATGGTCACCGAGACCGAGGCAGCGGTGCGCGTAAACCTGCCCGTGAAGGTAGTAGACGAAATGACTCCGGAAGGCGCGACGATCGTCGAAGCGATAGGGACGATCGCCGGGGTGACAGCCGAAACCGCCGTGATGACCGCAATGGCAGGCCAGTTACCGTGCCCGAAGCATCAGTCGATGAGCTTTACGACGCCTGGCAAGACCGTATGTCAATTATATCACGCCGCCGAGCCACCTCCGACGACTACTCGGACTTGAGCGATCACTCAGATCGCTCACCCAGTTCCGACTATGAGTCCGACACCGACTATGTCGACGTGGCTGAGACCGGGCGCAGTCAGCGAATCATTTACCCTAGTCGCACGGACACAGCAGTGGGCGAAGGGCGTCGGGATGACGCTCGGCGAGTTAATTGGAGAGACCAGGACAGGCGTGGACGCCCTGAGTATGGGCCGTGCGCGGCCTTTGGCGATCCGCGGCACTCAGCGCAACGGTGCTTCCGGTGGTGCAAGTTTTGCACGCAAGTACACCCGAATGGTCAATGCGAACACCACAAGCTCTACGAGGAGGCAGTCAAATTCCTGAAATCGAAGCACGACAAGGACTTCCTTCCGTCTGTGCTTCAAAACATAATTTCCAGCAATTTAAACGAACGCGCCCGCCAACTATAACTGGGTTCGGCACTAACGGGCTGCCACAGTTGGCGGAGCCGGCGATTGAAGCGAACTTCGTGTTCGCCGCTGTTCGGCGAAGCAACAGGCAGGAAAATTATGATGTGACGGAGACTGAACGTGACAATGACAGGAGACTTAGCCCGGTCGACGAATTAGCCATACTGGAACCAAGTCAGGAGGTCGACGAATACACCGGGATTATCACAAGTGCGACGGTGCGCGAGCCGAGGACACCGCGGGACCGGGCGGTAACACTGCTTCAAGGTGAACGCCAGGGGTGGTGGTCAAGGACGCGGTTTGATAAACGCTCGCGGATGCGAGCGCTTGTGATGGGAGCAGTAAATGACAGGAGGAAGATATTGCTGGACACGGGCGCGAATGTGAGCGCGGTCAGCGAATCTTTTGCGAGAAGATTGCGGCTGAGACGGAGAGTGAAAGCGAATTGACATCCAAGGTATCGCTAAAGACATGGTCTGGACGAATGAGCGCGCCGTGGTCAAGGTGACTCTCGACTGGGAGCTCGTCTACACGTTTGAGGTATTGATAATGCCACACCACGCGGGGGTGGACGTCATCCTCGGGACAGATTTCATGATACCGGCGGGAGTTAGGTTGGATCTTTTCCGGTAAACGATGCTGAATCCCAACGAAATAGTGGTACCGCTGATTAAGACACAAAGGGAACCTGACGAACGGACTTCAGGACAGCATGTACCCGGGCGTCCATCGAATGCAATGGAAGCAGCCTCGGGCGAGACCGTCGAGTTCAAATTGCAGCGCAACCCGCCAAACGAGGCCACCCATGAGTTCTGGAATCGGTAAACCAAGGATTTAGTCCCAACTATTGTGCTGGGCAAGTCCGGTCGGCCGGCTAGAATCAGGTTGACGAATGTTACCGAACCTCAAGTCTGGTGTCCAGCTCACCTGACGTTTGTATGGTGGATACCACGTGGAGATCTGCCACTCGACGATGGATACGTTCAACGCCACACCAAAAAATATCGCGAGTGGCAGATTATCGCCTACGGAGCGTCGAAAACCAAGCGCCTTCTGAAGCAAGAACGCAATCTCTACGAGGAATCGCTGGCAAGACAGCCCTCAGCGGTAGAAAGGAAGGAATAGCACCGCCGGGAGGCACTCACAGGCGACCTGACGACGCCCCACGCGGACACACCTGCGAAGAACAGCGGAAGAAGATCGATGACCTAGCACATAGAGACGCAACACGAGAACAAGGGGTGATAGATGGAGTCTCGCCGAGTCGAAAAGAGAACGAAATATCAGACGAAGCACCGGGGTTAAGCTTTCCCTTGCCGCCACGATACTCATCGGTGAGCTCTGGACCCCCCAGCAGCTTGAAGAATCCAAGGAAAGTCGGTCGGCGAATCAACAAAAAATCGTATGTGAAGACCCACGGCTCCCACTCGATGATGATAGAGCCGCACAGCTATTCAGTATGTTACAGCTGCAGAGTGGGGGAATGCGAGCGTTGAGCGCACGACCAGATCTCGTTCAGGGTACAATCCTCGATTGTTTGGGAGCTGTCGCTGAGCCTGTATACGTGACAGTCGCCAGCTTGCTAGAACTCGACCAAGAATTAGGAGGTTCGGCTGCGGATGACCCGCTCGACGATCTACGGCTCCGCTACGCTACTTCCGCGGAAGCCCTCGCGGCGGACAGCGACAACACAGAGGGGGACGAGTTTTAGCATGAAGCAATGGAGATACACTTTGAGGATTACGCACATGAGCTCGCTTTCCTGCCGGACCTCACCACACCAGCCTCGACGAATTTGGATTATGGATTGCCGAACGTGAAGAACCCGGCGTTAGTTCCGGTGGATCAGCGCCGACTCGTCGAGACACTGCGCAGACATGAAGAAATCATGATTGAAAAAGCACTGCCACCACCGACGTATGGTGTGGTATGTGACATCGATGTGCGAGGCCACACCCCAATCAAGCAGCGAGCTCGGCGAATTCCGTTAAAATACCTGAGGAAGTTCTATGAGTTACTGAAAGGGTTGCTAGAGGCTGGACTAATTGCGTTCTCGAGCAGTCCATGGGCCTCGGCGATCGTAATCGTGCTAAAAAACAAGATGGTGAATGCTATTACGCTCATCATGGAATACGCTATGCCGTTGGTCGACGTTTTACTGACTGAAATGGAGAGTTACCTATGGTTCTGCTCGCTGGATGCAGTCAGCGTTTTTTGGGCGATCATGATGACGATGCGTGCCCGGTGGGTGTCAGCGTTCGTTTGCGCGCTCGGTCATTTGGAGCAGTAGTGCATGCCGTTTGGCCTATAAAAAAGCGCCTATGATTTACCAGCGGATGATTGATAACGCGTTGTGGGGTTACGTACAGTCGAAAGGAGGTTGGGAAGCGTTCTCTCAGCGAATGAAGCAAGCTGAAGCCAAGGCGCAAGCCCTACGCAAGGATTTCGTGGTGCGGTCTCGTGGCTCGCCGAGCGTCGACCAACACAGCTAGCAGACAAAGTATGAGGCTGACACTTGGCCCTCGCCGAGACTGACCCACTTATGGATTTGATTAACAGCCCAGATGCCGACGTGTTTGCGACTGGCGAACCGGGTCAATCCCGGCCATCACTGGTCTTTCGTCGACGACATTTGCTTCGGTGAAGCATCGTTCGACGAGTGTCTAATGACCTTGGACTGGCTTCTATCCCGATTCACCGAGTGCCGGATCAGTGTCAGCTTCACAAAGAGCATATTTGTCTAGACCAAGGTCGATTTTTTGTCACACAAAATCACTAGCGACGGTACCCAAGCCGACAGCTAGAAGCTCGCTGCCATTGCCGAGTTACCTTTCCCCTCGTCGAAGAAAGGAATGCAGTCATTCCTAGGAGCACTAAATTACTATGGACGATTCATCCAGGGGTTGCCTGTCTATGGTGCAGTACTATACCGAACTAAAGAGAGCGACTTTGCACCCGGGTGTGACCTCCGGGTGGCCCGTAATGCCTTCAATGCACTACGGCAGAAAGTCGCCGAATCACCGATCCTACGACATTTCGACGGCGCCAAAGAGGTGCATATAATGCTTTACTCCAACGAGTGGGCGCTGAGCAGTACGCTCATGCAAATGCAAGACGACCTGCTCCACCCGGTCCAATTTTGCGGTTGGGTGCTCAAGGAGAATGACAACTACCACCCTGCAGAAAAGGAGGTATTAGTTCTCCTCCAGGAGCTCAAGGTATGCTACACGTTGCTCGCGGGGAAGACACTCCACATTTGTACCCGCTTCTCGACCCTGGAATGGGTATTCCAGTCCAAATCATTGTTTGGCAGGTCGGTGCAATTCGCAGTATTCCTATCGCAGTGGCATCTGAAAGTCAAGCGGGTCCGGGAACGAGACATTGAGTTCGCCAAGCTATTGCAATCGTCGGTCACGCCGTTCGTGCGCTTGACAAGGCAGTGGCACCTCTCGCTCCGCCCTCGAAAGGATCAGCGAGTGTACGAATGGCTCCGCACCTTCTCTATGCGAGCGTGTCACGAAGGTTACGTGTCACGAAGGTTACGTCCTATCCTTTGATGGGTCAGCGAAAACAGAGAAGCACGGCGGACATGGGAGTTGCTCCTGGATTCTGTGGCGACTACCGGTATGGGACATTGTGATCGCTGCGAGTGCGCATCTGCCATCGACGACAGTCAATATCGCCGAGTATACTGGCATGAACAACGGGGTCGAGGAGGCGATAGAAGATGGGGTGACCGATTTAATAATTGTCGGCGATTCAAGACTTGCAATCCAGCAATCCATGGTGTGATCGCGTGCCGGAAAGAGACGCTGCAGATGAAATTGGTGCAACGTAAGGAACTCACGGTAAAACTCAACTCAGTGCGGTTCTACACGCAACCAGAGCGTACAACGCCTCGGCGATTCGTGGCCACCGAAGCACTGGAGAGCCAAGTCACCAAGGTGGTGCTCAGCGAAACAAGGAAGACCGAGCTCAAAGCACTCAACAGGATTGCGGAGGTGCTCTACGTCGACGAGCAAATAACTACCGAAGCAGACCTGAACGCCCGACGAGCGACGGACAGCAGGCAGCCAACAGCGAACGAAGTCAATGAAGCACCGCAAGTTACCGCTTTAACAAGGAGTCGCAGCCGGCGGTTGAAGCTGGTAGGCGCGAACAATCAACGAACTATTCCCCGAAGCAAGAGGTCAACGAAAACCAGACAGCGAAACAATATAAACGCATCCGACACATCGCTAGGCTCGGCGAGCAAAGCACCCGGAGCGCTCCACACGGAGACAGACTCTGCAGGACCGAATCCAGCGACAGCCGAAGACGTCAGAGAATTGCCAGACCCGGTGACAGTACAGTCAGAGTGTATCCGACGAGTCAAAGTTGCCCAGGACGAAGAAAGGCGGTGGGCAGACTTGAAAACCTACCTCCGGGGTGACATAGAGTCCCTCAGCTTCACACCGGCGACCAATGCAAGCAAACTCACCGACCGGTTTGTCCTGGACGAAGAGGATGTGTTGCCCTATGTGGGAAAAAGGACGCAAGGTCGACGAGACTGGCGCCACACAAGCTCAGCTAAGGTTGGAGGTACCGACGACTATGATCGCCGAGGTCCTGTAGAGTTGCCACGACTCGATCGAGGGAGGCCACCAAGGAATCGCGCGTACGTTTCACCGGGTCAAGAAAGATTACTATCGGATTGGGCTCTACGCGACAGGAACGCGCTACGTCCGTGCCTTCGCAGACTGCAGCACCAGTAAAGGCAAACCACACCTAAGGGGCTATTCGCCTGGCAATGTGCTCGCCGACCGCCCATTTCAGCTGTTGTCAATGGATTTTGTGACACCATTGCCGAAGACTCGGCGGAGTAACACATCGCTGCTGCTATTCCAATGCTCTTTCACTGGGTACGTAGTCGCCAAGGCTATGAGCAGCACCAGGTCACAAGACGTCGCCGACGTCGTTGAAGAATGCGTATTTCGACGCTTTGGTGCTCCCTCGATTATCCGACAAGATCGCGATCCGAGGTTCATGAGCGAAACCTTCAAAGCGTTCCTCGAGCTAATTCGGTCGAGGTCGCGGGCGACGCTCAGCTACCGACCCCAAGCAAACGGACAACAAGAACGCTCAGTAGAATCGGTGACCCAAACCGTGAATGTGTACGTAGTAGGCCCACATCAGCAAGACTGGGACGAGATTGTTGAGAAAATGGTGTACGCGATTAATAATTCGATGGATACAACAAGGAAAGAGACACCATTCTACCTCGTCCATGGCTGGGATGCTCAATCAACGTTGAATGCAATGACAAGCTCGCTGAGACTCGGCGGTGGTGATAAGAGCGACGCAGCGGCATGGAGACGCGAAGCTAGCCGACAGCACGAAATCGCACTATCTATGGCGAAGTACTACCAAACAATGGAGAAGGCTCGGCGAGCGAAGGAACTCAATGAGGCTCTGAGCAGGATGGAACGGCTAGCAGTACCGCTCGGCGAGCGAAGCGAACCGGCGAGCGAACCCACTCATCGACCACTGTTCCAACCAGGGAGCCGAGTGTGGTTGTATATGGACAGAGTGAAACTCGGCCTGGTAAAACTGCTCGGTCACCAATGACATGGACCTTTCCGCATCAAGCGCAAGGTAGAAGAGTTTGCATACGAGCTCGAGCTGCCAAACAAAGCCGGCTACCGATTCTATCCAGGTGCACGTGTCCAGACTGAAGGCCGTAAACGAGGATGATCGTCGACCAACCGGAGAACTTGTCGAAGGACTCGACGAAGATGAAAGGTTCGACTTTGATGAGGAAATGTTGCCTGAAGACAGCTGGGGACCAGGAGCCGGAGACGATAAGTACATCCTCGAAGCCATTCTTGACGACCGGTGGCCACTTTCGACAGGCACAGAGCGCGAATTCCACGTTAAGTGGCGAGGCCACGACGAACCGACTTGGGAACCAGTATCAAATTTATCGTGCGGAGGACTACTGTTTGACTACTTCCTCCAGCGCAAGCGCGAGAACCGCTTCCAAATGGTTCAAGTTGCTGATGAAAATTAGCAACAGCGCCAGGAATCCATCGACGGTGTGTACAGGCCGTCGACCTAAGGATTCGAGCTACTGTACCACATATTGACCTTGGTGAGGGTGAGTACAGGCCCTCGTCGAGTGTATCACGACTGTACCAACTACTGCATAAATTGATTTGGATTTGATTGATATGGAATGGGCGCTGAGTGGAAAAGAAGACAACACTATGAAAAGAAAGGAACCTCCAACTACGACTGCATCACAATACTACTTGAAGCTTGGCGAACCACACAGCTCGGCGAAGAATGAGGAATTAAGCGGAGTGAACGACGTTCGGTGGAACGAACGAGGTTGGCCCGGACGATTTAGTGGAACTTCGGTCGCCGAATGCAGAACTGGTGGCTCGGGTCATCGACCAACGGCTCATCTTCAACCAGCCTGCCGACAGTGTCCGAATCTATGCCCGCCGGGGCGAATAGTGGAAACTCGGGATGAGCAGGGCGAAATATGGTGTTATATGGGTGCCGCCCGGGTGTATTGAGCCACCAGATCCACCAAGGCTCGTGGCTGTCAATCTTGGCTAGCTCGGCGACCCAGTTGACCGACTTCGGGAACCATGAAAGGTTCACAAGAGGGCAGAATGGGACCGCAGGATCAAAGCATGCCTCTGTATCCAGTAAAGGAGCCGGCTGGTCATCGAACTTGTGGTTCATGGCCTCCACAACAGTATTGCCGAGCTCTTTCATCGCCAAGCGTAGAAGATCTGAACGCTGCTTGCGATCGTGGAGATACAGCTTCAACTTCAACCATAGTTCCGTGAACTTCTCGTCGATCTTGTCAGGGTTTTTCGACGCAAAGTACGTCTCGGCGAGCCAGGTTAACACTGGACTCAACAATCCGTTGCATCCGCTCCCAGAGCGCCAAAAACAAGTCCAAGCAAGCGACACCACGCGATCGGCTGAGGCCGAGACTGAGCGACTCCAAAGGCGAGCTAGGTTTCTTCGACCGTTTGTCCTTCTCCACAGGAGGAAAGACATCCAGCACAGTATCATCAACGAAGATCACGCTACTGGGGAGACGGTGAATAACCACACGCCAAGAATGTTTGGGGCTGTCGAAATTAGTGAAAGCCACCAACCCGGCGATTGAACATGGCGTTGGCCGCACTCGTTCACCATCGTCAGCCTTCTCATAGCCCACCCTAGGGACGCACGTGGCCAAGATTTTGTCCCAACACCGGCGGGAAGCCTTGTGGAAGAACGGCAAACTTCGAAGACGCGTCATCGGCCCCATTCGCGAGATTCCAACCGAGCCGACTGCGCAGCGCGAGCCACTAAAACCTTCAGTTCCGCCACGATGAGTTTCCTGCCGTCTTCTCGCCTTCTGTCAGATTCACGCGAGGTGCTGATGCTTGGCGGCTTTGTGCGTCTGCTTCCCAGGTTGTCCTGTCATCTCCGGGGTTGAGTTCACTCGCTGGCGGCGATACGCCGAGCCAAGCTTCGCTGGAAGCTTCCGCGGAGTCGTCCGCGTCACTGGTCACCTCTCCTGCTGCTCCTTCGGTACGTCTCGTTGACTTGCACCTTGATCTTGAGCTGCTCTCGCTTACCTTCGAGGTTATTACCTTCGTCTCTTGTCTTGCAGGACACTTCTCTGGTTGATGTGCCCATTGGTAATGCTGCCGGCGACTCGGTTGCGATCCAGTCGTCGCAGCTAGTTGCTCGGCGTTCTACTTCGAGTGCTGAAGCTGACCGTTCCACCACCGACGACTCGCTGATCACGGTGTCGCGTGAAGCTCTCGAACAGATTGTCATGGAAGCCAGTGCTGAGGCGTCGGAGCGCGTGATCGCGGTGTTGGGTCCTCGGCTGGATCTCATCGGCCGTCTTAATGTCACCCTCCACCAGGGTCCCAACATTCGTGGGGACCGCCACGTGGGCTTTCGCTTGACTGCTGCTCGCTCGCTGGAAGACGTGGTGGCGGCGGCTCAGCCCAACATGGGAGTCCACGATGACATCAACTTGGACTTGGCTGTGATGCGAGGCCAGTTGCATTCCGCTGAAGCTGCGTGTGCTGCCGCCGAAAACTCGGCGATGAAGGAATCGCTCAAGCACGAGAACACCATGCTGTTCCTCAAGCAAGCAAGCGCGGAGCTCGAGCACTCCAAGAAGGAGGTCAAGCGTTTGTGGGTCTTGGAGGGTCACTACCTCCAGGAGATGGAGGGTCTTCGTGGAGCCGTGGATGCGCACACCGAGACGGCCGCCCGCTTGGAGAACCGCGTGAGAGCAGCTGACGACGAGTGCCAGCTCCAAGTGCGCTTCCTCGACCAGGCGAAGACTGACCAAGATACCAAGATCCTGGTTAGCAGTGAAGACGGCGAGGGAACAAGAGAAGACGGCTTACCTGGAGCGAAGACCGAGACACACCGAGAGCCCTGAGCGCCGAGTTCACGGCGGACTGGGCAGCGCGCGAAGTACCGACCATGGCACAGGAGCACCCCGAAGCTTACCAGCACGCAGCTCGAGTCGAGGTGGGGGCAGTTGTGGTATCGGGAAATGAAGCCGAAGCCAAAACCCAAAGGCGGGACGAGGGGCGAAGAAGACTCAAGGCGCCGGCGTCAACTGGCAAGTCACAGCCCATCGCCAGTCGTTGGACCAAACACCCCGGTCGCTGATTGGCCTAAATTGGTCGGTGACGATGACTCGTCGACGGTCCCAAGTCAAGCGTGGGCGGTTGCAGGTCACTAAGTACGGTGCGAACCTACTGGCAAGATCCGAACTTATGAGTCGCCGGCGCCTGTCCCCAGTCGTCGGTGGCGTTTCAGCGGCCGTTTGAGTCGTCGGTAACGCCGCCACGTCGCAGAGAAAGCGCCGAAGAGTCGTGAGTTACAACTGGCGGTCCAAAAACGGACGCGTTTATACTTGATATTTGTATTGATCGATAGGAAACTTAAGAGAAGACACGATAAGCCTTCGGGCAACAATAACAGAACAGCTTTTCCTCCCAACCACGCAAGGGCGACACCGGTGCCTGCAGTGAACGACCTGCAGCTCAAGGTAAATCTGGAAGGTAGGATTATGAACGTCGGTGGGCACATCTACTAGTGTAGTGTGTGTTCATCCCTGGTAGCCAAGAGTTAGTGGCCGGTGTATTGGTAGCGACGAGTCGTCGCCAGGAACTGGAGGAGCGAGAGCGCACTCCATTTATTTCTTCCCGCCGGAGCATAGCTCCGGCACCCTCGTGTCACGCCGTAAAAGGCCGGGACCCTTCCTTCTGAGGGCCTGCGAGGTATATTTTGTGTGTGAGAGCGTGCTAACTTATGCTTGTGGCTAGTGACGCTGAGTCTTCCGTCGGTCGACTAGCGGAAGCCGGGTACACAGGGGAAACATCAACCCGGTGCAAGGGAAAGTTCCTGGGCCTTCAGGTTCTAACCCTAACAAGCCCATTGAGTCTTCGGTGACTTGGTGGATGTTGCTGGTGGGGAAAGTGTGCCTTATATAAATTAGCGCGTGTTCCTACACGATAGCGTTTTCGAAACCTCTCTAATCTCTGCAAAATACTTGGTAATTCATTGCTCGATTCTACAACAATTATATATTTTTTTACCAGAAAGTATTGCAAATACGGACGCCCATGGAGGCGCCGGGCGCGGGGCCGGGCAACATCCGGTCGCTGATCCTGGAGAAGGAGAAGGAGCTGCACGACATCAACGAGTACCGCATCCGCACGCTGGAGTCGCTGCTGCGCGACAAGGAGGCGGCGGCGGGTGCGGCCAAGCACAAGCTCAGCAAGCTGCAGGAGGACTTCAAGTACAACCTCAAGCTGCTGGAGGGCCGCGACGAGGAGCTGGCGCTGTACGACGCCAACTTTGCCTCGCTCAAGGGCGCGCTGCGCGAGCGCGAGGCCGAGCTCAGCGAGCTGCGCGCGCGGGAGGCCGAGCTGCTGGCCGAGCTGCAACGCGCCCGGCAGCGCGCGGACGAGCAGGAGGCGCAGGCGCAGCAGAAGCTCAAGGACGCGCGCGCGCAGATGGAGGGCGCCCGCTGGAAGTTCGACGACGAGCTGCGGAGGCAGCAGGACGCGCTGGAGACGCAGTGCCGCGCCGCCGAGCGGCAGCTGCGCGAGAAGGACGAGGACGTGGAGACCCAGCGCCGCGAGCTGATGGTGACGTTCGACGACGTCATGAGGCAGCGCGAGGCGGAGTTCAAGCGCGCGAGCGACGAGCTGCAGGCCAAGGTGAGGGACCTGGAGCTCAAGAACAAGGCGTTCAGCAGGGAGGCGGACGCGCAGCGCGCGCGCGCCGAGGAGCTCAAGGCCAAGAACAACAACCTGCAGCAGATGCTGCAGGAGAACGACAAGGAGGTCAAGTCCCTCGAGTGGACGCTCGCAGACGTGCGCGCGGCCAAGGACACGAAGGTGGGCGTGCTGGAGGGCGAGGTGGCCAAGCTCAATGAGGTCAAGCAGCAGCTGTTGGACGAGTACGAGAGCAAAATGGCGGAGCTGCTGCAGTCGCTGCACTCGGTGGAGAAGGCGTTCGTGCAGCAGAAGGCGCAGTACGACGAGGAGCTGCAGCGCCTCATGGAGCGGAAGAAAAGCGAAGCTCAGGAGACGAGTGCACGTAGTGACGCCAAGATAGAGGCCATTACAGGGAGACTGCGCGAGAGTGAAGAGCGAGTCGAGGCGCTGCAGAGTGAGCTGAAGCAGGCAAAGTGGGATGCGGACGACAGGCTCATGGAGAAGGAGCGCGAGATCGAACGGATGAAGAGCTCGTTGCAGGATCTTGAAGACGAACAGCATCGCGCAGCCAGCGATGTGCAGAAGCAACTTCGAGCAGGGGATCGAGAAATCCAGGTGCTCCAGGAAAGACTGCAAGATTATCAACGGCAAATAGCTCTTCTGAAAGAAAAAGACAAAGCGCAGAGACAAGAGCTGTTGGAAAGTATGGAGAAGCAGGAAGATCTGCAGCGCGACCTTGTGGCTGTTAATCTACGCTGGGAAAACCGTTGGCAAGATCAGCAACAGGAGCTCGATGAACGACATGAGTTGCGGCTTCGCGAATTGCAACAGGTGAAAGACCGCCTGCTGGGTGAGAAGGAGGCCGTAGAAGAACGCCTCCTTCACGCTGAAAATGAGGTGCAGCGGCTTCGTTCTGAGCTATCGACGTTAAAGTCTAGCGCACGTATTACTGAGTCGTTTGGTTCGCAGTACTTAACGGCCAGGCGAAGTGGAGATGTAAGGGATTCTTCCCATTCAGTTCCTGTGGCTCCATCTCCGCTGTGGAGTGATGACCCAGGCACACTTTCTCCTGTCCCGGGAGTATCACCTCTGATTACAGACAGCCCGCAATTGCGGTCCAGAGATGCCACTAAAACTGATGGTACCAGTTCGTTAGAGATGGAAAATGTAAAGCTGCGAGATCTAATTCGACAGATGAAGGAGTCACTGGCTGAGCAAGCTGAAGAAATGGAGGGATCTACCGGTCAAGCTAGCGGAAGTCGAAGCGCCTCTAAACTTGCGGCACAACTGTTAGAAGCTCAGGAGCGCTGTATAGCTCTCGAATCACGGTTGAACGAATTCTCTGGTAACGATAGGAATACCCTTCTACAACTTGAGAGCTGCAAGCGGGAGCTTCTTGAGGCGCAGCAAATTATCGAAGTCAAAACGAAGCAGATTGCCGAGTTGGAAAATCACGTTCAAGAGCTTGAGGGAATGCGGTCCGCTGAGCCAGAAATGCAGAGTGGGCGTGTAGCTCTGGAGACTCAGCTGATAGATCTAAAGCGAAGGCTTGAAGCTGCGAACGGCGACATCGATCGTCTGGTTAGAGAACGCAGCCAACTGATGGAGCTCAGTAACCAGCTTCGTGCTGAACTGCGTCGGAGCGGATCTGGAGAAGCTGGATCAAGGTCTTCGACTCCACGCGTAGAATTTGCTGGAATGAAGGACTACGAGAACATGATCGCCGAGCTTACCCATTCGTTGGAAGAAGCCCGAGTCCACAACAAAACACTCAAAAAAGAGCTTCGCCGCATGGTAAAAGTGAACGTGCAACTTGAGCAAGAACGAGAGCGAGAAACGCAAGTAATTGATCATGGAAGTGAAGGTGTGGGGTCATCGAAAGACACCCGTAATAACGATGACGCCCAAACCGAGTCAGGTAAGCGACGCTCGAGCACGTTATCCATGATGAGATCGTTAGACCCTGGCCCAGCACGTGGTGCGACGCGCTCTAGCACCACTACATCAATACACTCCGCGTCTGAAGATGGAGATAGGGCAAGTACTGCGGACCTGGACGAGCAGTTGCTGGCTCTGGCGCGAAATAAGCGACCGAATGGACGAGGAAAGTCAGATAAACCGCGTCGGACAAGTCGATCAGTTCCTCCCACGATTGCGGAACACGCGACGGATAGCGACGGTGAAGCTGATACCTCTGTTGCGGATGAAGATCGCGCTGAGGATAGAAGAGAGGATAGAGTGCCAACTCGATCAAATTCTGCGCACAGCGCGGACAAGTCCCCACTAGCGAGGCTCTTTCAGGGAACAGACCGACGCGATTCGGCAGGGACTGAAGATTCCAACGCAACTATCGGCGGCAGCTCCAGCACCAAGGTCACGGATGCGCGATTAAAGCTCCAGCAAGCCAAGGAGATGCTGATGCTATCTGGTAAACGAGCTCCTGGTGGGCGATCGCGCGCAAGCCTCGCAACCTTTGCGGCGTCTGCTGCTATGGGGGCACCGACGACTGCGCGCTTGAGTGATCGTGAAACAAGCAGCCAGCGCTCTGCCGTGAAGAAACTGAAGCAGCTGCAATCCAAGCGGGCTGAAATGGTCAACGAGCGCAAGAAGGTGCGCAACTACAGCCTGGCGTCGTAGGTGACCTCCAACCCGAAGTAGTAGTAGTACTAGACAACCAGTAGAATATCATCGGGTAATAAAAGCTAACTTTATTCCTACCTTGTTGTCTGGTATTATGCTGTGTTGGGTGAAGCAGAGCTGCCGACAAGATGAAGTGGCAAGACGTAACAAGCATGGTCCAGTCGCGCAGAGCGGGTCTCGGTGCTGCCAATCGACTACAAGAAGTAGTCGGGCGTCCGGCGCGACACATGGGGCTCTCCACGACGCGGTGCCGGGTCGAACTGCAAGCTGTACACAGCAAACAACAACAAAAAACAACAGCATCAAAAGAGCACGTTAGTAAATAGCTCCCCCGTACAAGTCCTCTTCCCTCCACTGCAGCGACGCACAATGTGTACTGCATCTGCTCGTCCACCTCCATGATGGCGGCCTCGTTGCCGCAGCGGTAGCAGTAGTTGGGCGCGCTGAAGATGGTGACGACGTTGCACTTGTGCGACCAGTTGTAGCCCTCCATGACGAGCTGGTGCGCCCGCGCGATGAGCGTGAGGCCGTTGGCGTGGTTGAACTGGTCCGAGATGTCCTGGCCGAAGGTGTAGCCCGCGCCTCGCGGCGAGATGCCCCAGCCCGAGCGGTCGTCCGGGTCGGACCAGAGCAGGTCGCACATGGCGCCCTCGTGGGGCACCTCCTGCAGGCGGTCGAAGCCCCGGATGTAGTCGAGCGTGTCGATGGACGGCGACAGGCCACCGTGCAGGCAGAAGATCTGGTTCTCGACCACGGCCGTGAGCGGCAGGTAGTCGAACACGTCCGTGAAGTAGCGCCACACGTTGGGGCTGCCGTATTTGCGCAGACACTCGTCGTAGAAGCCGTAGACCTGCGTGATCTGGCGGCTCTCGTGGTTGCCGCGCAGGATGAAGACGCGGTCCTTGTAGCGCACCTTGAGGCACACGAGCAGCGTCACCGTCTCGACTGAGTAGTAGCCGCGGTCCACGTAGTCGCCCATAAATAGATAGTTGGTGTCGGGCGCGTGGCCGCCGATGCGGAAGAGCTCCATGAGGTCGTGGAACTGGCCGTGTACGTCGCCGCAGACCGTCACGGGGCAGCGCACGGGCTGCACGTTGGACTCCTGCACCAGCACCTCCTTGGCCTTGGCGCACAGCTGCATCACCTCGTTCTCCGTCAGCGGGTTGCAGCCCAGCAGCTTCTCGCACCACGCGTCCAGCGTGTCGATGGACAGCTCGAACGGCGCGGCGGAGCTCATCGGCGTTATCTAGCTACCAGGTAAGTATCAAATCCCCCTTTGGCGGGGCGCGAGGATATCTCGGTATGTCTAGTTTCTACCAATGACAGGATTTAGAGGTGCGGTTTTGACCAATTGAAAGGGCTTTCGACGTCACGCTGGACTGGGGAGGTTGGTTACATGATGCTGTATGGCAAGTTAAGAGTCTAAGCCTAATGGTGGTGTGGGTCTGCCGCTGCAAGGTCCAAAGAACGTCTCTAGTGCCTTGGTCGATGGACAAAAAGGCGGGCGTCTCTTGCGGTGCGCGGCGTTGCTGGACTCGATCCATCCCTAACGCTTCGGTCGGATCGATTGGCTGGGCTGGTCTATTGCTCCTGCTTCGTGCGGTGCGTCTTCTTCTCGAGGGCGAGCAGCGCGTTCTCTATTCTCCGCGTAATGGCCGAGTACAGCGCCTTCTCACGCTCCTGCGTCTCCCAGGGCAAGTCGCCGGCCACGCGGTCGTCCGCGTACCGCTCGAAGAGGTCGTCGAACGACAGCGGCTCGCCGACGATCACGCCCAGGTCGAGGTTCGTCCTGGGCACGACGCTGATCAGGCGGTTCTTCTCGTCCTGCGGCATGAGCTGCTCCATGTTGTAGTGGTAGACGGGCACGACGATCGGCCGGGTCGTCGCGCGTGCGATGAGCTTGCCCACGCCCCACTTCAGGCGGCCGATCTCCTCTCGACGCGGACTCGGCCGACCACCGAGCGCTACACACGCAGACGAAAGATTCGCAGCAAGGGTGAATGCCAACGATTGCTAGCGAGCAGAGCGTTGAGCTCTCACCTTCGTGCTGAACGATCTTGCCCTCGGGGAAAATGTGCACCCAGGCGCCCTCCTGCACCTTGTCGAAGATAGCTTGGATCATCTGTAGGCCGCCAACACAACAAACACAGAACACATAAGAAACGTAAACTGCATGCAGGAGCACCCAAGCAATCGCACCTGGTGGTCGACGCCTGCTCCTCGCTTCACCGGCAGCGTCTTGGCGCCGAAGAACACGGCCGACAGCAGCTTGCCCTTCGTGTAGCAGTACTCCTGGCTGCAGCATCAACCAACCAGCCAACTACCATCAGCGCTCCCTCCCCACCCGCACCACCAGAACGCAACATCCCTCACCTGGCCAAGCTCCAGCGTCCGTTCCACGGCCACGCGTCCTTCCACGGCATCATACTGCAGCACCACACCCCAGTCAGTCCTCCCTTCAACCTGCCCCCATTGCACCAACAGCGTGCGTCTCTTACTTGGCGAACACGGCGGGGTCGTCCACCGTGGCCGAGTGGTTGGACACCGTGATGACGGCCGTGCCCTTGGGCCGCTGCTCCAGCTGCCGGGTCAGGTGCTCCGTGCCCTCCACCGCCGTCCTGTTCAGCAGCTGCAGGTAGAACTTGGAGGCCAGCGTCGCGGCGCCGAAGATGGGCACGCGCGCCACGTCATGCAGCCACTCGGGGAAGACCTCGGGCCGTCGCCCGCCGTCGTAGTGGCCGTCCCCCAGGTCCGCCACGGGCGCGTCCACATACAGCGCCACAGCCCCCACGCCCACGGACACGGCGCCGATGGACAGCGCGCCCAGGGACAGCGAGCGCGCCAGCTGCGAGCCCGCCAGGGGCTTGGCCGTACGCCGCAGCATCGTCGAGCGGAGCAGATCCACGAATAGAGCGGTTGACTGAGTTAAGCCTAACCTCCGTTAACACCTTATTTCTAACAACCTCCGCTATTATTAATAACCTCCTAACCTCACTAACCCTTTTCAAAAAAGTAAAAAAAAATCTACAAATCAGTGACCAGCGTCACTTCGAGTCACGCGGAATTCAAGGGGGCGCAGACCCGTTGTTAGGACTGCGCAGTTTTCTTGGACTCCGACCAAGACCAGCACAGGGTGCTCCTGTGCCAGCCGCAGCTCTAAACCGGCCGGATCAAGTCGAGGTCCCCCATCGGTGTCAAGACCTCCTTCTAGCAGAAAAACTGGGAATTTCGAGCGAGCGAAGCAAATATGAAATAGAGGTTTCGTATAAGAGAAGGAAGCCACGCCAACTGTCAGCCAGGTCGCGTGCCAGCGCCAACTTCCTCCAAAATTAGCCGAGCGTCTGCTTTGCCCCAATTTTACGTGCTTCTGACAAGTAGAGACGAAACTAGTATATAGCCCTCGATCAGAGCGCTAGTCACGACCAGATACGCAGTACCTATAGCTCACCTCAAACCGATGGTGGCACGACAATCCGAGCGCACCGATTGTCTACTCTTCCGTCGAGAAGCGCACTCGAAGAAATTGATCGGGTGCAAGCTAAAAAGAAGAAAACAGACTATCAAGCCCGCGCCAAGAAGTTACAGCCAGCACATCCAGATGACGCCATACGTGTTGTATTTTCCTCAGCTGTTCGACGATCGAAGATTTAGTCGACACAAATGATGACTTCAATGTGATCTATCGCTGGACCGGACTGCGCATATTCAAGTATGCACCCCGTAGGTGCAATGGGTAACAGTATGTTTGTATGAGTAGCTAGTTTCCTACATGTCCTGTGTCGTGTAGGAACACGCGCTAAATTATATATTGGCACACTTTCTCCACCAACAACACCCACCAAGTCACCGAAGACTCAATGGGCTTGTTAGGGTTAGAACCTGAAGGCCCAGGAACTTTCCCTTGCACCGAGTTGATGTTTCCCCTGTGTACCGAGCTTCCGCTAGTCGACCGACGGAAGCCTCAGCGTCACTAGCCACGAGCAAAGGCTAGCACGCTCTCACACACAAAATATACCTCGCAGGCCCTCAGAAGGAAGGGTCCCGGCCTTTTACGGCGTGATACGAGGGTGCCGGAGCTATACTCCGGCGGGAAGAAATAAATGGAGTGCGCTCTCGCTCCTCCAGTTCCTGGCGACGACTCGTCGCTACCAATACACCGGCCACTAACTCTTGGCTACCAGGGATGAACACACACTACACTAGTAGATGTGCCCACCGACGTTCATAATCCTACCTTCCAGATTTACCTTGAGCTGCAGGTCGTTCCCTGCAGGCACCGGTGTCGCCCTTGCGTGGTTGGGAGGAAAAGCTGTTCTGTTATTGTTGCCCGAAGGCTTATCTTGTCTTCTCTTAAGTTTCCTATCGATCAATACAAATATCAAGTATAAACGCGTCCGTTTTTGGACCGCCAGTTGTAACTCACGACTCTTCGGCGCTTTCTCTGCGACGTGGCGGCGTTACCGACGACTCAAACGGCCGCTGAAACGCCACCGACGACTGGGGACAGGCGCCGATGACTCATAGGTTCGGATCTTGCCAGTAGGTTCGCACCGTACTTAGCGAGCTGCAACCGCCCACGTTTGACTTGGGCCCGTCGACGAGTCATCGTCACCGATCAATTTAGACCAATCAGCGACCGGGGTGTTTGGTCCAATGACTGGCGATGGGTTGTGACTTGCCAGTTGACGCCGGCGCCTCGAGTCTTCTTCGCCCCTTGTCTCGCCTTTGGGTTTTGGCTTCGGCTTCATTTCCCGATACCACAACTGCCCCCACCGCGACTCGAGCCGCGTGCTGGTGAGCGTCGGGGTGCTCCTTGTGTCTACTTCAACGCTCGTGGTGTCCAGCGCTCTCGTATAGATCTCGCGAGCTTTGCCTGCCTTGGCTCAACGAATCTACCCATCTCTGACTTAGTGGCACAGGAATATGCCACAGTAGGCATCCGTGAAGCAGGTGTGTTTTCGCGAGTCGCTGTTGTCGGTGTAGCAGCTCGTACTAAAGCTGTAGCGATCACTCCAGACGACTCGCAAAGTCACGCCGCAGCTAGGGTCATCGGCTGCTGAGTCTTCGGCAGCTGAATCATCGGTGCGGTTTTCTGCTACAGCGCCATGGTACCTGACACCGCACCGACAACCGGAGCAGCTTCAGTTCCTTCTGCTGCTTGGTGAATCTGAGGGTGCACGTGCCCTACTAGCCGATTGCACGTCTTGAAGGCTCAGAGCCGCGAGCGCTGACAACGTGACACCCAGTGACCGCTCGAACTGTCTCTGGTCACCCGGCTGGTTATCCAGAAGCATATGCTGATCACTTGATTGACACCTGCTGATTACGTGGATGAGTTTGTTGAACCCGTGAACATCGTGTTGGTTCCGGCTTCCGAGTCGTCGAGAGCCGCCTGCACACTCCCGGGCAGCTTGTAAAAGCAATCGCTGCCATCAGTGTCGTCTTCAGGCTGTCGTAGTCTGTAATAATCCATCGATTGTGTGATTTCCATCCAAATTGGCCGCGTTCAGTCTCCTTGTAGTCATGCAATACTGCAGTAGTCATCTTCGTCTGTGGCTTGGGCTGCATTGCCCCAAGTACAGGTCATGGTGGCGACGAGTCTTCGTCACCTATTCCGCTTCAACAACCAGGACCATTTGCGGGTGCTGACCGCTAGTGGCTCCAGGATCGGTCGTCCAAAACGATTTTGGGCACATACTCGAGAAAGAGAGCTTGCATCACGCCCAACATCAAATCCATGCCGCGAGTCGTCGGCAACGCTTGGAGCAGCTCGGGACGTTAGTTGAATGTCATAATTGCACGTCCGCTTCAATTGACAGTCGTGACCTGATGACTTGAGCTCGCATTTGAACTTGGTCACGGCTGGGAACATATGGTTGTGTGGATGCCCCTATCTCTTTGGGGACAGTGATTTACCCCACTCCATGTACGGCCAGATACGGTGGCCTGGTACAATGAGAGCTTCTGGAACGCGGTATTCTTGCAGTTTGTATGAGTGAGTCAACCAGTGGGCGGACGACTTGTTTTGAGTCGTCGGCCACGGTGGCTTTGCCTTCGGTGGCTTGCTGCGAGGTCTGGTCTGCTTCTTTTTCACCTCAGCTTGTGCGTGAGTCGTCGGCATAGTGGCGAGAGCCTCCGTATACATAAAAACAGAATCGAGAACATTGGGCTTGTCACACATCGTCGCGATAAATGTCTGTTCGGGTACCGCCAATGAGTCGTCGGGGGCACGGGCAGGTATCGTTTGAGTCATCGAGGCATGTCCCGGCGCTCCGTTTGCCTTCTGTACTTCCTCGCCACCATGCGCCGTCGACTCACTAGTACTTGAGTCTTCCTCAAGTGCTTCCGAAGATATGGCAACATCCTTTTCGGCGTTGGTCACCTCCACTGAGTCGTCGGCGGTGGCAAGGAGGTTCCGGTAGTGCTCTTGCACTGCAGATTCTGAGTCGTCTTCAACCGGCGAGTCATCGGGGTTGTCACTTCCGTCGTCAGCATCGACATTTCCGCCTTCTTGCCCCTCAGCGACCGCTTCTGGACGTCGTAGGATGCCCCTGGGCGTGGGGTAGCTCGGTCGATCCACTATCGGTTGTGGTTTGACTAACCACTGTTGATAGCGTTCAGCCTCCCACTTCAGCAGGGTCTCATCACGCGCTTTGTTGTCCGACTTCTGCACCGACCACCATCCCATACGCTCGCCGGGTAATAATCGCACTGCAGTAGCGAGTCGTCGGGGCATGTCTCCGTGCACTGCACTTATCAGCGAGTCTCCCCAATCACTCATCGTCATCTTCTCCACTTGTAACTCCTTCACTGAGGCTTCTGCCTCTCTCCTCTTCAAGCACCGTCGTTATCACATCGTTGCCTTGTTCATTTTTCGTCCATTCGCTCTTGCCCACGAAAGCGTAGATACACTCCGCTTCAATCGCAGGCTCGGCTAACTGTGGCAACCCGATTGGGACCAACCCAGTCGTAGTTGGCGGGCTGCCTAGTTTAAATGATCCGAGAAGAGCAGCTCCTGGAGCTCGGGCGTGAGGTATTTCTTGTCCACCTTGGACTTGACGATTTTTGTGAGTTGTTGGAAAACCTCGCACGTGTCAACATCGTGGACCTGCATGCACAGCTGGCAACGGTGTCGACAGTAGTGCGCTAAGTGATGTAAGCCTCCGCAAGCTGCACACGGCCCGTACCGGCGAGATTTTTCGTCGCGGTAGCCACGGCTCTGGAGCCGATTGTCCCGGCCTTGGCTGCGGCCAGCTGGGTCACTCCTGAGTTGTCGGTTGTCTGACCACGCGCAGGTACCTTCAGCGGCGACTCGTCGCTCCTTGTCGTTGGCTGCTGCGAGGTAGTCGTCGCTGCCGTCCGACGAGTAGCTGTCACCTTAGTCTTCGCCAGAGCACTGTGAGTCGTCGCAGCCGTGTTCACTTCCAACTTCGCTGTTGCTGACGTCATTATATCGGTGGCGCGGGTGCTGCAGATCGCTCCGAGCGTCCCGCATGTTCCGTCCATGAAGTTCGGCGATTATGTCGGCGACAGATGCTTCAGCTAGGCTCACCCGAGGCATTTTGCGTGAGTTATAGCGACGACGCTCATAACCTCGTTCGCGTCGGTAACGACGGTTGTAGGCATCTCGCGAGTCGTCGCGGCGGCCGTCATCACGTCGGCGAGTGTCTTCCGAGCGTTCGAGGCGGCGCGAGTCGTCGCGACGCCTGTCATCACGTTGTCGAGAGGCATCACGAGTTCGAGAGTGATGCAGCGGCGACTCGCGGGACGAATTGCGCTCGTCAATCTTCAATATCTCTTGGATCATCTCTTCCAACTCATGGATATCTGAGATGCGCAGGTGGCACAGGCTCCGTTCGAGTCCTCGGTCACCGCAAGTCTCGAGGAACCGCTTGACGTGGTCGCGTGCTTAGCGGCCGTTGCTCTCAAGCCGAATTCCGGCGTTCCTGACATAGCCATTGAGCCGGTTTAGTAATCGCAAACATGTTCCTTGTCTTCGTGCTTGGCTGAGTAGTAGCGAGTCTCCGCCGACTGGCTGAAATGGGAGCAGTAATACTTGATGAAGGCTTCGCTTAGGAAGCTCCATGTTCGCTTGGTCTTCTTGGGCAGTTGTCAGTACCGGTGTAGAGCGCCGTCCCGAAGACTCAACTCGAAAGGCATGCACCACTCATTGGGTGATGCTCGCGTCTCTTTCATCTCGTAGACAAAGGCGCGAAGCCATTGCATCGACTTGTCGCTCTTGTTCCTGGTGCCCGAGAACGCTTTAAACTGCCCCAGTGATCGATGTGTTGCCACTTCGATCCTTGGGGTTGCGTTCAGCAACTCGAATTCGGTCACTTCATGAATTTGACGCAGGTATTCGTTCGTCTGCGCCCCTCCATCACCGAGAAAGTCCGCTTCATCGTCTGACGAGTCGTCGGTGGACTGGTAGCGACGACTCTTGCTCCGTCCGGAACTGCTTCGCGTGCTTCTGTCCGTTTTGAGTCATCGGTGGTGCGTCCAGCGCGGTCTGAGTAGCCCGTAGTTGGTGGAGTTGCCATATGGGAGTCTTGAAAGTACGGGGATCGCTCCCCTGACGCGCTAAACACCCCTCCGGTGGGTTTTCGGCTGGGTTTTTCGCGGATTGCCCACTTCGGAGTCGTCGGCAGCGGTACGCTAGCCGGGTTGACCACTTCGCGAACCGCACGAGTCTTCCGCGAGTCGTCCAGAGTGGACGAGTTCACACCAAAGGCTGTGCGGAGTCGCTTCTTCCATTTCCAGAGCTCCGCGCCCGCTTCGGCCGGCACCCAGCACTCCAGAGTCGACGGCGAAGGGTGCTCCAGAGGCCGAAGCCCCAATGCTTTCAGAAATCGTTCGGTTTCCTTCACCACTTGTTCGATTGTCACGGAACTCACTGGGCGAGCCAACTCGTGACACAAATCGACCCAGACCGCTTGGCGAGTCATCGTTGGCTCGAATAGCTCACCCCAGTCGCTCGTCTTCATCTGTTCGTAGAGGCGACCGAGAACCTTGTTGTCCGCCGGCGTGTCACCGTTGAGTGGCGGCCGGTTGCCGGAGGTTTGCTCGGTCACTTGAGTCGTCAGGACCGGTGACCTTGAGTCGTCGGCAGCGTCCTCAAAGTCTCCCAAGTCATCATAAGCTGGCCCTGGGCCATCCACATCATCCAGTTCGTCCGCGAGGTTGCGCGTAACGGAGCGCGCGTCATCGTCAAGCTCAACCGCGAGGTTTCGCGACAACGAACGCGTGCCCGCGCTGCGTCCCGCAGACAGCACTGCATCTTCCGGAGGCTCGGGTGTCACCACTGTTGGCGCATGCGCCTTCTCCTCCGGGTAGTCGTCGTAGTCCTTGGCGTCGGATCCATTCATCGAGTCGTCGAAGCTGACGGTCCGCTCAGCAATCGAGTCGAGGTGCGGCGTGATCATGGCCGCAGTCGAATCGTCGCCACGCGTTCCGCCAGTCATCATTGGGGTTGCTGGTACCGTTAAACGTGATCCTTTTGTGGCAATGCGGGCTCCAAAATCAGGGAATAGCCTCGCGGCTAGACCTCGATCTCAGACCACTCAACTCAGAATCTGAGATTAGATCTCAGATCCCAAGCTGGGTGAGGCGTGTGTTCCTCACTCTTGCAATCCCTTGACTTGGTTCTTCCTAAGGCTACGCTGTGGGCCCAGACTTGCGTCGGCCACACCAGCTGCCTCCGAACTCGACAGTTCCCAGATGCCCCCAGACGAAGCTTGCTCCTTGCTTGGAAGGCCCTTGTACGCACGTGCTGAGTCCGCTGTGCCCCGTTTTCTTGAATATAAATACGTTCACTCCACACACACTTAGTCCACTTCTCTTCTCAGGCCCTTGGACTCTGGGCCTTAACAGCCTCTCTCCTTGCTCAGCGACTCCGGCTTCGAGTCGCTTCCAGTCACGACACTTCCTCCGGCGGCTCAGACTGAGAGCCGCCCAACGGTCTTCACTCGCCCCTCAGACCAGAGTGGCCCCGAGAGTTGGCTCGGTCTGAGCCTGCCTTGATCCAGGGTTCTCGCTCTGCACCCTGGGACTTCCGCGCACCACGCCTTGATGTAGGCGACACAGCGAAGCTGGGAACCACTATCCCAGACTATTCGCGCCACACGGATACCACTAGCAACCCCAGAAACCACTATCCCAGGTGTTGCTCTGCCGAAACCTCAGAGCGGAGCACCTTCCGCCCGAAAATATGAAGCACCGCCAGGAAACCAGCCAACCAGCACGAAAAACCAGCAAAACCAATGTCCCGCGTGTGGAAATACAACAACGAAGGCAAACCGGGCCGAAACACGAAAAGGCTTGGTTGTTGAACTTGAATTTATTTGGAGTTAGCTGAGCTTGACCGTAGAACACTCGTAGCGACTCCACTTGACCTTGCGCGCGCCGCCGGGGACAGGGACTTGGTCCCTGTGAAGCAACACGCCCGTCGGCGCAAGACGAACTCCGCAGCTTGCGGTCTTCGGGGCAAAACAAACTCTGATTATTATCATGCACATGCACATACAAAGGGCCTATCAAGTAAGGATGCAAACATCTCCTGGGTACACCTTGAACAAGGGTGAGACACCCACTAAGCTACTGGCTTGGCGGCGCCCGTGAATGCGCGTCGGCCCTTCCATTGGCCTGTCTGTGTCAGTCATCACTTGATTAGAGCAACTACCGCAGCTCCCAGACCGGCAATGTAGCCATCGCTTGTGTACCCACTTCATATGTGAGAGCACGAAGCCGCATTTCAGGCCCTGCAGGCACGCCGTAGGCTTTTAGTCACGTCCTAGGCACGGAGCGTCAGCTGTCTTTCACCAGTTGCCACTTATCCTCACGAACATCGTGCATCCAGACACCAACTTACGCCCACAATCACCGTGTCTCAGTTTTGGCACAAGTTGAGGGACTGCCGGGCTGAAAACCTGAGCTGGGGGCAAAAATACGATGTTGATTCCATACCCCGGCTGTCCAACCGATTTGACATGTCTCAATTCTGGCTCGAATTCTGGGACTCTGAGGCCGGGAATCTGAGCTGGGGGCAAAATTACGATGTTGATTCCATATCCCGGCTGTGGCACCCCAGAGCCGAGATGAAATCAGACGCCGCACGCCACGCCCTCTTCCCAGACCCCAGACTGCACATCTCAGGGTCTGGTCCACAGGCAAACCTCAGACCGAACTCCAAATCACAAGTCTCAGACTTTTGCCATCACTCTCAGGTCTCAGAACTCCGGGCATTCCAAACTGTGAGGTCACCAATCTGAGACCTGGGGTCTGAGACTTAGGCAACCATGGGGCTTCAAATCACAAACCCAGAAGGCCCGGGCTCAGCTCTCCGCCCAGAGTCCGATTCAAGGCCTGGAACCTCAGATCTGTGGCCTCTAGGGCGATTCTCAGATCTCAGACCTCAGACCGAATTCAAATCTCAGACCTGGGGGTCTGGAGTCGCTGCAACTCGACGTTCGCAGAGCTCAGTTTCCAGATGTAGCCAGCACAACTTGAAGTATGTACAAAAACCAGACTTGGGTCAAGAAATATCCACGTTTCAAGTGACATGTGGCCGGTACGTGGTAGGGTTTGGGCTTCTGACTGATGGGTCCTGGCCTAGAATTGGCTCGGACCTCGTCACACTTTCACCATTTGCTTCTTTCTTCGTCTTTTTTCTTCTTTTTCTTGTTCTTGTTTTTCTTCTTCTTGGTTGCTCGTAAAGTCGATCGACCTTCCGTAGCACGGAACACAGAGGGTCACACCAATCCGGGTCGCGGCACCAGTTGTCGTGTAGGAACACGCGCTAAATTATATATTGGCACACTTTCCCCACCAACAACACCCACCAAGTCACCGAAGACTCAATGGGCTTGTTAGGGTTAGAACCTGGAGGCCCAGGAACTTTCCCTTGCACCGGGTTGATGTTTCCCCTGTGTACCGAGCTTCCGCTAGTCGACCGACGGAAGACTCAGCGTCACCAGCCACGAGCAAAGGCTAGCACGCTCTCACACACAAAATATACCTCGCAGGCCCTCAGAAGGAAGGGTCCCGGCCTTTTACGGCGTGATACGAGGGTGCCGGAGCTATACTCCGGCGGGAAGAAATAAATGGAGTGCGCTCTCGCTCCTCCAGTTCCTGGCGATGACTCGTCGCTACCAATACACCGACCACTAATTCTTGGCCCTACCAGAGATGAACACACGCTACACTAGTAGATGTGCCCACCGACGTTCATAATCCTACCTTCCAGATTTACCTTGAGCTGCAGGTCGTTCACTGCAGGCACCGGTGTCGCCCTTGCGTGGTTGGGAGGAAAAGCTGTTCTGTTATTGTTGCCCGAAGGCTTATCTTGTCTTCTCTTAAGTTTCCTATCGATCAATACAAATATCAAGTATAAACGCGTCCGTTTTTGGACCGCCAGTTGTAACTCACGACTCTTCGGCGCTTTCTCTGCGACGTGGCGGCGTTACCGACGACTCAAACGGCCGCTGAAACGCCACCGACGACTGGGGACAGGCGCCGACGACTCATAAGTTCGGATCTTGCCAGTAGGTTCGCACCGTACTTAGCGAGCTGCAACCGCCCACGTTTGACTTGGGACCGTCGACGAGTCATCGTCACCGGCCTATTTAGGCCAATCAGCGATTGGGGAGTTTGGTCTAATGACTGGCGATGGGTTGTGACCTGCCACTTGGCGTCGGCGCCTCGAGTCTTCTGCGCACCCTGTATCGGCTGCATTTCTCGACACCACACCTGGCAGGGCTGAAGGTTTTCTCGCTTCGTTAGCAGGATCCAAACAAAAATGAATCATTCTCACATTTACTCTCAAGTCCACAAGTCTCCTCCACTCTCCATCCTCAACTACTTCCTCTACTCTACCAAGCTCACCAACCTTCGCCTCTCCTCACTCCGACAAGTGGTAGACTACTTCCCGGGTCGTATACTGGTCGGGTCGTCGTGAAGGTCGTCTGTGTAAGTGGGTCGTATGTTTTAATGGTCGTGGATGGGGTCGCTGATGATCGGATACTGTGAGGCTCAGGCTCGCTCTTTGGTGGAAGTTATGCCAATTGCGACGAACATTTGACTGCAATCTGTTCACAAACTTACTTATGGCTGTCTTACCTGGACCTTATCTCGTCTTGTCATCTGCAAAGCCGATATTACCCTGGAAAATACCATCTTATCCACGATCCGAAGCTGTTATCGCAACATGATCCGGTACACACTCGGTGACATTAAACGCTCACTTCTCAAATTTCTCTCTACGGGCAGCGTAGTCAGCAAAATGACGAGGCAGGACAATCCGAATCAAAACCGAGAAAGTCCACCTGGAAGGAGGGCATCAACGAAAAATTCGTCTACCTCGATCAACCACAGGGGCTTCTCCTACACTCGGGGCTGGGCATCGAGCCGCAAGATCGTTTTCCGGTGCAGCGTATATCGTGGCACGGGGTGCAAAGCTCGTTTAGCGATTCGGCCTACTGAGAGTGATTACGAGTAGGTAAACACACACACGTGCAGGCAACCGATGGTGCCTGCAACCTCTATGGTTGACTGTACGACTGCAATGAAGATCTGGGTTGACAACTACTCGATCAGTGACTTGACGAGGTCAGTCCACGATGTGTGGCAGCAAGTGAGTGCTGAGTTTTATCGTGACGACGACGTGATGCGATAGGGCTTGACCGAAGAACAAGTCAAGATCCGTGTCTACCGTGTTCGTCAGAAGCATTATGGGGCCTTCCTTCTCGGACGCGTTGAGGTGCCATCACTTTCAATGATCGAAGGCAAGTCATTGAGTTTTTTTTTCAGTTCCACCAGTCAAGACCAAAGTCCGACCCCACCTCTAAGCCTAATCGAATTATCGGCTGGGCTCATCCGGAATTGCGGCAGCTCCTCTTATACAACGGTGTTAGAACGCTCAGCGGGCGGTTCAGGAAACTATAGAGCTCCCAGAACCAGTGTCGTTCTCTGACGCGGATGCTTGTGATGACTCTGAAAGCGACGAAGAATTTGAAGAAAGTGACGATTCTTCCACCGATGGATTTAGAGATCCGGGCAATGACGACAATGAAGGCGATCATGACGACGGGGGAGGCATCTCAAGTGATGAGATGTTTCCGGACTACTCATTCGAGCTTAATGAGTGCGGAGATGGGGATGAGATCCAAGCCGCAAACGTGTAGTGGCCGAGATGAAGCGCACAACGTACTAACCAGACATCGCTGCGCGCTCAGCAGTTGAACCGTCGTGGTAGGGGCTAGATGTAGTGAGCGTAGCGGACGCCATGAACTAGGGACTCCCTGATATATCGAATGCATGATTTTCTTGTGAGTTGTACGACGTGCAGAGTCCCCGATATCTTAACTAGTACGGATCGGGCCTGATGATTTGGTCGGCAAAATCACACGACCCATTCGGCCGACCCGACCGGTATACGACCTGGGAAATAATCTTCCCGACAAGTTGCACTCGGCCGGCTGAGCTCCGCGGAGTGCAACACTACGACTGTAGCATTTTCTACGAGCGGCAAAATCATCACAACCAATCGCAGCTCATTGACAACCGACTTGGTTGTACGCAGTGCTGAGAACATTCACGGGCAGATACCGCTTCCTTGTGATAATGAGAGGATTTCGGAGGCGATCTTAGCGCAAGAGGATTAATGAATCGGACACGCGTAACCACCCTTCGACGATCTCTCCGTTTTGTGGGAATAACCCTCCGTTGAAATGCCTTGGTAAGCGCTACCACAACCTAGTATCGCGATAGGCCAGATGTTGCAAGAAGATGGGGTGGTCACCGTGGTTGATCGGAGGCTGCCGCTAACTGATGCAACCACTGATCCACATTGTTTGCCAAGAAAATCAAAACACTTTCCATCGGAAAGCACGACGGCCGGTCACCTGCTGTCGGATCGAATTGCACGCTTCATTGTGTTCCCATGGCAATATTCCCTTGCACAGATCGAGGCTTTGAGGTTCGTCGGTGCTCCATCAAGCCAATTACCATCGCGCTCTTCAAAGCGACATGTACTCCAGCAAGTTCCAAACACTCAACCCGCGTTAGAGCCACCAAGAGTCCCGGAAACTTACGCACGGAAACTCAGCACGATTATTATTTGATTTTGCGTTGGCCAGTGACATGCGGCTGACCCCGGCGGGGTCAATACGCACAATTGCTGCACCACTGCCGCCAGGGCTTGGATTACCCTGTGGCCCTCCATCAAACAGAAGTCAATACCGTGGGGTTGCTGTCATCGTACTTGGTGGATCTGGGTCCCCCTATTCCTTCAGCACCTCCACAATTGTTCGTCCGATGAGTTTTTTATTTTACTTCGCTTTTGGTGACCCACGATATCTGTTAATAATCACAACATACCCTCATCGCAGTTGTGCTCCCAACACCCGGTAATAGCGAATCTCACTGACATCCTTACTAGCATCATCACCAAAATAAGTGGTCCTCCACCTCCAGATTAGTCGTAATGAGCACGACCAATGATTCCAAATTCCTGTTTTCTATTTCGTTTCTTTTGACATTCGGATGTCGACCAAGGCTCTTGCCTAGTCGTTTCCTTTAACCTGATCATGGATAATAAACAGAGAGCGGACGGGAATTCAGGTTCAGCATGGTGCGGTAGCATGTACATCAGTGTAGCGTGCCTAAATACACCTCATACATGTCAATCAATCAATCAATCAATCAATCATAGAAGATGATGATCGAAGTGTTGGAGACAGCCATCAGATGAGCCGTTTGGCCACAGCATTGCGGTTGCACCCCACAGGTAAATACTCAAAACGAACAGATACCACCACATTAGTAAAACTGCGCAGAGGTGGCACCGCATTACAACAAAAATGGTAGCCTGTCTGGTCGGCATTATACACTTGGACACACTGTTTCACAATTATTGTCAGCAATACAAGCGTTCTAAAGGCTTTAGCATCAGCTTCCGCGCCTTCATGGGTGGTCTGGCCATTGCGCGTGCGTGCACGAAGGGAAAGTCTGCGTCGACGGAGAAAAAGTTGTATCCAGGTTGGCGAGGTCGCGAACTTATCGGTACCTCCGGATTGGATCATACACGGAACAGATCAGGTCTGTGAACAGACATCTGTTTTGCCGTAATCCGCTTTGGGATCTGACATTGTAGGGACGCTGACTTAGGATCCTACATGCGAGCTCATTCGGCAATATGCGCTCTTCAGCATAGGAGGCGACAGCAACCGCGAGCCAAGTGCCACCGCCAAGCAATGGAGGTGCCGTTCCAGTCCCCGATGGGGGAGAAGCTGCAGTCCCCGTCGTGCCACCAGACACCAATTCAGTCCCGATGGGGCCGCCGCTGCAATCCCCGTCGCGCCACCAGAGGCTGCGTCAGCTCACATGGCACTACCTGAAGCCGGTACTGCTCCACATGAACCACCAGGAGGCGACGCCGCAGACCCACTTTAACTTACACCAGGGGTCGCCGCTGTCGCACTACCAGAAAATGTCCCCGCAGCTCAAGCTGCGTCAGGAGGAGGTGCCGCCGCAGCCCGAGCTGCCACCAGGAACGCCCGGCTCGCTCTATCCGGAGGTGGCGCTGGCAGTGGCGCTGCCAGTGGCTCCAACGCCGGCGACCTCGAAGAGCGGACGACATGCTACTACCGTGGGTATACATACGTTCGAGCGTGGATTCCCTCACGGAAGATTGCGTGTCATTGCGGTAAGTTCAGCCAAGGCTGCAGTGGTGCGATGGCGTTCACCATCGCAACCATGGGTTTTCGGCTGGATGCTCACATACGTGCCGTGTGGCGTTGGAGGCCAGGTGTGTGGTGAACGTCACCGAAGCAATAAAGCGCTAAGCTCATACGCTGGCGATCCTGCAAGTTGCTTTGCCCTCATGACATATCTGGAAGGCGCTAAGCGAAGGTGCCAACGTCGAACGAGGGTTTTCTGAACAACAAGTCCTCCGTCGCGTGTATCGAGCACGGAATTAACCCTTCAGCGGTGATGTGCACGGGGCTGTGGAGATCCCCCCTCTTTCAGTAGCACTGAATCAAGCTTTGCCTTCTTTTCAGTTCACTAAGTTACTAGGCAAAGCCGCAAGGCGTTTGGGGGTATTTGGCAAGGGCGCGACTCGAACAATACGGTATGGACTTATGGAACGTCTTTAGGATGAGTAGCGAGCTCATTGCGCGCACTAACAATCCATTAGAGCGCTTCAACAGAGAGATCAATGGCTGCTTTTCGAAGCCCCGCCCCAGTATGACGACGAATGTGAGTGTCATCAAGACACTCTCCGCTGAGTACGTCCGCCGACTTGCTGATGTCCCAAGCGGACGTGCACACCGCCCTCCCCGCGAAAGGATTCGACTGCCCCCACCTATTGAAATACCACCCGACATCCAGGGCGACGACGAACATGTTGCCGACGAGCATCCTGCTGAGGAAAGCTCCGATGGTGAGGACGACACCGTGGGTGTCTTGCTGTAGGTGGTGTGTTTGAGGCTTTCGAGTCCTCTGCTGCTGCATTGACTATTAAAACACGATTAAAGTAGCTTACCGGAGGCAGGGATATATAGATAACACGAAGCTAACTATACACACGCATCGAACGAGTTCTGTTCCATCGTCTGATTGCACCAAAAGCAATTCCGTCTGTTCCTAGATCAGATCTATTCCGTATAATATACGACGTATATTATTAGAGGCATTTTATCAAAAGTATCACTATCGTGTTTTTGAGGTTTTTTGTAATTGGTCTTGAGAGTTGGTGAGTGGTGAGGAGTCCAGTTTTCCAGGAGCTGAGAAAACAAGCAAAACCAAAACGAACTCCTGCGAAAGCATGTCTGACAGCAGCAACGAAGACTGGATTGATGACCCAGGAGGCGGCAGCAGCTCGAGCGAAGACGGAACCGCGCCTCCCGAACGAGCTGCTGACGCTCCTCCTATCCCGGAGGGCGGTCCTCTTCTTGAGGAGCTGACAGACGTCGCTGCTCACGTGAAGAAACTGGAATCTGTTGTGTGCTGTACGAAGCATTGCTTCACAGGAAAACGAGATGCTGCAATCAGTTTCTTCATGTCGTTGTCAACGACTCCAGTTACAACCACTTCATGTACTCAGAGAGAAAAGGTGGCAAAGGAGCAAACGAGGTAACTAGCATGCTGCATCATACGCTCGATCTCTATGGCGTTCTTAGCGCTGCCACTGCCGATGTCGTGGAGAAAACTGAATCTCCTGGTCGTGTCACTGTGTGGGCTGACAATTGCGGCGGGCAGAATAAGAATTCTCAAGTGGTATGGTATCTTATGTTTCTAGTTGAATTTGGAGTGCTAAGTCAAGCGCATCTAAAGTTCTTTACGAAAGGCCATACCAAAAATGCATGTGATCGGGGATTCGGAATTATAAAACGCCACATGAGGGGCGAGTCCTGCTGGACAATACCCACGCTCGAGGAAGCTGTGAAGAAAAAAAAACGGTGCCTAGAGTACTTGCTGACTTTTCAAGTGCCTGGAATACCATACCAAAGGCTGAGGATAAGCCTCTCAACGCAGACAAAGTTTCAGACATCTACAAGAAAGTGCTACCCTTTGTTCCAGCTCGATTTCGCGACGATCCGATCTACCAGAAACCGTCTGAGCAGACGACCGAAACTGCGCTGGAAATAAAGCGTGGAAGACGTAAAAAAAAGTTGATAAGAAACGGAAGCAGAGAGAAGCTGAAGCTGGAGCCCACGACGACGACGAGGGTAAGCAGGCTATTGTCTAGGACATGGCTACATAGTTTGTGATACTTATGTTTTATTGAGAAAATTTTCATAAAGTCAATCCAGCATCTTTTAGAAATGTTTTCAGTGTTCTAGCTCGAATCGAATGTTGTTGATTGGTCTATCGGATAGCCCAGGATCTTAGCTTTCTGAAACTACAAAAAATTGTTTTTCGAATTTTTGGTCGTCGGGACTTGTTACCTCTGGCACTCGGCCATAACATGCCTATGTTCGGAGAAGTCTACGGAGATCGCAACGTCTTTGACACGGCGTCCCTGAAAATCGCCTGTGATCGGGGATTTGGAATTATAAAACGCCACATGAGGGGCGAGTCCTGCTGGACAATACCCACGCTCGAGGAAGCTGTGAAGAAAAAAAAACGGTGCCTAGAGTACTTGCTGACTTTTCAAGTGCCTGGAATACCATACCAAAGGCTGAGGATAAGCCTCTCAACGCAGACAAAGGTTCAGACATCTACAAGAAAGTGCTACCCTTTGTTCCAGCTCGATTTCGCGACGATCCGATCTACCCGAAACTGCGCTGGAAATAAAGCGTGGAAGACGTAAAAAAAGTAGATAAGAAACGGAAGCAGAGAGAAGCTGAAGCTGGAGCCCACGACGACGACGAGGGTAAGCAGGCTATTGTCTAGGACATGGCTACATAGTTTGTGATACTTATGTTTTATTGAGAAAATTTTCATAAAGTCAATCCAGCATCTTTTAGAAATGTTTTCAGTGTTCTAGCTCGAATCGAATGTTGTTGATTGGTCTATCGGATAGCCCAGGATCTTAGCTTTCTGAAACTACAAAAAAATGTTTTTCGAATTTTTGGTCGTCGGGACTTGTTACCTCTGGCACTCGGCCATAACTTCGCTTCCTCTTCGAGTTTAGAGTAGCTAAATAGCGCTAGAGGAAACCAATACGCCGTGCTTCCGCCCTGTGGCCTTCGTTGAAAACCCTCAAAAACACGATAGTGATACTTTTGATAAAATTTCTCTCTGTGACACAAAAATAATCTACCAACTTATTACCTAGGCCACAATCAGCAGCCATTTCCAGGGCCTGAAGCTGCAACATCAGCTTCGACACAGGAGCACCATCTTTCCGCAATGAGGTTAGCCAAAACACTATCTCTGCCATAGCCTCTCGCGATAGCCCTTTTCATTACCTTGCTGCCGTAGATTCTTGTGGCTGCCGCAGAAATGCTCAATGGTACCGCCGAGGCCGTAGCCCTATTCTAAGTAGTTGGTAACTTTAAGCTTGTGAGAGTACTATACTGCCGCGCACTGATAATTCTTATGCTTTTGGCTCTGTCTATTGATGTATAGCTGCTGCCATGCGTCTTCCAGATGCGTTAGTGAGGCCAGACCTCGTTTTAGCTGTGCAAAAGCCTAAAAATATCGAGGTAGTAATGTAGCATCTATTTAGCAATATGCGCCTCTCATTGGCTACGTCCTGCCTAACCCTAAGAAATAAACGATGCCTAGGACTAATACTATACGGTAATACTAACAAGTTCGAATTTGATCGTGCCGAACCCGTTACTGTATTACTTCCAGTTCCACTCAAACGTACATCAGTTGGCTTGGGAGAGAGAGAGAGAGAGAGAGAGAGAGATTCTGGTCTGATTTAATAGTTAGAGGCGGTGAGGCATCAGGTATAACTAATCCCTAACGATATATCTCTTATTGGATCAACCGCGGGACAGGTCAAATTTGGATCAAATTTTGTCGCGAGACGGATCAAATTTGAATCTTTTTTATCAAAATAGAATCAAAATTGGAATCAAACAGAATCATTTTTAAACAAAGGTCTATTCCTGGATGTGTACATTGACTTGTGTCGAGATCGGGTAACCCAGACAACATACAAAAAATACGTGCTATCCTATTGGCTAATAATCAGTCTAGCAATTGCACGGTAGCGAGCAGGTGGAAAGTATGCTGCGACGATCTGCTTCTTGCGCTTTATTGTGGCTAACATGGATGCTTTGCGTGTTGTTGACAGCGTTAACTTGCAGATTAGCATCTATGTATTCGCCCTAGCACGGCTTCTGGTGCGAAATGGAACACGTCGGGCCTCTAGGTTGGCTTCCTGGATGACTTGCCTGATTCGTCGCAGAGTGGTAACGACGCGATCCGGGTGATATTTCACGGCGTGCTGGGGCTGTTTTAACGGGAGGCTGGCAATACTAACCTGGTATAAATCATCTCCAGCTTGCTGAGAAGCCGATCGTTGCATTGATTGTGCTGTGCTTGCCTCGACACCGGTCACAATATGGCGTACTAGTACTGCCCATTCGGAACACATTTTGCGGCTGGATTTAGAAAATCAGACTGCTGCAACGCTCTGAATGGAGGATACCCCGCGACAGGATGACCGAGCCACCAAACGCACCACACGCTTAGCGCATCTAGCTGTGGAAATTTGAACGCTTCGGGCACCCTGTGGAAGCGCCCATCGGATTTCCAATGGCACACGATGTTGCATGGGTCAGATTTCGCTGTGATTTGCTGGATTTCTTCGTGTGCACGCCACAGCCCAGTCTCGTGCAGGAGGTCGCAAATCATGGAGCTTTTGTTTTCCCTCGTGATATTTTGTTGGTCCACTAACTTTTCCTCCAGTAGTGTAACGGACCCATCGAGCAGTAGAATAGCCTCAAAATCATCAGGGAGACACACATCGCGATTGAGACCTCCGTCAGCACAGGAAAAATGTCAGGAAAGTGCTGCGTCGCTTTGATCCATCTAGTGCTACCATTGATGTAGCTTCTGCCGGATTTTTTCGTGTCCGGTGCTGTACAGGCGCTACGGCCTTGGTCTCCATCAAGGTGACCACGTGCTGACGTATCCATTGCAGTGCTACGAGCGGTGAGCTGGGTAGGGCTGGTGGTCATGGCGACCTACCTGCCTTGTTGGATGCCTGGTGAATATGATTGTGTGGGGAAGAGCGAAGTGAGTGGCTGGCAATATTTACAGTACTTTTGGTCAATCGGATGAAGCTCTCCACCATAACGCGAATGAGATATGCTTTTACAAACAGTGTCATTGATAAGCATCTAGGATTAGACTTGGTGTAATTATTGGATTGTCAACACACCAATATTTGAAATTGTAAGCTTCACAGGTTACGCTGGCACACAGTTTTCTATATTGGCGATACGAAAAAGGGAGAATGTGGGTTGATGTTCTTATCCCATATATATGTATATTATATGTGAATTTGCAAGAATGGGAGCTTGTATATTGTGCTAATAACATTTGTAAAGTCGATAAAAGTAGTTCTTACCAGTTTAATGTCGCCATTCTCATCTTTAATATTAGTTGCACCAACGCCGTCAGAGACGCATGTTCTCGTGCTATTTGTTTCACTTTCGTGCACACACGTTCACATTTTCTATCAATCCTTCCTTCCGTCCAACCTCGTCTGCTAGGGAGTTTCTACGCCGACGTCGTCTTCATTTCAAGAATCTGGAGACACGGAAGTCTGGTCGAATTGTTCAAGCGACAATATAGGTACTTCAACTGACCACTACAACCGCAACATAGATGAAGGAGAAACGAAGCATGAGGTAGACGAAACGAAGGAGGAAGAGCAGGTCAAAGCCAAGATTGAACGAAGAGCATATAACAAGTTCCGGTCCGGTTGTTTTCATAGGGGTTTTCTACGCAAAATATCACAAGACGGAAACGACCACAAGCTACCGCTCTAGCTCTCACAAGCGGACCAAGTGCAAGGCCAAGCTCTATGTAAAAGCAGGCGGGGTTGTCACTCAGAAAGGGAATCACAAGGCGATCTGTAACCGAGACAGAGTACGCGGCACCGAAGCAGATCCAGTTTCAAATACGACAATTTTAGCGGCAGATATTTCGGAAGCATTTTACGCGCTCGCTGTTTGCCAACCAACTCTCCAACCGACTGTAGTGTGGGAGGTTATCCTGGAGAGATTCTACCAAAACACCAATACATTGGCAAGTGATATCAACAAGTCTCAATTTCAAGGCCGGTTTTACCGTACGAAGCTGAAACGCTTCGGGAACTATATTTTCGTGGCAATAAAGACCGAGCTATTGTGCAATGTTCAGGAAATCAATGACCTCAAGTTCTTCCGGTATCACGGCTCATACTATGAAGGACCGGCCCTTCACCAATTCATTATTTGGGGGCATCCCGCTTTGCTGAATCGACTGAAGACTCGGCAAACCTCGCTTTTTGTTGACGGCGCGTTAAGATCTGTGCCGTCAATATTCTACGAGTAGGTTATCATCATGATTTATGACGCGATTTCGAAATTGGATATTCCCAGTTGCTATGCACTAACAACTGGCAAAACGACAAAAGTTTACGACTTCATGTCGTACCACACCAACGCTGCGGTCGACTTTTGTATGGATCCGGCGTATGTCTCGCGTAACTTTGAACAAACAATCATGGACGCAGTCAAGCACCATTTTCCGTGCTCGAAGATTATTGATTGCATTTTTTCACTTGAAACAGGCCTTGCGACGAAAGATGCTTAAACTGAGTATTTCTGAGAAATAAGTAGAGATTGCGATGCAAGATGGAGCAATCGACGAGCTGACAGCTATTCGCCCAAGCGAAATTTTGCATTAGGGATTCGAAATGTGAAGACGACTATTATGGAAGAGTGCCAGGGCCAGAATGTTAAGTACTCACCTGAGAGTTGACGCGCATTTTGGAAATATTTCGTCAAGACGTGGAGTCAAACGTACAAGCCCAAGGACTGGAATGTTTATGGAGTGCAAGAAGACATCGTGAACCGCACCAACAATCCTCTGGAACGGTACAATCGGACCTTGAATCGGGCCATGGGTGAGGCTAATCGAGATTTTGGTAAGTTTGGTGTGGTTCTCGAGAGAGAAGATCAGAGGTTTGTCGACACATTGTCGGATGTGGCCAACCACAGGATGCGTACACCTCACCGCGTGAAGCCAAGACTAACTTCGACTCCAGCCGAGAGGGATGAAGACAGTACCAGTGGTGAGGAAGAAGTGGCATCGGACACGTCGCTATCACCTGAGTACTAAATCATGTCCGCAACAGGGAATTTAGTATGCAGTACTTGCTATTTAACAATATATCCACGTTCGCCTCAATTGGCGTAACACTTTACTCGCTGCAACTGAGTATAGCTATGCTGGTCAGCACCAAACCGGCAATTAAGACTCGAATCGATAAGATTCAGACGCATTTTGGCAAAATTAAGCATACACATAGTACAATTCAGCATCTGTTCAGTGATGAAATGTTGAGAAAAGGCTGTATTTGGAATTAGAAATGCATTTCTAAAGGCTACCGCTTAGAAATAGTAATTTCTAATTGTAGAAATCTTCGTCAATGTGCCTGTCCATATCATAATGAACGGGCACAATGATGGGGCCCACGATAGTCGGCACGTTGCCCGAAGGTTCCACGGCGGTTGTTGCGCGACGTGCCGACCGCCGAGGGGCCGGCGTCTGGGCTGGAGGGAGAAGGTCGAAGGATGGGAGAGGACGTTGCTACTCGTGTAGACAGGCGCTTGAGATAGTCGTAGCGGTTTCGGTACACTTTTTTTGTTTACCCAGTTCTTTGCGCTGCTTAACAAACTGCGCACCGCACGCAAACACCTTGCTCTGGTGGCGTTTCATGTTTGGATGCGTCGCAAAATTCTTCTTGCAATTGGGGCAAATCTTCGAGCGGCGCGCCATTTTCTCAACTGAGGTTAAACAAATAATATAAGTTATCAGAAAATTTTATAATATTATAAAGGTAGAAGTCCCGCGAAATGGACCAACATTTGGATCAAAAACTATCTACGAATTAGAACACTCGTTACATAGTAGTATAATTCCTCGGTTGACCTGTCCCGCGGTTGATCCAAACAAAAATATCTCCATCCCTAATGTATATACTGATATTTAATAATGACCGAACTTTCGTCTTAAGTCCGGATTCGTAATAGGAGCCAAAGGTGCATCCACTATGACTATATGGAAAGCTCGGTGGGGATTTATTAGTACCCGCTGAGCCGTGTAGTCACTAACAGCCTTCCATCACTCTAGCGATGTAAATGTGAGTAGCCAATCGGAGACATCGGTCACCTTTCACCCGAAACCTCGATGCCGGTAGACCTCGACGCGGTGCTCTTGCTTCGCAGTCGAAACCCAACATCACATTGAAGTCCCGGGCCAGGCGGCGAGCGCCATGCAAAAATGATCGTGCACATTAATGCTGAAACCGGTTGACTCAGCAGTCTCAGTCAGGCGGATCTCTTCCACGTTAAAGCGCAACTGTATAAACTCGTCGCACGTCGGGTTGAGTACCGCGAGGCCAGTGTTGGGAGCGTCCATGTAGAGATTGATAGTCGATACGGAAGAAACGATGCGGCGCATTTCGAGGTGGTCATCCGATAGAATGTGGTGAACAGACTGGAGGTCACGTTGAGAGGCTTCAGATAAGCGCACCGACTGGGATGGGTGAAGTCGATTGCACATCACTTGGAGCAGCTGAAAAAAAGGGGTTTCGCGGCCTGGTGACACGTGGTAAGGCGGCGTAGACTGTCAATACGTTTCTGGAGATGCTGTTTACTCGACCTTCGGTGGACAACAGCTTCCAGATCAGTCCGAGCGCTCGTAGTTCGGTAGGTCATTCAGAAAACTTTGAGTCGTTGATACCTTTGGAACCAAGGACAGCTACCATGTTGCGCCGAAGTGTCGCCTCTGCGAGTTCAACGCGAGGCTCTCTCTCGGGTTCGACCAGAAATGACCATCAATCCATTCGTAACCGAAAAGCAGCTCCCCGTCAGTGCTCTCGGAGACAGATGGTGGAGAATTGTTGCTCACGAGCCAAGCGATCGCAAGCCCAAATGTACTGTAAAATGCTGGAGATGCAGATCAGCCAAACGGAGCAGCAAAACCGACCACCAAAACTTCGTCCGTGGAGGTGGCACCCATCTATCGAGCGTGCTCAGTGTGTAACATGATGTGAAGAAAGGCGGGTTTGACGCCGCCTTGCAGTATCTGGATCACGATGCCTGGATAGGCCCATGCTAGCCACCCGATTCTCCTTGCAATGGCGACAACGCATATGAACTCATCTCAGGAAGGTAATTCACATCAAATACTTATTCGTAGAAATTATTTCTGGAACGGATAGGTCGTGTATCAGAAGAACTTCGACAAAAGGTTCCACATCTTTCTTCCCCACAACACCAAATGGGCTACATTGTATATTTTACCACTTGCACAGTAAGGATAAGTTGACAACCAGGTACGGCGTGAGCACGTGCGCCGTATTCACATAGGTTAAAACCCCGGACGCGCAACCCATTGCGGACAGAAAGCGAAAACACACTGGTAGTCCGTTGTGGGTCGGAATTAGGTCGAAAATGACAGGATGGATACGAGGATGCCGTTGACTGCTTCGTTCGCGTGAAGTCGATGATGTAGAGGGACGATGCTGTTGTAGGTCTTGATTCTAGACATTGTGGTAGAGCAGCCTCCGAAGTGAAGGCGGACCGCAGTACGTCAACGGAGCGTTGGCCCGCAGGAGATGAAAGAAGGTGACCGCGGTCCAAGATGATGGTTTACGGGAAAGAGGCAGCGCCTAAGATCGGGCGCCAGCCTCTGACACCCCGATCCAGGACCCGATCGACGACCTCGATCCAGGACCCCGGACCAGGTATCATGAAGGTAAGAGATACGACAGAAGTAAGTTTAGGCATGGAACCGAGGCATAGCAAGCTTCAAGGGCGTATAAGATTCAGTCCCGAATTTTCTCTGTAGCACGCAACCGGATCTCCTTCCCTTGTGTCGCAAGGACCACCAAGCGCCGGCAGAGCCGTAAGGAAAACCCGGCTTCCCCGGCGCTTGGTGGATTCGGGTACTCACCCTACTCAGACCCGTGCCCAATAAGAGGGACACATTAAATGAAACCGTCGCAAACGTGCCACGATAACCGCGCGCTTGGCCAAGAAACGAGCTGACACGATAATCGCCACACACCACACCGCGTTGGGGATATACTGACGCAAGCCCAAGGAAACGCCGGCCACGATAGCCGCTGCACACTCTAGGGAAGACTACATCGTCCAGCAAACGCCGGTCACGATAACCGCCGCACGCCACAAGGACGTAACGTCAACAAGGAACCCTTTTGGCGCTTCAACTTGATTGACTGCCCCAAGCCGCCGGATGAAATACGCTACTCATGAACCGGGGAAAAGTTCCCGACGCGACAGCTATTCGGACGCGTAGGGTTTGTGTGAGAACTACTTTGCGCAAAACTGCGAAGACGCTACTCCACAACTTCTTGGGTAGAGCGGCGAGACATTGTGTGCATTACATTCTGCAACTTGTCACCGTTGAGATAGAGACGTGCTATTGACTGGAGACTTGGCACTTAAGTGAAAGAGAGAGCGAAACTGATCGAGTACCGAGTTGACACAGAATGCTAAATTGGGGAGATCGGCCGCCATCCAGGAGTGCCAGCCGTCGAGCTGCTGAACAAAATCGAGTAGCGAATCAAGCTCGGCACGAACCGGTTGCGCAAAGAACCCCTGTCCGTAGCGGCAAAGCATCCGAGCTGCGTCGATCAAATCACCCACCGATGTGCCGCTACCGGCTTTGGAGCAGTGACACCAGCAGAGAAGATTTGCATGCTCAGTTCACCTGTGTTTAGCCATGGCATGCGTTGATGAACGCCGAGTGGGACGAAGTGCATGATTGATAGGGCGAACATCCCGAATTGGAAGTCGTACAGCAAGGAATGATTCCCGGGTGAGGCTGGAACCGCACAGTAACCGCATAGACAACCGTTTCAACAATGCCAGAAGGGGCCATACCTCGATGTTCTGGAGCGATGATTCCGTCATGGCAGCTGCGTGGGCCGTTGTTGGCGCAGATGAGTACTTGGGCAACCGTCGAGCCGACTCTGGCTCCGATGTTGTAGGTGCTGAACGTGTTGGTTCTGACGTAGAAATGACTTGAATAAATCGAGCGAGTAGCTCTGGTTGATGCAAGAGCTTCTTCATGATGCGGACATCTAGGGACGTTGTGTGTTTGAGTGACGGGTTCTCGACAGGATTACCCGCAAGTGGAGCTGGCATAGAGCTCTTGGCGGCTGGAACGACATCAGCTGGAATAATGTCGGCAGCGTTCGTCGCTTGGTGGGCGTGACGAAAGCGTGCTCCGGAAGTGGCTCTGCCTGCACCGACATGGAAGGCTCGTCTTGAGCGAACAGAGATATGATGCTATCGGCCTGCTCCATCGTTGTCGCATTTCTGGAAAACGACAAATTGCAAGCTCTGGAGGCATCGGAGACCCATCTTCGGTCAAATTAATGAGGCGCCCGGCGGAATGAGGGGCCAATAGACAGATGGAGAATGATTGGAGCGGATTGGTTGCCATACACTATGAACGCATAGTGCACGACATGCTGAAGTCGAAACCGACACATTTCACCCGTACGCGGCCCAATCGACTGCCGAACGGATTGACTGTCGGGCATGCCAGGCGGTCCGACAAATCCGTCAATAATGACCTGTATGACATTGGAAGCCGGTGCACCTGTGCTGGTACCCCAAATTCGAGCTAGTATCATTGGTTGCATATCCGTAAGCTCGTCGCGCGTCATGGAGGCGTGGAGCGGAACCCGGACGAGTAACATCTCCACAACCGGTGCTACCGGTGCGAGGTGAGAAGGGTCGACGAGAACTACTCGGCCTTCTGGCTGCGGTCGGGCAAGACGTCCCTCCATGCCAACCACTTGGTCATGCCAAAACCAATTAGCGGATTCGACCCATGCAGCTTGACGGAGGAAATGGTGTTGTCGTGTTCGCGATGCTGCAACCATCGACACCGCCCGTGAGAGAGTAGTCACGACGTCGAGGTCACAAACGACCGGGTCGTCCAAGCCGATGGATCGAACGGTTGCATTGTCTGTCGTAAGCGACTTAACATTTGCATAGAACGGATACTCCCCAATGTCCACGACTTGCTCGGAAGAACAGAAACGTAACCGTCAACTCAGAGCTTGGCGCGGCGGACCATGCCTGGGACGTTGGAGCGAGGCAGAACTAACTCTAGACGTACTGGACTTGCTGGATTCGCAGCAAATAGGAGAATGAACGGGTTTCCGTTGCGTTCACCAGTTTGCTCTATTGACCACTCCTCCGAACGATCGACGACCGTGATGCCTTCGGCGGCAGCACGATGAAACCCCTCATCCAACCGCAAAGAGTTACTTTCACTAGGCCAATTCATGACACTGACTCGCTCTTCTTTAAAATAGAAAAAAAACGAATGAATGGAGAGTCAGTATCCATTGCATTTTCTTATAGAGGGTTGCCTCAATACAGAAAGCAAACTTTAGTTTACGTTGTACAACGGTACTGTAAAAATTTAAAAGGGTATCCAGGTCCTGTGATCCGCACCCGATTGCTGACGAGTCTTCCATTTTGACAATTGATAGGTACGATAAACAATCCGTGGTTGAGACTGCGGACCGGTAAAGTGCTCAAATGGTTTTTTTTACTCCTTTTCGGAGGTTTATTAAAACTCCAGGTCCGAAATCTGAAAAATGAGGAGGGCCCCTCCCCGCCTTTGGCTGGTAATTATTATTTGTTGCTCTAACACCATCCGCCTGTTGAGTAGCTGTGGTCCCTACTCTCTTGGCATTAGTATTGTTCAGCTGTTACCATCGGCACAGTGGGTATGATGTCCTATCACTTGGTAAATATCATTTGTGATTTCGTTGTTTGTCTAGACGAGCGCTCGCGTAATGTGACTGAAACACGCACACCAACTTCAACGAGTTGCAGTGTTACATGGTGAAGCACACATAGTATGTACGATATCAACATTTATGGAATTTGTTAGCTTCAACAGATAATCTTCCCGTGTTTTTTGATATACCGTATATACATTACACGAAAATATAGAGAATATTAGCATAATTAAAGATTAGTTTTAAGTATAAAGGCAAGCCGGCATGAATCCGCATAACCGAATTCTATCTAGTACAGAGCCAATGTTAGAGTGAGTTACATGTGTCTCTAGTCATTATTATAGTCAGAATACAAAGTAGATTCCATGAATAGCAGGTCCATAGTTCTCAGTACCCGAAGTCTAGCCTCTAAAGCGATGGATCAACAGTCACTACATGGAGCTTCTTGTGTTTCGCACCTGGAGGGTTTGAGCTCGATTCACATCCCTTGCTAGTTGTTCTCTTTCGTAGTCTTGCACACTTCAGTCTCCAAATAGCGCTAACCACATCAGATAGTCGTAGGTCAACCACCTCCCCTATGACAGAAGTAGGTTCTGATGTTTGGGCCTCTGTTATATCAGACCTCACCACAACTTTCCATTGTAGTGGCTGACCAGGTTGTTTGAGAAAGAACAGTAAGAGTCTGTTAACATCATAAATGCCTTCATCGGCGTCTCCCGCGTTAGTGTTGGTCAGCTAGGTGGGAGACGGCGTGGTGTGCGTTTTACCGGCACGCTGGCCACGGCAGCGTGCAGGTCTAGAAGGCTTATCAGCGACGGTATTGTCAGTACATGGGAGCATACCTATCCGGAACGAATAAATCCCTCGCATGTAAAATGTGATAAGTTTCGCACCCGCGTAATATATTCGGCAAAAGGTGGTGGGTATTCTTGATGTCTCGCCACCATTATGTCCAGTGCCAAACAACTCAAACTCCAACCTCAATGCGTTGATGCCTCTGGGGAAGCGCGCGTTGAGAGAGTTCAGAAATTCAGACACGCGTTCGTCATCAATATCACTCCCGCGTACTTCCGGACCACTCCGATGTGCTTAGCCAAATTGAAAAGTCCAGAGTCTAGATATTTTCTAACCCCTCTATCTTTGTAAACATTTTTGTACTACCACTCCGCCTCCACAACAAGCGGGGACTTAGTCATCATTTTAGGAGGAACAGGCCCTCCCAGAGCTGTACTATCGATTCTGGGCACAGATTTTCCCATCAGACTTTCAAACCCGTGGGGTAATTCCTCGAAGCACGCCGTTGGTCGACTCACGAGAGCTAGGGACGCAGGTTTCCATAATAACGTTGTGGTGCGACTCAAATCGCTTTTGACTTGGCAGCACGTCGCCCCATTGCTATGCCACCGATTCCATCGATCACTAAGATACACATCTCTGAACCAGCTCGCGTAAACTTCCTCACCATGAGCACTCTAATGGTCTGTTATCACCACAACGAGCTTTACAAACTGTTTGTGGGGGCGTGCCGACCGCAATAGATTGCTTCCAGGTACAATCGTCTCACTATGTAAACCCTGGTTCACTAACAGGGCCTTCTTCTGACGGACGTTCCGTGTCATGTGAGGCCAGCATGTGATGAGAGTCGCCTCCGGCCAGACATCGCAGAAGCCAGAGGCAATCACATCATAATGGTCAAGACTACCAAAGATCACGTACCCAAGAACACCATAGCAACTGTGACGAGGCTCGCCCGAATCTTTCCGGCGAACCCGTCATCAGCCTGTCGCCAATGCACTCTACGTCCCACGCACGGCATTAGTGGATGGGAGGAGCAGCTGGCTTCAATGAACCGTCGCTCAACCAGAACTGGCTCTGAAGGCATGGATGCATTCTCGGCTGAAGTCCAAGGTCTCAGCTGGGAGTCTCGGCCGCTTCGCAGTCACGACGACTGACGTTAACTATAGATTAGCTTAATTCCTACAAAGGCTGGGTTGCGGTCACCCCGCTGAGCTCAGATGTCCTACTTGATGGCTGGATGTGCGATAAGCTGACCCAACCTGGTGTCGGCTGAACTCGTTGCTGCTTGGCTGAGAGTCGGTCAGCTTTGGTGACGAAGACGCTGAAGTCTCCAAGTCGCAGCTTGAAAATCTGAAGTCATCGGGTCTCAGTTTGGATCACTGAGACTAGCTGGTCTCAGCCGAAGTTGACTGGAATCAGATCTCACTATTCTGAGCTTGGATGGTCTCAGCCGGATCAACTGGAATTTGTATGTCATTTCTCAGATGTTTCAGCGGGCTCAGCGGAGTTACAGTTTGGCGACCTGGATCTCAGATGATGCGGATACTGGCGGACACTTATGTCGGTCAATGCGCGTTGCTGGAAGGTTGCGTCATCGATGATGACGGACGCATACATCAGCTGGGATGGAGCCAGTCGCACCCTGAATACGACGCAGTTTTGGCCAATGAGTCACCGGGGATCAGCTACGCATCACTGAAGCTTCGTTGAAGCTTTGCTGAACCCATGCCTGACCGCACTGGATTTCCCTGAGCTCGGCCACCCATGGGCTAAAACTCAGGTTGAAGCGCCGATTGCCTTAGGCATATTGGCAGCTCGCAGGATGGTCTGAGTACTGCTCTTCGAACGGTGCTGTGCGCCCCCACTTGATAGGACTTTGTTTGCTTGTGTAATAATTGAATCAGAATCAATTTTGCCTCGAAGGACGCAAGTGCGAGTGTTTTCTTGTGTAAAAGGGTGCTGACGACCGGTTCCATCGCAACTCAAGTCCCATATAGACGTTTCGGGTGTGCCTCGGTGTGAGGAGGAGCCTAATTGGCTATTTCGTATTTTTACGTGTTCTGGACGACATTACCGACACGTATTTCATATTTCGGGGAGTCAGTGACTCCCCTGAGGTTTCGGCGGAGCGATTGCGCGGGGAATGAGATTGGCTCGAGTCTTCGGTGGGATTGCTAGATTTCTCTCGTATTTGAGCGTGGTGCGCAGGGGTCCCTGGGTGCAGAGCGAGAACCCGGAGTACGGACAGGGTCAAACCGAGCACATTTTCTTGGGACCACTCTAGGTCTGAGGGGCGAGTGAAGACCTGTAGAAGCGGCTCTCAGCTGGAGCTGCCGAAGGAAGTGAAGAAGCTACAGCGATCAGGGCCAAGGTCTCGGAAGACGTGGACAAGTTAGGTGTGGAGTGTCGTGTCTGTATTGAAGAAAACCGGAGCAGATTGGGTCAAGACACGCGTAAGCTGATACCTGTTGAGTGGAGAGCAGGTTTCGTACGGAGACCTAGTGACATCTCAAGTGGAGACAAGGTTGCTGTGGCTGGCTGACTTCCGGGCCCAAAGTGTAGCCCTCGGAAGAACCGTCAAGGATCGCAAGGGAGGTGCTCACGCCGCGCATGACCAAGGAACGGAGCGAGGAAGTCTCAGCCGAGTCGTTGTTGGTTTCAGCTGAGGTATTTCAGCTGAGACCCCAAGACACCATCTATACAAACCAGACACGTTACGAGACCGAGCGATTACTTGGTCGTGTGTGTCGATGCAGGTCTCACCATGAATCTGAGCATAGTTGTGTGGCGAAGCGCGGGTAAATTCCCAGCTTCCAGATCGAACTTTGGCCAAGTGTAGACCGTCCAACATCGGACTAGAGCCCAGAAGGCTCAAGGAAACACTATTTGTTGGCCGGTAAACGTGGGAGTGCGGGGCGGACTAGCCTATTAAGTTTCGCCCTACCAACACCAGGGTTTGGTAGTAGTGAGAATTTTGGGTTAATAGAGATACTACTACAACTAACCGACGCTGAACCAATATCACTACTGCTGCTATAGTAGAACGGTTTTGGTGTTAGTAGTATCACTACTAATTCGCACTAAGGACCCATATTGACGTCTACCATATCTTTCCCTTCCTGTCCATGCGCATCAGTTTCTGACGATTGAGGCGCAATATTAGGTACCGTTGCGCTCGCTCGTTGTCCGTCCCTACCCTTAGCGGGCTCATAGCGAATGATCTTGTCGAGAATACGCGTTCTTGAAACGCAGTCGAGCAAACCCGCCTTAGCCAGACACGAACTAATTTAGCAATAGACGGGTATTTTTTCTCGCCTACCTCGGCGAACCAACGGAAAACATCAATATTTCCAAACGGCTGCTCAACGTTGCTAGCACGGCATAGCGACTCTTGCCATGTCTTCGTCCTCGCACACAGGAGGCAAATATTTGTGAACGTCTTGCCCTCACAGGTTGTGGGTGTATCACATTCCAAGCCGAGTCAGTCCCTTTCTTAGGCGGATTGGGAACGATGTGACTCGGTGTGAACTCCTGGGATTCGCTGTCAATATTGAAGGTTATGCTCACACACAAGCGACTGCACCTGTATTCCGATAAACAGATCATACGCGAAAATATTACCACAGCATTGTTACCATTTTGAGAGGTCGATATCTGGCTTCGTGCAGAACTCATCACTGCACAAGTGATGTACCTGACCACCGCAAACACAGCATGGACATGGCTTGCTATGTCGCCCCAATGGCGGTCACTCTTAATGCACTTCATGGATACGTTGCTTGTACTGCAAACCGAGAAATGAGCGACGGAGCGAGAGGGGGAGGCCGCGAAGCTACCAATTTTCGCGCCTTTCTGCTGGTGTGGCCGGTTAGTGCTAACTGAATAGTAGCGAGAAAAATATCTTCAGTAGTGCTAGTTAGCACCTCCTGCTGCAGACGACGGCAGCACGACGGCAGTGCCCGCGCCCGAGATCCGCTGATTACGGTCCCGGCTCCGGCCATGCTAGCACCCGTGGAGACTCTTCCCGGAGAGGCCGCACTCCCGCCGAGCTCGCCGAGATTCGCCGCCCGAAGAAGCGGGTTGTCATGGACAAGGAGGCGGCGGCAGCCGCAGCGGTCCTCGCCTCCGCGATCTCGCTCGGGTCTTACACTCGCGACGAGGTCTCAACCAGCCCAGCGGCCCGACGCCCAACGCCCCCGCCATCATGGTCCGCTGAAGCCTCCGCCACCTCGAGTGCGCACATTGCAGCGGCGACCCCAGCAGCCCCCCCCCCCCCCCCGCGCCCGTAGCGGCGACATCAGCCTCCGCAGTGGCGGAGGCAGCAACGGTGCTGAAGCTCAGCGTGGCATGTTCTCCCCAACCAGAGATGGGTCGACGATATTGTCGCCCGCGATTTCATCCGGCACGGTACGCACTGGCGCTCAACCGCCAGCGATATCGGTACCAACATCGTGCTCGGCCACGGTTAGGGCGTTTGACGGCGACGACAGTGACTCCGACTACGAGTATCTTGCGGCCAGACCGCCGCCCCCGGCCCAAGCGACGAGCACCACTACGCTACATCAACATCCGAGTGAGGCCGACGCACGTGCCTCCAGCACAGGGCTTCGACATGCGCAGCCACCAGCATCGCAGGGACTGGTCGCACCTACATCCGCCCCATACACACCGTCCGATTTGGCGGAATTTCTGAGTCAACTCCATACGGGCACAGCGGCGGCTCTGGCCCCGCCCCGCCCACCGCGTACCCAACTGTCTCCTGAGCGTGCCCGGATCCCAATCAACGCAGCCCCCGTCCGTTCGTCAGCAGTGGCGGCACTCCCCGGTGAGGAGCTACACGCGTTATTCGCTGAGTTCACAAGATACTGCTAACAATATGCCAGCTCAAATACGCCAGCCCTCGCCCCATTGACTGACGTCCCGCTCACGCCAACGACGACCTTTGCAGGCGCACGTGGCTACAGCTCATGGGTCCTGCCAAACGATCGTGGCGTTCTCCCACCCGCAGCTCTCCTGAGCTTTCGTGCAGCTGACATTCCCCCGATTGAGACTTCCTCCCGGCTACAGTGCACAGGCTGGTGGCGTGCCGCATGTACCCGTCCCTGTTATCACAGGCAGGTCTGAACTACTCCCCAATACATTTCGTCCTGCGAATGAAGGGCCTGGATTCGCTGTAGTTCTCGGACGCGCCGCCCATCCTGGGGGCGACCCACAGCGCACACATCGGGCGCTACGGCGTCACTATAATGCACTTCGCGCGCGCCAATCACGCGGCGCAGCTACAGGCCGGCTAGACGGACGCCAACTACAACCTCGACTTCTGGCCGAACATCGCGCCGCCGACACTGCCCGCGTGCACATCCTACCAACATCTGCTCGGGATCATTCAAGGGCTCACCACTTTCGCCAACGCCGAATGGTACGAGCCGTTGGCACAGGCACTCTACCAAATGCGCGAGGTCGTGACGGCTAACATGGATGCAGACCCCGGGACTACTCCGGAGCGCGTCGAGCGTTCACTGCACGAGGTGAACCAATTCATGGGAAACGCGTTTGTCAACCTATCGAGTGACTCACCGCAGTGGTGGCGGGAATATTGTGCCGCAGTCCACCGCATCACCTCAACTCAGCGTCGTTGGCGCTTGCGTGTGCGCCACGATGGTGCCTGGCATCTTCACTGCCAGCACCGCCAGCCCCACCACGGCCCCAAATGCCTCGCACCACCGCGTCACCCGCAAGTCAGGTCCCCGGAGTTCCCACCCAAGTGGCCTTCCAGCGCACACACTGACAATGGTACCCCGCACCGCCGAAGGACAGGAACCATGCCTGCGTTACTTCGCGGATTCGATGTGCTTTGGTGGGTCGACAACCACCTGTGCCGCACGCAATCGCGTGCACACATGACGCGATGAACTCCCCGCTGCGCTGGTCACGTGCATCAAGAAACGATTCGGCCGCCGCGACTTCAACCCACGTCGACGGACTTGACGGGGACGAGGTAGTACAGGTTCACATGCACGTCTTTCAACTCACCTTAGCCATAATCCGAGAACACACAATCCGTACGTGAATCTGAGACCAAGTAGACCAACCCTTCCATGCACAGCCCAATCACTCACCGGTGACTTACAACACGAAACCATTGTCGATACACGTCCCAGCACTGCGGATCCCGACACAACGCGGTCGGCGTTTAGAGACAGCGAGCCATCCGACACACACTGCCGCCCGCTGTCTCCTAGTCCTGTCAACAATAAATCCACGTCAGCGGGCCATGTCGTTGAGAGGTGCGAACTTCATTGCATGCCCAGTGCACTTGCCCGCGCCAGCGGGCGATGTCGTTGAGAGGTGCGAACTTCATTGCATGCCCAGTGCACTTGCCCGCACCAGCGGGCGATGTCGTCGAGAGATACGATAGGATCACATCGCATGCTACACTTACTGGCGGAAGACACAACGCCTGCAGCATAGGGCGTACCGCCTACGCATTTCCTGCTGAAACAGCATCTTCCCACAAGATATCCACGAACCTCGGCGACGCCTCGGTCACAGCCAGGCCGCGCAGCGCATTGCTACGGCCCGCATTGTCCGAAGAAGACCTCGAAGTTCTGACCGCCAACGGCACCCGCCTCATCCAGCTCTGGAGCTCCTTCCGATGAACCCCACTAGAGAATGTCTTCCGCCAAGCCGCCATCGAACTCCCAGCCGCACCAATCCCGAACGCTCCCGACGGTTACTTGCTCAACAAGCCCCTCCCGGCAGCGATGTCGGCATACATCCGCGGCACCCGCCCGGCGCTCATAGCGTTTGTCGAACTCCTGCGCTGCCAAGCTCCAGCCGATTACCGGCCCAACAAGGCTTTTCTCTCCGAGCTCCTGCGGACACAGTGCTGCGGATACCCGCAGCTCGAAGACCTCGTCCGTATCGCGTCGGAGGGCGTGCGAGTCCATCTACGACGATCTCCACCCTCACGGGACCGTTTCCCTCGGAACCATCCGTCCGCATCAGCCCGGATTAACGTCCTGCGCAAGAACGTCAGGAAAGAACATGACTTGCTGGAATGCTTTGTGGTCGACGCCGACGTCATCAAGATATGGCCCGAGATCGTCACCAGCACATTTGGCATTGTCGACAAGGGGGACGCGAACCCCGGCTCACAGGGCGGACGATCCACGATCTTTCATTCCTCGAGGATGGGTCAGTCAACCATCACGCTGACCCAGCCGAAGTACCGAGAGCCACATTCGAGTACTACGCCAGCATCGTTCGGGAGATCATCCTGTGCAAGGGCGATGACCCGTCGTGTCAAGTTAAAGTAATGGCTGGTGACGTGGCTGCCGCTTACCGAAACGCCTGCATCCACGGCATGTCCGTTCATCTCTTCTGCGGTCACATCCTTGAGGATAACACCACCGTGATCAACATGTCCGCGGCCTTTGGATGGTTCAGGTCAGCCAGCGCCTCCGGTATTATCGGAGGAGCCGTCGCGTACATCCATGACAGCAGCGTCAACTCCTCGGATCCCGCTGGCTTCTTCATCTATCACTGGGTCGTTGACCACGTGAATGTGGCGGCAGATAAGGGGTCCCGCTGCGCAGACATCGAACGCTCCCTTCGCTTCGCGATTACGTCCGTCATGGGACCCACTGCCATCGACGAAGCGAAGTTCACTCCGTGAAGCACACACCAGGAAGAGCTCGGTTTCATTTTCGACACATTGGCCGGCGCCGTCGCAATACCACCTGCCAAGATAGCTAAGTCGCGTCTGCGAGTCGAAGATGCGCACCGCTCTGTAAGCCTCGCGCGCAGCAACTTTCGCTTCATCATCGGGTCGCTTTGCCACGTCGCAATCTGTATCCGATCCGCCCTGGTATTTCTCCAACGCCTGCGCACTCGTGAACGCCGGCTCCACCGACACTCGTGGGCCGGTATCACACCCGCTATGCGCGACGATCTCACCTGGTGGTGGCACAATCTCCAATACCCGGCTTTGAACGGAGTACCCATCGAATTCGTCGGAGCACTCACCGAACCCGGCATCGTCGTAGCCATGGACCCTCAGACATGGGGATATGAGCGCTCGTCCTGGCACTCCGTCTCGCCCTCACATACCTTCCATCCGAGCCACCTAATCGAGGAGTTCAAACGGGGGGGGGGTCTCCTGCGACCCTCCCCCGGCCGATGCAAGTCCGTTTCCAGGTCGACAACACGTTGGCGGTCGGGTGGCAAACGAAAAATGGCATCGCGCAATTACAAACCCCAGGTCCTCATCCAGCTGATCAGCTTGTGGGAACAGCAGTTCAGACTACGGACCTCAGCATCACACATCCCCGGCGTCGAGAAATCGCTGCGGACGCGGGTTCCCGCCGGAGGGAGAGCCGTGCCAATTCACGCCTGTTCGACATCACAACTGTTGGCCGGCATCTGCACCGCCACCTGCAACCATCACCAGTCTTAACGATATTTGTCGCAGATCCTCAAAGTGCACTATGTGCCCAAATGCTCCTCGACCGGTGGGAGCAATGGGCGCGGCTGCGCGGCGTCCCACGGCAACTAGACCCCATGGGAGAGAAACTTGCCCTGGTGTCCGAGTTCATCCTCCACTGCACTCAAGGCCGACCGGGCACCAATCGCACTGTGAGTAGCTCCACAATCAAGACGACCCTATCTAGCATTCGACATTTCTTCGTGGCCGCCGGGCTCGACTTCCCCATCGACAACCCACAGGTTCGCATGATACCGAAGGGCGTGGGTCGCCTCGCCCCCCCCCCCCCCCCCCCCCCCCCAGATGCCAGAAGGCATCCGTATCCATCGCCATCCTGGAGCGTTGCGCCATGACACTCGATCTCCACGCTCCCGCCGACTAAGCGCTTTGGGTGGTCCTGTTTCTGGCCGTCTTCTTTTTGCTCCGACGCTCCGAGATTGTCGCAATCACAAGTACGTCCTTCCGCTGGTTCTTGTTCAAGGCAGCCGACAGCACAACTATCGACCAAGCGGAATATGAGGATGCGAACCGCCCGTAAATGGTCCGAGTCAACCGGGCGATAGCGACTCGCACTTGGTTCGGAACGTCGCGGTGAAGGAAGGCACGCGAGTGTGCGTGGCGACATACACTTTCCTCGGTGAAGCGATCAGGAGCCTCGATGGGCCCTAATAAAATCCCGGCCGAGGACTCCGAGGATTCGCATTCATCCTGAACCATTATTTTGGAACAGTCTGACTTAGTGGTGTAGACCCGGTCGTACTTATTTGTGAAGTATCGGTCACGATCTGATGAGTCCGAGGTTGTCTCGTTGAGACTCGTTTATATGAGATATTTGTATAGAGACATAGGACTAGCTATAAGATGACGCACAGAGGTCCCCCGGGCATCTGGATAGTCAGAAAATAAAGAGCAGTCTTCCCCCAAAGCCAACACGGGTCAAGTCCGACTTCGGTAAGTGTAGCTAGCTTATTGTAGTGCCTGGATACGCTCGGCTGCGTGGGGATGCCTATTGGGGGATTTAAGGGTACCTGACCGAGAGTTCACTACGACTAGGCCAAGGGTTGGTGTGGCCGGAGGCTGGAGAGACTTTATATAGTCGATCACTATTTATTTGTGGGAAGGGAGTGTCCTCTAGTGTATTTACTTACCGACCGAGGATTCCCTCCCCCTCCCCGTATTAGGTCTTACCAGCCGGTACCCTTCATTCTGAGGGACTGCAGGGGGTTGCTCGACAGCTCTATATTGCATCCTAGCCCTCGCTCGTGGCTAAGTGGTGCAGGTTTTGGGCTGACCGAAGATAGCCTCGCCGCACAGAAGTGATTGCAACCGACCCGGTGTCAGGGATCGGTTCTGGTCTTCAGGTACTGATTCAACACCCGTTGACCCTATTGGTAAGGCGGGCGTTGTGGGTGAACCTCGCACCGAACGGTAGCGAGGATTTTAGTAGACTTACATAACCACAACCGGTGCCGCGACCCGGGACTGGTGGGACCTTCGGTGTGTTTTGGTTGTTGTAGGTTTTAACCTTAGCGAGCTAAAGAGCAGAAGAGAGAGTAGAAGAAGAGGAAAACGAGAAGAAGAAGAGGAGGAGAAGAATAAGGGAATGACGAGAGAAGTCAAGCCAGCGGTACCAGCTACGCCGGCTAGGTCAAGCGGAATGCGCTCCGAGGATTTGGGGAGCTCCGGAAGTTCATTTCCGGTCCCACCGAAGGATCGGGTGGAGTCGATTGTTGAGCGCTCGGTGAACAACAATTCGGTGATTGATTTCTCGGACATCAGTGGATATGATGAATGTGATGATTGGGGAGTTAGGACAGTAATGCCCGAGGATTCGGACGCTGCAGTTGCGGTGGCAGGTTGCCGTAGAATGTCAAGTCGGAGCAGGCGTGACCTTTCGGAATCGCCCCACCAGGCTTCTAAGTGTGGCAACTTTGTGACGAAGGGCGAGGTGTCGCCGTATATGCAATCCTCGGAGAGTGTGGTGGCACGTTAACTGACCGCAGTGAACGCCTAGCAGTGGTGACCAGGAGAACGAACAGATTTCCGTTGCGTTCACCAGTTTGATCTATTGACCACTTCTCCGAACGATCGACGACCGTGTTGCCTTCGGCGGCAGCGCGATGAAGTCCCTCATCCAACCGCGAAGTGTTACTTTCACTAGGCAAATTCATGGCACTGACTCGCTCTTCTTTAAATTGAAAAAAAAAAACGAATGAATGAACGGAGAGTCAGTCTCCATTGCATTTTCTTATAAAGGGTTGCCTCAATACAGAAAGCAAACTTTAGTTTACGTTGTACAACGGTACTGTAAAAATTTAAAAGGGTATCCAGGTCCTGTGATCCGCACCCGATTGCTGACGAGTCTTCCATTTTGACAATTGATAGGTACGATAAACAATCCGGGGTTGAGACTGCTGACCGGTAAAGTGCTCAAATGGTTTTTTTTTACTCCTTTTCGGAGGTTTATTAAAACCCCAGGTCCGAAATCTGAAAAAGGAGGAGGGGTGCCCCCCCCTTTTTTTCAAATCTTGGATCTGAATCAGCGCGTTTTGTTGATGGGAGAATAACACGGCTCTTTTTTGCATTCGGAAAGTGTCCCGAGTTGAAACGGTTCCGAAACGTTCCACGTCGGGGCCCTGTTAATTGGTGACAAATGGGAGGGGGCGAGGATCTGAGATGGGTGCTGTGGGACTAATTGGTTCGCCATGTGCTGTGCCGGGTTTTTCTCTCTCCGCTTTGCGTATAAATGGTCAGTATGGAATTCGTCCGCGACGAACGGCCTAATAGACTTGTACATCTGCTCGTTCTTCGCGGTATTTACTGGCGCCGGAGGTGGAACTTCGATGTGGTCTGTCCTGGTTCGCACCACCTTCTCCTTCGCCGTCAATACTCCTTCAATCTTTCGTCGTAAATCGTGCTCTTCTACATCGGACTCTGGGCCCTTCATGCACGCCCCAGTAGCTGGCTAAGCACTATCCATAGAAAATATCTGGCATTGCCGCACGCCGTCCAGGCGCTTGTATAGTTCAGTCAACCCTGGTTTGTCCGACTTGAACAGATCACTACCACGCGGAACATGCACCGTCAGAGCTCGACGCGGCCGCGTTGACAGCGTCAATGACGTGATCCATTGTCCAGCACTCAGCAGGGTCCATGTGCTTGCGGATGTGGCCAAAGCCACGGTCGCACGAGTTTTTCGTATGTCCTTTACGAAAAAACTTCAATTCCACGTGCTCGAAAATGCCCATGTCAACGAGGGTCAACAAGAACTTGATCACGTAGTTGTTCTTGTATTGACCCGAACAGTTATCTGCATAAACAGTAAGGTTGGTACTTCCAGATGGCACGAGATTTGACTTTATAAAAGGAGCCAGCATCGAATTGATTTGGTCTCTGCCTTGCCACTGGTGCCCTCGTCGTAGATGTAGTTCGTTTGAATTCCATCACTTTCGTAGTAAACCCCGAAACAGCTCACAGACAGCAGCGAGCAGAAATACCATTGAGACGGCGTGTTTACTACGCTGGGGATAGTCAGGTATTGAGAGTAGTCCATGACAATCACCACGCGCTTGCTAGAGCGAGCAGACTTGTCACGTTTGTACTCGCGCCTTTAAGTAAGTCAAAATGTTACCAACATCCACGTTAATAATTCTAAATATATCAAAAAGTTACTTACGTCCCCATACAAAACTTACCGCACTTGCCGAGCGGATTCGGCATGGCGACCGAGCGCCTCTGTCTTGCCCGTCGTGGCACCGCCACGCACCCCAGCGTGGTAAATAGCGCAAAAATCGCAAACATTAGTGCGCGGAGACCGAATCCGAATCGTAGGACAGTGTAGCGTAAGTACCTTCCGCATCGTAGCTCTTGTGGGTTCGAGCACCATGAGGCTGGATTCTACGAACTTGTGCATTTCATCCCAGATTGCACCCCACGTATAATGCGCCGGTAGTAGTGTGTACCTGTCACTGCTGTAGAATTTATGGATAGTCCCGTCATTTTTTTCTGCATGTGAACGCGCGCTGGGACAATCTCCCCAACCTCCTCTGCATATCTTGTAAACCACTTCACTAGCCAACCCACGTCGACCTAAGCTGCGCTCTTGTTGAGGTTGTTCCGGTAGTCCTTGACGGCCATTTTACCGTCACGAATCCGTTTCTTGTAGCGCTGAAGTGTCATCGTTATTACTCCGTAGCAGCGAGCGAAGCCTGGGCGGCATACTTGACCATCGAATGGAAGGTAGTAGTGGAACCTCTCGCGTTTGCCGCTCCCTCGCTTGCGATCGACTGGCACTTACACGAGTACCGCCAGCAGAGTGTAGAGACCAGTATTGTTCTCTTGCCTGGGCATTTGTGACACCAAGCACATCTGAGACTCCAACTCCTTCGCCTTGCCTCGCACACAATGGTTCTCGCACTGGTCCGACCGAATAAGCTTCGTCGCCTGAGCGTTGAGGTTGGTGTCGAACAAAACGTTACTTAAGTCTTCCTCCGATTCCTCAGTGCTCGGTACGCTCTCTGAAGTCAACGAAGTTTGCAATTTGCCGGCTACCCCACAAGTGCCCAAGACAGGTCCACACCTGCTAAGCGCTTTCAAGCTTCGGTCCCCCAAGTCGAGTCCGTGTGCCATCTACACCTCAGCCCCACTGTCGTGCAGCCACCGCTCTTCCGCGACCCCAAGACCCCCGCCATCCGCCCCGACACCACCTCAGCTTCTAGCCGTCGTGCTGCCGCCGCCTTTGGCCCACTGGTCTTCACGCTTCCTCGCCTCCGTGCATCGACTCCACCTCGACTCTAAGCCGTCGTGCCGCCGCTGCCCCTCGTACTCTCGACTCGTGCCGTGCCTTCACCCGACATTGTCGCTTGAAGTCCACCCCACCTGCCGACAAGACCCCAGTCACCCGCGACTTTGAATTGATCCGCTCCCTTGACGTTGTTACCGAGTTTGCGCCTGTGGTCCTGGGAGATCATAGGAGTGCGGCCTAGCCCTACCGTAAAGGAGGGTAAGTGGCGACTGAAAAAAGAGCTACTTGAGGACAAGTTCCGCCTGTACTGGCAAGACCTCATCGATCACCATGGTGGCCGTTCATCGCGACCAGGCATGGCTCGTCGAGTGGCGCAACAAGGCCCCTAGGGCCGAGTTCTTGCAACCCACTGACGACACGCTCGAGAAGGCCGAGAAGGCCATGCTCGATCCGGATCGCACCGCGCAAGACAAGAAGTTCGCTGCGCTCGCTGGCGTCCCGCAACAGGTCGCTAGTGAGGTGACCTTCTCCATGTGGATCCCCGCCAAGGACCTGACCTCCACGTTCACGGACACGGAGATCATGACCTCGCTCGAGTCCGGCCCGCAGCCGACCATTTGGTCGGCTAATACCCTGCACCTTCGCGATTTCAAGACCGTTCGTAACGCTGGCATTAGCTTCGTCTGTACCAACCGTGACGTGTGTTCCAAGCTCGGAGGGCAACAACTTACCATCTGGGGTAAGAAGTTTCGCATCCAGCCGTACTCCAAGTACTCGAACTGGTACTACGTGGACCTCCAGCGTCTACCGGATGAGACAACCGATGGTGAGATCTACGACTGGTACGCGGAGCATGGTACGCCCCCGGTGTACATCTCCCCGAGCCGTACGGTCCAAGGTCTTCGTTCACGCAACCGCCGGGTGTACTTCAACCAAAAGACCGCTCCGGCTTCGCTAATGATCGACCCAACGACGCCACTGCGCCAGATTGATTTTGGTGGACACGGTTATGTTGTGATCAACCATCGCATCCCAGCCTTCAACCGAACCAAGCCACCCTTCCTCCAAGCGCTCCAAGCGGAACGTAAGGCCCGCTCGGCGAAGCAGCCAGCTGCCAAGCCACGCTCGAAGCAGGAAGATTCTCCGTCCATGGCAGCCCCGAACGGTAATGCTACCATGGATGTAGACAACGACTCGGACTATGCCCCGTCCGAGTCCAACCACTCGGATGAGTCTCTCAAGGACGCGTCTGAAGGAAGCGACATGGAAGATGTCACGACGGTCAGTGTCAAGCCCAGCTCCGTCTGGCAGGGCACCGACGCTCCAACCTTTTCCATTCAAGCCGCCAAGCGAACGGATCGTGCGCCGACTCGCATCCTTCGCGCCAAGCAACTAGCTTTTGGCCCAGTAGCTCCTCCTGCCAACGCGGATGTCCGTGAACTTCCGCCGTCCCAGTCCAACTACTCCATCTTTGCGTCACCCAACCCTTTCGAGTGGCTGAGTGAAGGTGAAGGTGGTAAGGCCCCGGCAGACCAAGACCTGATTTTGTGGGATGGATCCAATCCCCCGCAAGCGGTGGCTTCTTATATCGAGCTACCAAAGCAATCGGAGCGAGCCATGAACAGTGCGGTCGTGACGTACTCGGCGGAAAAAAGCCTCACTGGAACAAGTCAGTGATATTATCGAGACGTACTTGAAGGAATTTGCGGACATCGAGAACGCTGACGAGGCCCTGTACTCGATACAAGCGCAACCCAGTGTCCACCGGTTCCTGCTCGACACCTCGACACCTCGACCCCGAGCAACTACCAACATCTGCGCAGCAAGGCGATGAACCACGCGGTCCTTCGCATTGCCGCCAGGAAACTGAACCCGAACATCAAGGACTACTCGCTCAACGACGAGATCATCAAGCTCTTCCCGAATGCGACTGACCTCAGCCCGCAAACTGTTCTGGAAGGCTTATGTGGTACGACGAATGACTTCTGGCTGCAACTCCACTTGGCTGAGTTTGACCTCGCCCTGCAGATCATTGCGCCAAGCATCTACATGGACCCGCTCAAGGTGAGCGCGGTCACTCAACGCAGCCCGTCGGCGCTGCCGCATCCCAGATGGCATCTCTGGGACGATGACACTCGCCGCACTGGTCACATCACCGTTAATGACTCGACTACTTCAATCGTCCCTGCCTGAGGAGCTCCGATCTTGGATTGGATCCCTCCAGCAGGTGGCTGTGGCGGCAGCCGGCCCAAACACCCCTTCTCTCTAATGGGAGTTGGGCCCTCCGGGGACTCTCGCTCAATGCCAACGGCATGAACCGAGTCTCCAAGAGCTCCTTGAACTACCTCTCCCAGACTTATCATGTGGTCGGTCTGCAAGAGACGCGGTTTGAGTCGTTCAAAAATTTCAAGCGAGTGAAGCACCTGTGGGAGGAGACTTCACGCTTTAACACAAGCTTTTGGTCGCAAGACCACATGACAGGATACACGGGGCGCGCTGGTGTTGGCTTATTGCTGACACCTACGTGCCCCATAAAGGACATTCATTACGTTACCCTCCGTCACTCCAGCTCGCCGGTGTTGACGGACAGGTATTTACTGCTACGGGGCACGCTGGACTCGACGACCACGTACATCCATGTGGTGTATGCACCGGTCAAACCCAACAAGCGTCCCTCGTTTTTCGATCTTCTTCCTCGCAACTTCGACGAAGACGAAGACGAAACCGCTTTTCACATTGTAATGGGCCATTTCAACACGGTTCTGGACAGTCGGATGGATCAAGCCAACCAGACAGACCGGAATCGAATACAAGGCCAAACCGAACTGCTGGACTGGATGCAAGCAATCGATGTAGCGGACGCATGGCGCCTGCAACACCCGACGCTGGTAGAATACTCCGGCCCCAACGCTCGAGCAAGGATCGACTACGTCCTCATGAGCCCTCGCCTCTTCTGCTCAGCCATGCAGAACATCCTGTACGACTTCCGTCGGAAAGCAGAGCTCGGCGACCACAACGGCATCGACTTTCGCCTTGGTTCCACAATTTTTCGACCAGCCACCCGCCCACCGTGGCGCTGCCCCGAGTGGGTCATCCAGCTACCGGAAGCGCAAAAGCACCTCCAAGGGTCTCTGGAAGAGTTGGCTAATCGACTGCACGCCCCGACAGACGAACGGTACAATCCCGGCTGTCTTCTCGACGAGCATAAACGGCGTGACGCTATCTTCTTACGCGAGCTGTTCCAGTCCCGGAAGAACGCTCGCCTGAGAGAGATCGAAGAACTTCATCTCGAAATCAACCGGCTGAGACACCTTGAAGCAACCAACCCCTCGGCGGATCAAGCCAACCAGCTGAGCAAAAAGAAAGCACAGCTCGACGTGAAACCCCAAGAACGTAAGCACTACGCCTCGCAGAAGAAGTTCGCCGCGGACCTCAAGGACGCCGAGAAGGGGTCCAAGTTCTTCTTCCGCCCGCCTCAGATTCTTCACAACACACCGATTCCAGTCAATTCGCCGGAAGAACTGGACACGATGTGTGACGAGTTCAATCACTTTTGGTCCGGGGTTTACCGTTCACCGTCCAAGGAGTTCTCACACCCGAAGCCGAAATGGAATCGGCTTCAGATGGCAGAGATCCAGCAACACACCACTGCACATCTCACGCCAGAACAAGCTGCGTACATGGACAGCCCCCTGATGGCTAACGACTTTTATTGGGCCATCAAGCACACGACGGCAGGGAAGGCACCGGGTCCTGATGGGCTCCCGCTCGCCTACTACCTCACAGACCTCACGTTGTGGTGTCGCATTCTTGAGGTCGTCTATGCGGCGCAGTTGGAACGTGGAAGAATGTCCAAATTCCAGCGTCGTGGCCAAGTGTGTTTGCTTTACAAGAAGGGAAACCGGAAGGAACCTGGTAACTATCGACCCATTACGCTACTTAGTGTGGATGCCAAGTTCGGACCGAAGATTCTGGCATTCCGATTGGGTAAGATGCTTGACACCCTACTCGGGTCTGACCAGTATGGTTGTGTACCAGGACGAGACATTTACCACGCTCACGTCCGGTTTCAAGCGCTGATGAAGCTTTATGAGGATGAAATGGAATGTATGGCGGGAGCAGTGCTGCTGGACTTTGCAAAGGCGTTTGACAGTGTCGTGTGGGACGCCTTGGATATGATCCTCATGCACTTTGGATTCGGCAGCGTCTTTCGCCGCTGGGTTCGGGTGATGTTTGCAGGTACTCCTGTAGCGCTGATGTTCAACAGCAGCCCATTGGCACCTTTCGAGATCGGGAGAGGCGTTCGACAAGGAGACCCTCTCTCCCCGGGCTTGTTTGTGTTTTTTGTGGAACCACTGCTTAACCTGATTCGAGCAGGGATGAAGGACGCTGGCCTTCGTTGTGGCAGCTCCACGGCAACCCATGCAGTCATTAGCTTTGCGGGCGACTGCACGGGGCTACTTCGAGACCTCCGCGACACGCAATGCCTGCTGAACCTGGTCGACCAGTTCTGCCAAGCGTCTGGCATGGAGTTGAACAAGAACAAGACCGTGGTGCTGCCGTTCCGACCCTGGGACAGTGATACTGACAGCATCCGCGAGTCGTTGCAGGATCTTGGCCTCTCGGTCGTAGGCAACGATGACTCGACCAAACTGTTAGGTATCTACTACGGCCCCAAGTTGACCGACGCGGCGCGTCTCGAGCATTTGCTTGCGGACATGCAGACACGTTGCTCCATCTGGAAGTATCGTGCCCGCACGCTGCGCGGACAGGTCGTAATCCTTCAGCATATTATACTGACGGTACTCTGGTACTCGGCCAGCGTTGCTACGAGCCCAAGTCCGGCTTCCAAGACAAGTTGGAGGCGATGATTGTCCGTTATATGAAAACTTCGATGGCATCCAACATTGTCCCGCGCATCTGGTGGAGCCTTCCGCAAGCAATGTGAGGACTTGGACTCACGCCAGCGGAAACGATGATCCAAGAACTCCAGCTACACACATTCTGTCAACTTATCGTCGCTGTTCGGAAGACACCGCTGGAAGTGCCGTTGTGGACAGCGTCAGTGATTGAACTGCTTAACCGCGCCATGCAGCCTTGGGGTTGCGACTTTGACATCCTGTACGCTCCAGCCAGGAGCAGTCCGGATCACGCGGTGTCGCACCGTGACTCTCGGTGACGTCAAATGGGCAAGTACTGACATCAAGTCATGTTCCTGTGGAGCACGAAACTGATGCAGAAAGTGACTCGCAACGCTTCAGCTTTTGACAAGGTGACGATGCCTTTCCTGGACAACACTCTTGTCACAACGGCAAAAAAGACGCCAGGAACGCTACGTTCAGCTGGACTCGTTACAGTCAAGCCGCTCGCGCAACACGGCGTTTTTCGACCAGCTGATCTACTGGAACTCAGTGATCTGCCTGTGCAATCGGCATCATTGACTCAAGCTTTCAAACGGATGTGTGCGCCGGCAACGGCTCCCAACAACCGTGCATGGGGTGTCTTCCTTACCCGGATTGACTCCCTCCTTCGATCCCTACCAAGACTACCCGCTCGCCCGCTCCCCGCACCCACCCTCTACTGTGCCCAGCACACATGGAGTTTTGAGGATTACGAGGTGGCCGACCTTACGGTGGCCCTGATTCGCAAACTCTGGGTCCATTTCAAGCCTCTTCCCCTCCCGATCCAGTCGCTAGGGCTCGAGAAGCAACCCCCGACTGATATTTGGGCCCGGGACCTCAAAGATGAACAAGCAGGTGCTGCCAGTCTACGCAGATCTGCTGTACCGGCTGCAGCACAACGCTTTATACGTCGGGTATCGCCTTCAGCATGTTGCTAATGCAATCACGACCTGTATGCATGGCTGCAACGTCCTGGAGACGACATCGCATCTGTTTTGGTACTGTGGATTCGCCGCTGAGGTATGGAAGGAGTGGTTGGACGCTTTCCAACAGTGGCTGGGTTCACCGATTGAATGGACCACTATCGTCTACTTCGAAGGCATCGTACCTACACCAGGTGCCAAGAAGGACTATGGCTACTGCCTCTTTGTTGTCTTCCACATCGTGCGAACGGTAGTGCTCCGCAGTCTTTGGACACACCGGAACGACATCCGTTTCCACGACCATGTACCGAATTTGACCACCGTACAAACCCACGTCCATGCTCTAGTGGACCTCCACGTGGCCTCCCTATGGCGCGCGACTGCCAGGCAAGCGCTCCGGCACTCCTCGCGTAAGCAGGTGCAGCTACGAGCACTTTTGCGCAGCCTGCCAGTGACCGCGCCCTTTGAAGACGAAGACACGAGCGGCCCCGAGTCCCAGCCAGAAATGGGCACTCACCCAACCCAGTGATGTGGCCGGAAGAATGGCCCGATAGAAGGGCCTCGGCATCCGGCAGGAGTTCTCGAATGTTCCAGAATTTGGGTTCAGTGGGGGTACCCAAATGTACTTTTTATGTACAAATGGGTACTTCCCAATCCCAATTGATCCAAAATGGGTCACACGAATGATCCATTTTCATGTCCCAAAGGTGACGTTTTTATGTCCCGAATTGGTCGCTAAGCCGGCAGAGCCTCATTCGGCAATTTGCCAGCTCGAGCTCACATCTCAACCAAGACCAAGACCCCACCCCACGCCAGACATGGCTACATCCAGCACCCTGCGAGCCCCGACCATGGACATGACTCCGCCCTGCACTGCACCGCCCGCAGCTCTCCAACCCTCGACCAGTTCGTGTGCTGTTGCGTCTGTTCATTCATTCGCTTGCCCACCGGTTGAGAAGGAGGCTGTGGACACTAGCGGCCAAGGCGGAGTTGTTCCAAGTGCCCCATGCACTCCGGGAGGGGGTATGGCTACACTTGCCACGCCGAACTCGCCTCCGCTGGACATGGCTACACCAGTCGCTCCAAGCTCGCCTCTGCTGGATATGGCTACACCAGCCACTCCAGACTCGCCCGTACCGGACTCGACTACTCTACCAAGTCTTCGATGAAGGTGCTTGGATTCCCGCCACCGAGACCAAGAGCTTTCTGATTCAAGTCACAGGGGTCTACCGCTTTGTCTTCACGGATGAAACCGGTGTGGAACCCCCGATCGGACGCCATCACAAGCGCCATCTCGACAATGATGAAGCCAACCGCCACCGCAAGCATCCACGCGGCGACGAACAAAACAACACAAGCAACATGGCACCAGCACACGACTAAGTGTTGGCAACGAAGTCCAAGGGACTTCGATCAAGTGTCTTCACGTCAAGCCCGACTTATCATCGGAAGTACTTCGGCAACTCGACCATCCTACCGAGTGAACAATTATTTTATAAATAAGTGGGCTAGCAGTGCACATTGCACACTCAAACTCCTAAGTGTAATGTAATTTGTTGATCTCTGAAGTCAACGCCGCTTCATCGCTGCCTTCGTCACTTCATTTCAGCAAGAAGTCTTCATCGCCACTGTCATCGCGCTCTTCACTGGAACAAGATTCGCACCTCCGCACCCCACCACTGTTCGTAGAGTAGACTTGGTCTTCACACGGTGATTCGTCGGCAGCTTGCCGTCGCCTGCCTCGGTCCGGGCAGCGGTGGGAGGCTCAGTGCCAGCAGCTGGAGTCGGCAGCGGTGAAGGTGGTGACGAGGAGGCGTGCGGCTCGTGGGTCTGCATCTTCCGTTGCAAGCGCGTCTAAGAATGAGCTGCGAACTACAAGTGAGAGTGTCGATACACCCCGTTCACATTTTTAAATTTGCTAATAAGCCCGTTTCTAAAACTTCGCTTACGTACAATTTTCAGTCGGTCAACTTTAAAGCCGATTATCTCGATAGCTCTCAAAGGCACGTTAGCAGCATTTTGTTTGCCGTCGTCTCATTTGTTGTGTCACTTCGTATCGCCATACGTTTAGTGTAAGTGCAACTTGTTTCTGGTCACAACAGAAACAAAAATCCATGTAGCACTCGTGGCTTGCTATTTAGAGTTCGTTTTTGCTGGTAGCCACCCCACAACTAAATCCGGAGCTTCCCGTACGAAGCATGGGGTAAGTCTCTGTGATTATCTTCGTACGCATGTACCGTCCTTAACATAATAAATGTTTTTGTGTCATTTTGAAATTGTACTCCAAACTTTCTTGAAAGTACAGGTTATTTTGATAAAAATAGGTATGTCAATACCTTCTGGTTAGCTAAGAGATGTATGCGAAAATAATGAGAACAGGAGACAATTCTAACCGTCTTAATCTGAGCAATCAAATTGCTTTATTTTCATGGACGCGTCTCAGTCATAGTCCGGACGAGGGCGAGGGGATGCGCGCGAGAGTCTCACACAGTGCATTCACCAGTTGCCAACACTTGCGGGGCGTAGGGCGTGTCTGTGCGAGCGGCGTCGCGAGCGCTGCAACCCCCAAAAAAGTACCGCAATTGCCCGACTTGATAATATCACCTAAAGTGTCAGCGGCGCTCCCCAAGCGTAGCGCAGCGAAGCGAGAGAGGGGCGGACCCCCGTCGCGAAGTCCGCAAGCGAGAGCTAACATGAGTGTCCTGCCGCTTAGGAGGTGATGCATTTTAGTATTCATCTACCACACCTGTGTGTTTTCGTAGTCTGGTGTTGCAACATACTCAGGCGTACCGCGACCGTTTCTGTAACGGGGTTACACACACAAGTGGCAGCAGTCACTTGTGCATGCCAACGGTCACAAGTGACAACTGGCACTTATGGTTTTAACAGATAAATGTCTGTTAAAAGTATCAGATACTTCCTCACCTTGGTGTAAGTTACACCAATGGATACATTAAAGTGCGCCACCACAATGAGTGGTCCACACCTACCCAAAGAATCTTTCTACCAATTAGAGATGTGCATATTGGCGGGGATCTGACAGCCAGCCGCTGTCAACCCCTTTCATAGATGATAAACAGTTTTAGCAGATTTAGGAGGAAGATCAATTTACAAACAATACAGTTCTCCTTTTACCTTAAACTAGCTACTTGGTGTTTTATTTGATTTATATTATACTTGTGGACTCAAGTATAATTAATTCAAATTATAAATAAATTCCTACGCTTCCTCATACACGTGGCGCACGTGTAAGCTAAAGTAGTGAGCCAAAGTAGGCCCACTACAGTTTTGCTTCTCCTATTATCCATTTCCAGCATTATTAGTTGTTGGGCCTATGGAGGCAGGTTGTAGTTGCTGTCCAAGCCAACAAACTACTTGTAGTGTCTGCAGGGAAGCCGAAGACACGCTGGGGGAGACGGAGAGGCTCCCTGAAGTGTATTGTCAAATGATATAGTGGAGTGAGTAGGGCGCTAGCTATTCCTAGTGCTACGGTTCTTGGTAACCAGAGAAGCCGTAGCTGTTGTAAGCTAAGTTGTCGTTAGCTGGTCATCAAGTTTGTCATTCTAGCGCCCTGGATTACTGTCTGGTCATCAGCTTGACGTTATGCTCAGCTTGCTTTTCGTTAAGTGGAAGATTCATTGTCGTAGTCGTCATCCTTGCCGTTATTAACTGCGACCAATTGGTGCTGAAGCTGTTGGCTTGAACAGGCTGGCGATTTCCTCCATTACGTTACTATTTCATTCAAGACCGCCCTATAGTGAGCACAAACTACCGAGAACACAACGTGGAGGCTCACTGACCAATAAATAGTAGGCCTAAAACAATATCGATGTATCCATTTTTACTGACGTATATAGTTTTGAGCTAACAGTTAGTGTCCAGTTAAACCCACTAACATGTTAGTGGAGTACACTAACCAACGGTGAAGACGACTAAAGATTAAGCTTGAACAAGAAGAGCGCATGATGGGGCTACAAACGCAAGTGCTGGAACTAGGCAAACTGGAAGGACAGAAGGACGCCTGAAATGAGAGGTTTTGTGCCCTTACGAGATTTGGCTGCAAGCTAGGTCGCTATGGTTGCAGAAACATACTTGTGGAGTGTGTGTCCGGCAGATAGGTTGAAGTGGACGTTGTGAGTGGCGGTGACTGCGAGGGAGAATTCCAAATAGAAGTCCGCGGACTTCCCGGAATTGCTCGTGCACGATTGCGCTCCCACTTAACGGGGACCAGTATAGTTAAAGTAGGTCTGCGGGGAGGGGTTGACGCTTGTGAAGCTTTCCCCTACACAATAACACTTGAAGGGGGGGGGGGGCACGAGTCATTCTTGACTTTCACTTGAACCGAGCATATTGGTGTTTCCTAGCTTACCTTCACGGACGCCACCACGTGACATTGTCGTTTATGGAGTCTTGACCTTTGCAGCGCCCACACGAGCGCAGTGCCTTTGAGAGTCTCATTGTCCTAGTCCCGCGTGCTGCGGGTTTGCACTGTAGAGGTGGACAGACGCGAGAGCACCATAAGTTGCGGGAATCAGTCCTGCAGGGAGAAAGGTTGACTGCGGGTTGCGCGCTGTGGTTGCTCTCGAGAAGTGGGTTGCCCCGCCGCCAGCCAAAACCCAGAACTTGTTTTCCAGAAACATGTAGTACTGTATACAACTAGAACTTAGATTGTGGAGCTCTGGCAGCCACTGTTCCGCTGGACAAGCACTGTAAGCATGCGTGCATAGTGAAGGGACCTGACCATCACAGCAACTACAATAATCCCCATAACATCCATTTGTGACCGCCCTCCACTTGGCTGGGCGCCCTTTCGGAGCCCACGCGTAAAGATAACATGTTCTGGCGAGTACAATGCGCGACTCACTGGTATGCTCGTCTCTGGGCCCGCATCCACAACTACCGCGCGGTCCTGCTGCGCGGGCATCGTTGCTGAGGTACGCTTCCCGGTTTGTATCGAGTCACATTTTACTGTGTTTATCAGGGATCATTGGGTGTTTATGATATGTTCTCATGCACGGTGCACCGTTCGGGGCTGAGGCGCTGATCTGGCCAGCTACAGTGAGAACCGCACTTGTACTACAGTAGTTCGGCTCATCAGAAGATCGATCTCATCATCGAACTGTACCCTACAATTCTGTAGCTAGTGTGGTTATACAGTATGATAATAGCGTGATACCGTAATAGCACGGTTCTGTTGAAAGTGTGTTGCACAGGCGCCGAACATTTCTGTATTACTACCACCGATTCAGCGTACCGTAAACTCTTACAACCACACGAGACTTGGGGGGGGGGGGGGGGGGGGGGGCTGGTGGCACTATCTCGAAGAATCGTCATTCTGCAATTTGCTTGCTGGCCCCTAGCAAGTCCGTCCCGACGATGGGACTCAACTGTATTGCAGTCTTGGTTGCTGGTGCTTTCCTGACATGCGCTGATAGCGCCGCGACGTCTACAGTCTCTAAAACTATCCAAACGGCTTTCACGCTACCATCCTGTCGAGTGCTAAAAACATCAAATATATCCCTGGTGTCAAGAGAATGCTGAGGGAAATACCAGACAAGGACAATACGGAGAGAATGTTCACCAGTATGATATTGAAAGCTTGGTTTCACGATGTAACACCTCCCAGTTACATCTTGGTGAAGCGCAAGCTCAACGGGGGAGTGGGCGAGGCTCTTATCGATAAACAATGGAAAAATCTGGTCGAGTATGTGGACATGTTCAACAAGCAGTACCCAAACAACCGAGTGTTATTGGTCAGGACGCTCGCGGTGCACTCCGGAGAAGATGTAGTGGCGAAAGCTATCATAACTGCGAGGCAGTCAGATAGCACGGAGCATATCGCGACGACGTTGCTGAAGCAACACTTTGAATGTTGGTTGAACAACAGAAAGTCCGGCGACGACGTTTTCGAGCTTTTCGTGAACCTACAGCAAGTGGGGGCGCAGTCACGTCATGCTGATGTGTTAGCTAGTCCAGCTCGAGAATGAATATTGAGTTGGACAAGGCTGTGGTGCGATGCGTTAGCTGCTGATGGAATTCTAAGCTGTCTGCTATGCACCAAAGTCCGACACCTCTCGTGGGAGAGGTCGCGTGAACATATGACGTTCATCTCTTCCGCTCGGACATGCTTCCTGATCCCAAAAAAATAGCCTTCCTTCTGGTCACCATCAGGAAACCGACCATTTCCGTGAAGCTACAGCAAGTGGGAGCGCAGTCATATCATGTTGATTGTTAGCTATTCCAGCTCGAGAATGAACGTTGAGCTGGACAAAGCCCCTCCAGCGTAGCCGGGCTAACACGAGATATTGCCCCTTGCGTCATGTCGTAGGCGAGTGATCTTGACATCGTGTCGTTCCTTCTAGTGTATAGCTCGAAAGCATCCGAAGATCACCTTCCAAAGATTTTAGTCGTGAGTCTGTCAACGCCAGCGGCGAGCATTGTTGTTGGTCCGCCACTTCACATTGTGTGTGTCCCAAGCCGAGAAGGATCAGCTCCGATTGCTGCCGCAGCTTTCTTGATGTCGTCTCCCAGCGTTTTTGCACTGAGGATTTGTTCTTGGCCAGTGGAGCAGAGTGCGCCTTCGTTATCGAATCGACGCGCGACCTTGACGAGCTCCCAAGCAGCCAAAAGAGGACAAAGCCAAGGTGAGCCGGACCGGTGGAGAGTTCTTGAGGTCCCCGCACCAGCTTAGTCTGTTTTGCTGTCACGGAAGTGCACAGACACGGCTACCGCTTCGCTGAGTGAGTGAGCAGTGACCCCATGTCTTGGTATGAACCGGATATCGTTGACGTGGATGATGTACGGTTGGATTCGTTTGCCGTCGGCAAGGTACTCTGAACGTCTGAGCAGGAAGAAAAAGCCCACGACCGCAGCCCCCCATAGCACGCGATCGTGTTTTTTTTTTCAAAGTTGCACCGTGATCGAATTTCGCTGAAGATTGCGAGCGTGACTGGTTGCTTTTGTCGCGAATGTGGATACATCCTTTGCATCCCACGCACGGCCGCTTTGTGTCCTGCATGGAGACCGACCGGATATCCACGTTCCTTGATATGATGCCAGAAAATATGGCTAAGCACGGTGTTTGTAGATAGTGTCTTCCCCGTCTTAGTTGTTGCTGAGTACCAGTAATGGACCGAAAGAGCTGCTGTAATTGCGTTCGTGTCGTAGCTTTCTGGTTCATCATTGCTGTGACACGTCCGAGACCTTTGAGGGCCTTTTCATGAGGCATTGAAGTCGTGCAGGTTTCAGTATCAAATTCAAGTCCTAGAACTTGCAGCTTCGTTTCCCATGATGAAAACTTTGTTCGTTGATCGATTTGGGGCCGAGCGTAGCTAGCATGGCAAGACGAAGTGACTCACTTGCGAAATGTAATGTGTTGCCAATGTCAGGTTCAATGAGGACGTGACCGTCCACCCATTAGTACGCGAAAAGGGGTTCATGGTCGCTGGAGGCTGGGTCCATGGACGCTGGTGATTCGCGTTGAACCAACCAGGTAATGGCACCTCCAAATGCTCCGTAAAATGCTGGAGAGCTCGTCCAGCCGAAAGGTGATGACATGTCGATGATCAAAACGCCTAGTTCTGGTATTGTGGCCGCCATCCACCGTTCGTGAACGCTAGCTAGCATGAGGTGTCGGAAGGCTCCTTTCACGTCGCCTTTCATGATTTTGACGACCGAACCGGTGTGCATAGACCGACATGCCACGATTCGGCGAGTAAGCGTTGTAACGTGTTGATACACAATTTCCGGCGATAAGTCGGATCTGGACATGTCGTTTGTGGAGCTACCGCGAGGAAATGAGAGATCGTGGATAAGTCGAATGTCTTCCTCCGGGTTACAATCTTTCTTCGGCACAGCTCCTAGAGGACTGATTTGGATGTCGTCCCAGTGATTGAGCACATCGATGCCCGGCACTAAATAATAGCCACTGTCTTGGCCCTTTCTTATCGATTTCAGCACTCCGTTCATGTGCCGAAAGACGGAGTTGTGGTTTTTGGACGGCTTCGTACGCTGTGGTTTCTTTATTTTCCAGGATGGCTCGATTCCAGTGCGGGCAATATTTACAAGAAGGTCCTTGTGCTCGTAACCTTCGAGTAGGCGGTTGAGCTGCGAGGGGAAAATTGCCTTGTTAGGACGAGAATCTGTTCAAGTTTGACCTCGGACCAGTTCAACAATTTCTTGTAAGTTGAAGCCATGCTCCACTGCCAAACCTGTCACCACGCGTTGCTTTTCCGCATCGAGTTGCCATTGGTGTATGCCGTTGCGTGCCGGACGAGATATTGGCGGGTGGATCCCCAGCTGACTGCACCGCTTGTGGAATGCTATCGCTCGGCGGGATGAACTTTCCATCACGGTTTGGTTTAGTTGATTATGGACTAAACTTTAGTGTGCGCATGTGAAGCCTTGCTGATTGCTCTGCGGTCCCACCTGATTGCACTTGTGATCGTGCGGCCGATGATGACGTGCGTTTCTGCTAGTCGGCAAACCAACTTTTGGAACTGGCATTGCTTCACCTGAACTGGTACAACTTGTACCTTGGTGCTGACTTGGCTGGTGTGACTCGAACCGAGTCTCGCCGACCGAACTGGTGCGAACTGCGCCGTGTTGTCGATATGGCTGTAGCGACTCGAACTGAATCTTGCCAACCGAACCGCTGCGATCTGCGCCATGCTGTTGGAGTGGTTGCGCTGAATCCAAGCGAGTTGCTTCGACTACCTTCACGGTAATAACGTATCCCGTACAGCGTTTATCACGTGAATTTGTTTCTTGAAGGACGTGGGTCTTTTGAAAGAAGCTTTGATAAAGTCTTGTCAAGACATAACGTGAAATTGTGTCTATTGAGACGGGTTCACTTTGTCGGTCCAGGCCAGCATGTCCAAAGAGAGGTGGACCACCTGTCCCTGGACCCCTTCAATTGTACCTGCTGTTCACTCCACCAAGTTTACGACGAAGGTAGCAACGAAGCTGGTTGGAAAGCGCTGCCGGAAAGAAGTGCGCTCTGCTCGCGAACACACAGACGCTTTGATCACCTGACGGGCATCCGTTCTTTGATAAGAACTTGAGGCATACTTCTTTCCCGTCCTGATGCGGGAGTGGCAGGTGAGCGTCGTTTTGCGCTTTGCGACTGTTGTAGTTGTAGTTTACTTAACGTGTGCGCGTTGATGACGATGGTGAATTGGCGAGGCGATGCGCCTGTGGTAGATGATGAGCCGGATGGCCTCGACGCGACTCCGTCGTTAAGCCAGGAGTTCAATGTGGTTGGGCGTGTAACTCACCGAAATCAAATGCCTCGATGTCAACGTAGTCTCAATGTCTGAGACAACAGCACTTCGGTATTTTTTCCAGCTGGGCATCGATCCAGAGAACCATAGTGAGTAGCATGTCTTGTTGCCACAGTTGGTCAGCCTTGAGCTCCAGAACGAAATTGCAGTGGGTCTAACTTGACTCACTACTTTAGTTTACACGTGCGCCACGTGTATGAGGAAGCGTAGGAATTTATTAATAATTTGAATTAATTATTCCTGAGTCCACAAGTATAATATAAATCAAATAAAGACTCCAAGTAGCTAGTTTAAGGTAAAAGGAGAACTGTATTGTTTGTAAATTGATCTTCCTCCTAAATCTGCTAAAACTGTTTATCATCTATGAAAGGGGTTGACAGCGGCTGGCTGTCAGAGCCCCGCCAATATGCACGTATCTAATTGGTAGAAAGATGCTGCTTTCTACCAATAGGATCTTTGGGTAGGTGTGGACCACTCATTGTGGTGGCCCACTTTAATGTATCCATTGGTGTGACTTACACCAAGGTGAGGAAGTATCTAAAACCTTTAACAGATATTTATCTGTTAAACCATAAGTGACAATTGTCACGCACAAGTGACTGTTGTCACTTGTGACCGTTGTCATGCACAAGTGACTGTTGTCAGTTGTGACCGTTGTCATGCACAAGTGACAGTTGTCATGCACAAGTGACTGTTGTCACTTGTGTGTGTGTAACCCCGTTACACCATAGCCCCGTTAAGCTTAGACGTGTCGGTCTCGACACGACAATTAATATTGACTGCTTGTCAATTGTTTGTGTTGGGGAGATCCGTGCTCATCCGCAATGAGCACGACCAAGCTGATGACCGCCATTGCAACAGAGGGTAAGCTCTCTGTTGCTGAGTACCATGCGCGGTATGGTGAGGTGCGCCGCTACCACGGGAACAGACAACACAGTGTCTGTGTACGATTCATCGATGTCGACCGCGCTTGTGCGTCGACATCGCTAAGCGAATTTTTGTTGCTTACCGTGATCGGGTAAGCAAGCGCCAAAGCACTTCGAGTCCTTCTCGAAGCGAGGCAAGTATTAGAAACTCCACGCTGTTGCGGTGGAGGCTGGTGTCCGTGCGCTGTGCGCACTCTTCGTCCAGGTGGCGGTGCGTATTAGCAACCGCGACCACAACAGGTATACTATATGTGTACCTGAAAGCTTCAATGGTCTCCGCGCTAATTATCTAGCACGCGAGTCACCAGTCGTTGTAGATTACTACAGCACTCTCACTGCCTTCTTGCTGGTAGTGCGTGTTGGCTTCATATTCCTTCACCATGTCCGGAACGTCTTCCATCAGGACCTTCCGTGGTTCCCATGTGTCGTGTTGGGGAGGGAAACCTCTCCAGCGAATGCGAAAACAAGCCGGACCTCGGATTGTTTTCCTGTGATCAACAATTCGCTGGACGATCCAGCGAATTTCTCCGCGTGCGTCTCGCAGCGGTGGCGGAGGTGGTGGAAACACCCCCCGATGGTCAACGCCATGTTGACCTTCCTCTCGTGTCGCTCCACGACCAGGTGACGGTCGTGGAGTACCTTCAGAGCGCGGAGGTTGCCGCTCTGTACCTTCGTGTCCCGGTTGTGGCGGTCTCCCAGACCGCCTTGAACGTACCGGTCGGGCTGTAGGCCCGACTGTATTAACTGCACCAGCGCGACTACGCGCTGGAGAGGAGGGTTTCCCCTGCCGAGTCTGTTTCTTCGGGTCAGACGAGCCACTTGGCTTGTGCTGGAGGTATGGCTTTAACCGCCCGACATAAAATGTCGGGTGGAGCATGCTAGACGGTATGTCTAGCGTGTATGGTATGCGTTACCGTGGCGTGCCATCACAGTGAACGACCGGGTGAAGCGGAGCAAGCTTACTTGCTCCGAAATCGGAAACTGCATGTTTAGGCAGGTTTGAGTAGATAACAAAACCGATGAACTCACTTTGAATTCATTTATGTTGCCTCTGCCAACATTATCGGCATTCAGCTTCTGTTTATCCACAGAAGCTGCAATCGTGTCCTGGACAAACCGAATTACGGCTTGTCTTTTATTGATGAAGTCAATCGCATCCGAGCTGAACTCGTTCAGATCGCTCTGGGAGGCCCGGCCTCTGCATTGTTATTTGCGGTGTTCGCGCCCTGCGCAGACCCCTGGCCCTTGTCCCTTGTGGAGTCGGCTCCCTGCACAGACCCGTTTTCCTGGTTCTGGGTGTCGGCGCCCTGCGCCGACCCTTGGTTTTTCCTGCCAAGGTCTGCGCGGGGCGCAGACCTGGTTGTCTTGTTCTTTGTTGTCGCGGCTGACACTGTACAGGTGTCAGCGGCATTCTGCGGCTGCTGTGTTGCAGTCGTAGATCCTCCCCATTTAAAGTGGGAGCTACCACTCCGAGTAAACTCGGTAAACGTGGATGCCGCATGGCATTCACATAAAACGGTGTATGCCCGGTCGAGGCATGCACCGAGTTGTTGATGGCGAACTCCGCCATCGACAAACACTCGCTCCAGTATTGGAACGAGTGAGCGTAGCTCTTCAAAATGTCGACGAGCACGCGGTTCACGCGCTCGGTTTGACCGTCCGTCTGCGGATGGTCCGCAGTCGACATTGAAAGTTGGCTCCCAAGAATTGTAAACACTCCTTGCCACAGGTGCGCTGTGAAGCGCGGGTCTCTGTCCGACACGATGTCGGTAGGCATGCGATGGTGTTTGAACACCATGTCAACGAACAGACGGGCCGTCTGCTTCGCACTCACTTCTGCCGGCACCGCAGCAAGATGTACCATCTTGCTGAAGCGGTCGACGAAGACCACAACACCGGTATTCCCTCCGCTGTCCGGGGGAAGACCAAAGATGAAGTCCAAAGACATGGACTTCCAGCACTCCGACGGGGTCGGAAGTGATTGTAAAGGAGCCAGTGCGAATGGCGCAGGCTTTACGCGTTGGCACACCTCGCAAGCACGGACGTACTTGCGCACCCACTTGTACTGGTGATGCCAGTAGAAGTCACGCGTGAGAAGGACGTATGTCTTCTCGCGTCCGAAATGTGGGCATCGTGATACTCGTACATGATTCTGAGTCGCAGGTCATATGGTAATTTGGCACGACAACGCGGTCCGCGTTGTCGTCGACTGCATTATAAAGAAGCAGTCCGTCGTGCACCCGATATCGGTGTGCACGCGCACAAAGGTGCTTGGGCAACTTCTGACGAGCCTTGTCAGAAGGTGCTGTGCCATAGGCCAGCAAGAGTTTCGCGTCCGCGTCGTGCGCGTCCGCGGCCTCCACGTCGTCCAACAGAGACGATGTCGGTGTGCTCGTTCGCATGGCGTCAATGGCATTGACGTCAGCAGCTTCTGCATAATCCGGCCGACGTGATAACGCGTCGGCCACCACATTCAATCTTCCGGGTTTATATCCGACCCGGAAGTTATACTCTACAAAGAATGAGAGCCATCTCACCATTCTTTGTGATATGTGTGGCGACTTCACTGCGGTGCGCAGTGATGCATGGTCGGTGTAGACCACGAATGGTCTACTTCCAAGTAGATACACTCGGAACTTTGCGAGTGCGTATTTCATGGCAAGGAATTCCTTGTCATGTACCGGATAATTACGCTCAGTTGCCTTCAGCTGACGCGACTGGTAATAGACGACACGACCACGGCCCTCGTGATCGTGCTGCATCAACGCAAATCCGATCGCGAAGTCGGATGCGTCACATACGACGTGGAATGGACGATCTTGGTCAGCCACTGCCAAGTTCGTGCCTCAGTCAAGCTCCGCTTGACTGCATCGAATGCCTTTTGGCAATCGGTTGTCCAACTCCACACAGCTTATTTCTTAAGAAGCCGTGACAGCAGGCGGATCTTGCCCGCGTAATCCTCCACGTACTTGCACAAGTACGTGTCCAAGCCAAGGAACCGCCTCAGTTCCTTGACACTTGAAGGCGTTGGCCATTCATTGATCACTCTGACCTTTTCAGGGTCAGGGCGAACGCTATTTTCCCCTACGAGACACCCGAGGACGGGTATCTCGCTCGCCCCGAAGATACGCTTCTTCAGGTTCGCGTAGAGCTTATGCTTTCGCATAAGCTCAAGTTGCTTCCGGAGATGCACCCGGTGCATCTCAGTGTCGGTCTTCCCGTCCACAGCCCGGCTGTGGATGAACACATCATCGAAGTAGCTCGGCGCGAAGTCGCGCACCGAGCGCAACAAGTGCGTCACGCACCTGTTGAAAGTCGCAGGGGCGTTCTTAAGCCCCTGTGGCATTACTAGCCATTCCCAGAGCATGCCACTTGGCGTGCTCACTGCCGTGAGAGGGATGTCGCTCTCACGCATTAGGATATGATAGAATCCATCTCGCAAGTCGAGAGCACTGTAAACGGTGCTCCCGGCCATCGAATCGATGATGACATCTTTTCGTGGTATCGGCGTCTGCGCGGGTACCGTCGCATCGTTCAGCTTGTTGTAGGCATGGACGATGCGCTATCCGCCCTGTGGCTTTTTGACACAGAACGTCGGAGCACTGTGCGGGGACTTCGATTCCTGCACTTGTCCTGCTTTGCGACGACTTTCAAAGAAGTCGTCGATTGCTTTTACTTGCTCTCGCGGCAGTGGCCACTGCCGCGTGACACAGTACTTCCTGCCCGGCACGAGATCAATCTCGTGCTGAATGCCCTTATCCTGCCGAAGCTCCGCAGGAATCTCTTCAGGGAGTACGTCTTTGTACTCCCTCAACAATTCGTAATAGGGACTCGACTTTAGCGACTCCCAGCCTTGTTCCTCGAAGCGCTCTCGCTTTGTCTTCGCACTGAGAATGTCTTCACTCTCTGTGGTACTTCCCATGAAGAGCTGCCTCAGCTCTTCGCTCTCGCTCTTCGTTCTTTCGCTGTCCGAAAGAACGCAGACTTGCTCGATGCGTGCATCGTGCAAGTCGCGCGTGAAGCGCTTCCAGCTCATGACTGGAAGTGAAGTCAACTCCGACGCCGTCGTCGGAGGATTAGCGACTTCCATTTCCTGATACTGGAATCCAGTATCGGTACGCGTCAAGACGTTCAGCGTCTCAACGCCCGGCGTCACCGCCTCTGTCTGCCCGGCAGACAGTTCTTGTAGCGTCTCGGTCCCGGATCGAGACTTGCGCAGCGTTCTTCGCATGCGCCGTCTTCTTGTTGCGCGGAGCCGGGCTCCGCACAGCTGTTCTTCTGGTCCAGGCCCGGCTGTGGACAGTTGTTCGCCGGCGGACCATGTCAGCGGGCGCGCGGTATCAAGCCCGGCTTGACCGCATGTTTCTTCGTGCAGCCCGGCTGCACGACAGCATGCAAATTGTGTCAGTACGGGACGTTTGCAATCGTCCGTACTGTTTGCAGCGTCAACACCCGGCGTTGACACGCCTTTGTCACCTCGACGCCAGTTATTGGTGGAGCCCCTCATCACCTAGGGTGCGTCGACTCCCGGAGTCGACGCGTCGTCGTCGACCTGACCTCTTCGGGTCAGGGACTGTGCCATGCGTACTTGAACGCGAGTGTTGGTTCCCGGAACCGACACATCTTTTTTTTCTGACGTCGGCAGCATTGCCGACGTTGGTCTCACTTGTGCGCGCCCTCGCGCACCCCTTGGGCACTCCGGGACAGCGGCATTAAGCGCTGTCTCGACTGACGAGTCGCGCGCACCTGTTGGTGCGTGCGCTGCTGTAACAGGGCAATCGCTCTCTGTTCCGCAGTCGCGACCGAAGCGCACGAGCGTGCGCTTCTTCCAGTCAATTACCGGAGCATGCCGTGCAAGCCACGGCATGCCCATAACAACGTCGAACTTATCATTCAGGTCCAGGACGATAAAGTGTTCGACAAACACCCGTTGTTTGTACGAGAAGCGCACGTTCACGACGCACTTCTCGGTCTTCACGATGGCACCTGTTGCCAATCGAACTTCCAGAAGACTTCGAGGTACCTTTACCTCCTCGAAGTCAAGACTCGGTAAACTCCGCAGTCGAACAAAGTTGTTCGACGCGCCCGAATCTACCAGAGCGCGAAGAGAGTCGCTCGCTCTCTTCGACGTTACCTTCAAGATGACCAGGTTCAGCCTGTCATCTTGTTTCTTGCAGCGAGAGCTAGTCTCACTGGGGGGGAAGGGGGGGCTGCAGTCCTCAGTGTCGCGTGCCCGATGTCGGCACGCGTGACTGCATTGCCAGTAGGGCGCCCCGCGCCTACTGGATGTTCACGTTTTTTGTTTGTTCGCGGCGATGCCCGGCATCGCTGCGACGGCCACCATTGCAGTGCACGGGAGCCGTGCACTCTCTTGCAAAGTGACCGATCCTTCCGCAACGAAAGCATCGCACATTACTTCCGTGCTGCTGGTGACCTGCAGCCGTTGCATTCGAGAGGTCCATTGGTTCCGGACCTCCCGTGCTCACTACCGGGCGCGGTTGCGACCTCGGCACGTTCGCATGCAGTTTAGACTGCCGTAGGCTAAACTCTTCTTGCATAGCGAGAGTAATCGCAGCTTCGAGCGTACTCGGGTACTCTCGGAAGAGACAGGTCTTCACAGGCCCATCTCTCAGTCCCTTCATGAACGTGACGACTTTAGTCGCCTCGTCTATCGGGTTGGTCACGATGTTCGAGACCAAGTGCCGTGCACGCTGGGCGTAAGCATGGACGTCATGCTTACCCTGCTGCAGGTCGAGGAATTCCGCCCTCGACCGGAACTCATTTTGCGGGGGCTCAAACGCTTGCCTGAGCTCCTCTGTGAATATCTCGTACGTGCTAAAGCACGTAGGATCTGAGGGTCGGCGTCTGTACGCCCAACTCCTCGCTCGTCCGCCGAGACATGACTTGGCGAACGCAACCTTTGACAACGGGTCGACGGTACGTCGAGCCGCAATGGCTGTGTCGAGTTCGACAAGCCATCGGAGGAGAGGCTCGCCCTCTCTTGCTACATAATTGCTCACGCTCAATTTCAATGATTGAGCACGCGGTGTCGTCCCCGACGATGCCGTCGCTGAGGGAACAGCATCGCGCTGCTCCTTCATGATGAACCCCAGAGCAACACCATGTTGCTCCGTCGGCGATAGCGTACGCAGCATCGCAGCTATCGCCGCTTCTCCAATGACTGTTGACAGTCGTTGGAGAGCCTCCCACTTTGGATCCGACAGGTGGGGGCAGTCCGCGCGTGCAACATGCGTTGCAGGCGTATTGGAGCTCTCCATGGGCACCTCCGTGCTCATGTGGTTCTCGGCTCCGCGTTCGTACACACTGTACGAACGTCACGTAATCGGTCGTTGGACGAACTACAAAGTGCTACCAGGTGTAGTGGGTCTAACTTGACTCACTACTTTAGCTTACACGTGCGCCACGTGTATGAGGAAGCGTAGGAATTTATTAATAATTTGAATTAATTATTCTTGAGTCCACAAGTATAATATAAATCAAATAAAGACTCCAAGTAGCTAGTTTAAGGTAAAAGGAGAACTGTATTGTTTGTAAATTAATCTTCCTCCTAAATCTGCTAAAACTGTTTATCATCTATGAAAGGGGTTGACAGCGGCTGGCTGTCAGAGCCCAGCCGATATGCATGTAACGGGGTTACACACACACAATTGATAACAGTCACTTGTGCATGACAACGGTCACAAGTGACAACTGTCACTTGTGCATGACAATTGTCACTTGTGCATGACAATTGTCACTTATGGTTTAACAGATAAATATCTGTTAAAGGTTTTAGATACTTCCTCACATTGGTGTAAGTCACACCAATGGATACACTGAAGTGCGCCACCACAATGAGTGGTTCACACCTACCCAAATATCCTATTGGTAGAAAGCAGCATCTTTCTACCAATTAGATACGTGCATATTGGCGGGGCTCTGACAGCCAGCCGCTGTCAACCCCTTTCATAGATGATAAACAGTTTTAGCAGATTTAGGAGGAAGATCAATTTACAAACAATACAGTTCTCCTTTTACCTTAAACTAGCTACTTGGAGTCTTTATTTGATTTATATTATACTTGTGGACTCAAGTATAATTAATTCAAATTATTAATAAATTCCTACGCTTCCTCATACACGTGGCGCACGTGTAAACTAAAGTAGTGAGTCAAGTTAGACCCACTACAATGCACGTCTCTAATTGATAGAAAGATGCTGATTTCTACCAATAGGATCTTTGGGTAGGTGTGGACCACTCATTGTGGTGGCCAACTTCAATGTATCCATTGGTGTGACTTACACCAATGTGAGGAAGTATCTAAAACCTTTAACAGATATTTATCTGTTAAACCATAAGTGACAAATGTCATGCACAAGTGACAGTTGTCACTTGTGTGTGTGTAACCCCGTTACAGAAATTTTAGATACTTGTTGCAAGCTGTTGCGACACTGGATCACATCAGCCGAATCAATATTGTTGAAAACCGTTGGCCGCCGCAAGAATCCCTTCTCACGTCGTGGGGTCAGACGCCGGCATGAATTTTGCAGACGTTCATGTTGATGAAGCATTCACGTTGTTTCCGGAGCCGAACTATTAGGTTTGCCGGAGAGAAATGCAGGAAGGAGAGACCTCGACTTCCGAATTCGATGTCGTTAGCTCTTGCAGCCACACCAGGATACGCCCAAAACTCGCTGCATGACACCAACGACTCAACAAATTCAGACGCGGACTTACCTCGAATAGTCTCCGACGTGATCACGTCGTGTATCATACGCTGCTCGACGGACGGCTGAAAAATGTACTTGCTCCGTTTGGTTGCAGAAGTATTCACAGTTGATGTTGCTGGTCGTTTGGCGCTCACGTCTGGTGTGCGCTGTGTCGTTAAGTGAAACGGGAGAAAATGAGGTTTGTGCGTGCGGATTAGGTCACGGATTTCAGTATCCGCCGCAGCACCCTCATAAAGTTGAACTGAAGTGGCTGAACACGGTATTGCGGCGGTTGCTCTTGGTATGCTAGTATCGGTTCTGGACTTGCCGTGTCGTGGATGTTCCAGCCTGTTTTGGGGAGCAAATCGTTGATACCGAGACGTATTGGTATCCTGTAAGATGACGGATCTCGCGAAAGCGGCACCACCTTCAGCTGCTTCACTGTCATCGTCCACCTGCATGACGTCAAAGAAGCTCGTTGCACTGTCTTGCTGCGTATGTGGGCGACTGGGGGGAGCTGGCAGAGAACTGGAAGCAGGTGGCGCTGACAGAGAGTTGGCGGCCGGTGAATTGTGCTCCGTGCTTGTCAGAGCGATGAAGGATGAACCGATGTAATCTTTTGAGTGGATGGGTACGGGTTTTCATCCGTCCACGTAGAAGCCATAATTGGCAACGTGTTGCACAGACAAACGAGTGTGTTTCCCCGTTTTGGAGTCAATCCAGTTCCACACTCTGTCAAACCCAGGAGATACGTCCGGGAGAAGACCTTGCATGAGGCGTGCAAGAGGGAGTGGTTCGCACGGCTCGTCAGAAACGTGCGGGGCTAGCAACCTATCCATGATTGCATCATGGACGCGATCAAGTTGCTCCATGGGCCAGTCTCCCTCAGTGAGTTGGATGCAACCCATGGTCAGTGCCACGACTGGGTACAGGGTGGTGCAGATACTGTCTGGACTTGCTTCCATCGGCCCCGCCAGGGTGGTGATTGTTAGTGAAGTGTCGGAATAGCCGGTCACTTGTCCATAGTGGACGAAGCCGTTGCTTTTCGCGCAAACGGCTCGTATTAACCACGTCCCCAGCCAGAGGCCTTCAGCGTCACTGCTGCAGACCTTTCGTGATAGAGCCTTGGCTCTGGGAAGTTTGACAGTCTTGTCGATGCTATCATCGTCAACCTCCATGATTGCCGTTGCCGAAGATCCTCCAGCGCTTTTTATCTTGATGTACGCTGGGACCTCAATGATGCCGTTGACGTCTTCGGGAAAGAGAAGAATGAAAGAGCCGCGAGGGAGCGTTGGCGCGGACATGGTGCGGTAGACTGCTCCGTTGGAAAAGGCTTAAGATGTCAGCTGCTGAGGAAATCCTAAACTGACTCCTCCGCACCAAAGTCCGGCACCTCTCGTGGGAGAGGTCGCGTGAACATATGAAGTTCATCTCTTCCGCTCGGACATGCTTCCTGATCCCAGAAAAACTGCCTTCCTTTCTGGTCACCATCAGGAAACCGACCGTTCTGAATATCCGCGGCATGGGGATCGGATCTAAGGACAGCCGAGCGATGGTGACGCTTGAGGAGTACCTCGAGCACTTCAACGTCCACTTTTCTGATGCGGCAAAGAACTCGTTCACGGTATTAAGGGATGGTTTCGGCGAGGCGGCTTTTGCTGGTGTGCTTGCGGAGGCCAAGTTACAACCCGTGTCACGAACTATGCTTGCAAACGCCAGAAAGTACCAGACGGAGCTGTTCACGGAAGGTTGCGCAGACGCGAACCGGAACCGCTGCAGATTCTCTGCAATTTGTTTGATGTGAACGGCTTTGCTGATGCTAACCCTGAGGTTAAACTGGTTATCAATAACTACAACGCGTTCTACAAGAGAAACACGGCAGGACAATAGCCTTCGCGACACCTACCTATAAGATAGTCGCTCCAGTAGATACACTTCTGTAAATCAATACAGTAGCAATTCGCGTTGCATTCGTCTTGCAACAAATACCTGCAACGCAGTGTTCTGGATTCCGGAATCGGCTCCGTCATGAGCTGCATAGGTAGTAGCACCTTTCAACGGAAGCACTTTGAAAAGGCGCCGCTTCCAACAGAGTACATTATTCCTGTGTGGTCCAGTTGATTCGGTTTGGAATGGATTCTTGGGCTCGTAAAACCTCGGATAGCAGTCCAATAATTCAAGTTTTGTCCACAAAACGGAAGCACTATTTTTTTTTGTGGTATTATAATACAGAGTTTTCTGTCTGGTGTTTGGTGTTGTGTGTATTTGCTGTTTGCTTGTCGGATCAAGGTAGGGGATGTCTATTATGTTGTTGCGTCTTGCTCAAAGCAAGTTACGGACGGCCGATTCATGTATTACTATACAATAGAGAGGTTTCGAAATTGCGCTTTCACTGCCACTACCCTCACAGCACGAGCTTGGTGATAGTGAAAGCCATGTCGAGTTTTTTAGTTTTCAAAGGATCACTGTCCTCACATTGTGCCTACCAGGAGATACTCAATAATAATCTACTGCTCACTATGGTACTGTGGAAATGAGTGGCGTTGACACAAGTACTAAGCACACTTCAGTGTCTGCGCGCTCGCCACATCTGCCCCAAGATCTGCATCGCCAGCGCCGCTGCCAAGGCGCAGCGCATCCGAAGCACCAGCGGCGTCGCTCTCCAGCCGCAGCACATCATTATGCTGTCTCTGAACGGGCACGGCATTGCGTGCGCCACGCACGCAATGACGCACGGTGCGTGTATCTCGATGCGCTTGACGCAGAGCGAAGCATTTGAGCTTCGCGCTGTGCTCGTCCAGTACGGGGAAGAGAACACGTGGCTGGAGCTGGTGGCGGCCGGCGCCGTGCATGCATCCGAGCCCGTCACCTTACTCGCGTGCACGGACGCGAACGCTGAGCACGACTTTCGGTTCCCTGTGCTGTGGGCGGAATCCTCATACTGGTGAGGCTGCTGTGCCTACAGGCGGTCATCATCTCTGAACGCGGTGACCGCTGCTCCGTGGAGGAAGCCGAGTGGATTGCTGCGCGAGAAGTCGTCAGGGCGTCTGCCACGTGGTGCCACATCTCCATTACTGCGCCGTAGCCGCCCTTGTAGGGCTCGTTAGCGATAATTTAAGCGCATCATCGGCGTCCATGAAGTTCTTGCGCTTGCCGTCCACCTTTGCCGCCCATAATTGCAACGCGTTTAGACGTGCTGAGGTTCTGCTTGGCGAGCAGACCGCAAGGATGGATGGTGGTGAGGGTAGTGAAAGTTGTCGCGAGTTGTCCACTTGCATTGGCTCCACACGTCGAAATCTTGGTTAGTCGATGGCAAGCCTCGGCTGAGCCCCCAACAACAGATCAGAGATCAGTGATCACGCTTGGGGCGAAACCTCCCTGGATGAACATCGAGCGTTACTCTCTGTAAAGTGCTCAGAACGCTACCCATGCCGTCCCGTCACGGTTGCTCTGCGCCGCCACACCCGTCTATAATAAGCAAGCAGGAGACCGACTGGTAGGGGCCAGATCTCAGATCCACGTTTACACTGCCCGTTATACGCAGTGGTCTCTCCTGGGGTAGAGCGGCAACGGACGTTGAGTCTAACGTCCGTTACCTCGATAACGGACGGCGTGGTTTCGCTGTGACGATCACGAATGCTCTGACGACGAAAGGGGTGCCATTGAAAGCGTAACTTTCCCATTCTCACAAGCATCTGCTGGATCGCTCGGCGTGAGCGTTCTTGGCGCTGGGATTGAGGCTGCAATCGAATCCGATCGAGGGCGAGAATCAGATGTAGTGTAAGTGGTACGTTGAATCGAGCGGTGTCCGAATGTTCCCTTGCAGTATTCTGTAGACCAAATCAAATGTGTATTTTCAGTAATGCTGCTCTTAACTTAAGATCGGGAAGAGAGACTTGACAGTCCTGTGAGGCTACCAAACTAGCCCGTATAAAGCGTTTCAAGCGATTGAACCTGTGTGGGATCCTGGAAGTACCGCTTCCAGCTGCGCAATGTGCGCGTCTGGTTGGCGTTGTAAGTCCACTCAAGCACTCGCGCCCGCCGTTCAAAGTCGCTCGATCCATAAGCCCTTCCGAGCCCAATACCGCCACCATAGCACAACTGAACCCCTTGGCGGAGGTAACAGTACTCATTCACGTGATCATGCCCTACAAACGTAGCCTTCACATCGCCCACGTCGACGAGGACGGAAAAGAGACCGCTGTTTACTTTGGAGCTCGCAGGTTCCTCATTTTTGCCCCCGCTGCGAGTAGATGGCGAGACCAAGGCGTACTCGGGGATCGGGATGTGGAAATACATCACTGCCGGCACACTGTCACTGTTGTTGGCGTGCGATGCAGCCAGCTCCCGGTAAAACTGGAGTTGGGACTCCGTGATCCACTCGTAGTGCGTGTCGGTGACCAATGGGTGCATGTTCCTATCGACGCTTCCGTGCGAGTCGAGGAAATACATGCGAAACACAGTGGAACCTCGAGTGCCCCAGGGTCCGTCGGTTGGCGCGACAACGCTGACTTCATAGTTCCCGACACCGCCAATTTCGCGAGGGCCATACTTCATGTGTGAGAACTGCTGACCTTCTACCAGCAAACTTTGCATCGCCTCGCGTGAGAGACCTCCATCGATGTCGTGGTTGCCGAACACCGCCGTCCACGGGATCCGTCGGTTCTCCACCCGTTCAGTAAAGATGCCCATGGCAAGGGCGTCAGTTGTCGTGTCGGACGTATGCACGTTATCGCCCGAGAACACCACAAAATCGGGTTTTTTCGATGTCGAGGAGCTCCTCGAGGAACGCGATCGTCAGCGCTTCGCGGCACTCGTTGTAGTGAGGGTCATCGGCCTTGTTGTCGCTAGTCGCAATTCCAGCCCTAGTCTTTAACTCGCGGGAAATGTTCCAGGCGGACTCCAAAATACTGTCACGAATAGGCCCCGTTGGTCCAGACAAGCACGGGTAGTCTGGGTTGCTCGTAAGGTGCAGGTCCGCGATTTGCAGTACTCGAAAAGAAAGCTCGTTCGAGGCACTGGGTACCACGATTGCCTCGACTGAAGATACGACCACCTCGTCACCAGTCTGCAGGCTAACCGTCTCATCTAGCGTGATATTTAAAGGCTCGAACTTCCTGGCCAGGAAGAATGTGTGCAAACTTCCGCTGTTCTCGTCGCCGATGAGCTGCCAATTACCCGGAATCGAGGTGGATATGTTCGTGTCCACCGCTTCGCCTTCAGTAGTCTGGTACAAGGATAGGTCTGCCACAAACGAGATCGACGCGTTGTCACTGTCACTGTCACCGAACTCGACAAGACCCCACTCGGCGCATAGCTTAACACGACCGACGACCACTTCCGTAGTGTTTGCGGTGTCCACGGCCAATGGGCACGCTTCGGTCGACAGAACCACGGCGAGGTCGACCAACACCGAGAACGCCTCGTTGGTGTCTGCCTTCGGCCTCTTCACACAAACGACGGCATCAGTTGTGTCACTGGCGGCGACCGCGCCCGCGGATTTCAGAACGAACCCTGGCGTCTCCCATTCTCCTGCTGGAGCAAGCGCCTCACATGCAGAGTAGATGTTGTTCGAGCCTACGTTTGTTAGCACGTGTAGCGCCACAATGGGCACAATTGGGTAGCGAACACTCACGAAAACACTGGGAGCTTCTGGGTCCGCCTTGAGGTTGATCGGCCACGTGAACCAGCCAGGCGTGTCGTGGTTGTAGAAGGCTTCGGTGGTCGACATGACGTCGATGACATATTTCTGCGCTTGAAAGGCCTCTCTTGCAATGCCAAACTCCAAGCACACGAACACGTTGGTAGTGGGGTTAGCAAGTATTTGCATTGCCGACGGGCAGCCGTTTGCTTCCGACACCACCACAAGGCGGCGAAGGACGGAAACCGTGTCCGCGTTATCCACGATGACGGTTTGATTCACCGGCGAGGACTGCTGCACGCACATATATGACCCGGGGTCGCCGGATGAGGCCACCCATTTCACGCCTGTAGGGATCCACCCAAGCTGGACGCACGTGTCCTTTGTATCGTCGTCCGTGTGGCCGTTCACCAAGCTCAAGTTCGTGATGGCCACACGAGGAAGTACTAGGGAGGTACGAGCATTGTCAGCTGGTGTACTCGACTGCAGAGTCAGCACGAGGGTGACGGCGATGACGGCTGCCACAACAAGTGCTGCAAATACCACTAGGAAGACCTTGTGCCATTTCTTGAGAATTCGCACAGCCGGAGTTTTCTTACTCGCTGCCGGCACGAGCTTCATCAGGCAGATTGCGGGGCTTTCGGTGCTTACAGAGCTGCGAGATGCTTGGCGGTTCCTTGGTGGGTTTGGTTGGTGAGGGCAAAATGGAGACTGAGGAGGAGGAGGGGGGGGGGATGCATGAGATTGTCTGCGATTGTTCGACGTTTCCTAAGTGTATCCATTCCAGTCTTATCACCGGGAGTTCTACTCAGCCCCCTTCGCTGAGGTTAACCATTTGTATTGGAAACTTGCCTTTCTATCTTGCCGCTTCTACTTTAAAGCTACCAACCCCAGCCGATCCACGTTGAGATATTTTCCTCTACGACACGATCCCATTTTGATGCTCGCTTTACGAAGATTTTTTAAAGCTAAACATGCTCAACTAGCCCAATAAAACAGTCGATACCCATATCCCCGGAAACCTTAGCGCTTTCAGTTCCGCCAGATCTAGAACTGGTCAATCCCATGATAAGAAGGCTTCGTCGGATGAAAACAATGCACAAAATAAGCAGTTATTATCAGGAGAATCTCCAGAGCACAACCGCAGCGCATTCACTCGTCCTCGTAGGAAGATATTGGGGCGACGCGTACGGATAGGATAGGATGGAAATGAAACTTTCAAAATGAAATTTCATTTCCATCCGTTGCTATCCGTACGCGTCGTCATTTCCACGAAAATGAAGGTTTCATTTCCATCCTATCCTATCCGTACGCGTCGTCCCAATATCTTCCAACGAGGACGAGTGAATGCGCTGCGGTTGTGCTCTGGAGATTCTCCTGATAATAACTGCTTATTTTGTGCATTGTTTTCATCCGACGAAGCCTTCTTATCATGGGATTGACCAGTTCTAGATCTGGCGGGACTGAAAGCGCTAAGGTTTCCGGGGATATGGGTATCGACTGTTTTATTGGGCTAGTTGAACATGTTTAGCTTTAAAAAATCTTCGTAACGCGAGCATCAAAATGGGATCGTGTCGTAGAGGGAAATATCTCAACGTGGATCGGCTGGGGTTGGTAGCTTTAAAGTAGAAGCGGCAAGATAGAAAGGCAAGTTTCCAATACAAATGGTTAACCTCAGCGAAGGGGGCTGAGTAGAACTCCCGGTGATAAGACTGGAATGGATACACTTAGGAAACGTCGAACAATCGCAGACAATCTCATGCATCCCCCCCCCCCCCTCCTCCTCCTCAGTCTCCATTTTGCCCTCACCAACCAAACCCACCAAGGAACCGCCAAGCATCTCGCAGCTCTGTAAGCACCGAAAGCCCCGCAATCTGCCTGATGAAGCTCGTGCCGGCAGCGAGTAAGAAAACTCCGGCTGTGCGAATTCTCAAGAAATGGCACAAGGTCTTCCTAGTGGTATTTGCAGCACTTGTTGTGGCAGCCGTCATCGCCGTCACCCTCGTGCTGACTCTGCAGTCGAGTACACCAGCTGACAATGCTCGTACCTCCCTAGTACTTCCTCGTGTGGCCATCACGAACTTGAGCTTGGTGAACGGCCACACGGACGACGATACAAAGGACACGTGCGTCCAGCTTGGGTGGATCCCTACAGGCGTGAAATGGGTGGCCTCATCCGGCGACCCCGGGTCATATATGTGCGTGCAGCAGTCCTCGCCGGTGAATCAAACCGTCATCGTGGATAACGCGGACACGGTTTCCGTCCTTCGCCGCCTTGTGGTGGTGTCGGAAGCAAACGGCTGCCCGTCGGCAATGCAAATACTTGCTAACCCCACTACCAACGTGTTCGTGTGCTTGGAGTTTGGCATTGCAAGAGAGGCCTTTCAAGCGCAGAAATATGTCATCGACGTCATGTCGACCACCGAAGCCTTCTACAACCACGACACGCCTGGCTGGTTCACGTGGCCGATCAACCTCAAGGCGGACCCAGAAGCTCCCAGTGTTTTCGTGAGTGTTCGCTACCCAATTGTGCCCATTGTGGCGCTACACGTGCTAACAAACGTAGGCTCGAACAGCATCTACTCTGCATGTGAGGCGCTTGCTCCAGCAGGAGAATGGGAGACGCCAGGGTTCGTTCTGAAATCCGCGGGCGCGGTCGCCGCCAGTGACACAACTGATGCCGTCGTTTGTGTGAAGAGGCCGAAAGCAGACACCAACGAGGCGTTCTCGGTGTTGGTCGACCTCGCCGTGGTTCTGTCGACCGAAGCGTGCCCATTGGCCGTGGACAGCGCAAACACTACGGAAGTGGTCGTCGGTCATGTTAAGCTATGCGCCGAGTGGGGTCTTGTCGAGTTCAGTGACAGTGACAGTGACAACGCGTCGATCTCGTTTGTGGCAGACCTATCCTTGTACCAGACTACTGAAGGCGAAGCGGTGGACACGAACATATCCACCTCGATTCCGGGTAATTGGCAGCTCATCGGCGACGAGAACAGCGGAAGTTTGCACACATTCTTCCTGGCCAGGAAGTTCGAGCCTTTAAATCTCACGCTAGATGAGACGGTTAGCCTGCAGACTGGTGACGAGGTGGTCGTATCTTCAGTCGAGGCAATCGTGGTACCCAGTGCCTCGAACGAGCTTTCTTTTCGAGTACTGCAAATCGCGGACCTGCACCTTACGAGCAACCCAGACTACCCGTGCTTGTCTGGACCAACGGGGCCTATTCGTGACAGTATTTTGGAGTCCGCCTGGAACATTTCCCGCGATTTAAAGACTAGGGCTGGAATTGCGACTAGCGACAACAAGGCCGATGACCCTCACTACAACGAGTGCCGCGAAGCGCTGACGATCGCGTTCCTCGAGGAGCTCCTCGACATCGAAAAACCCGATTTTGTGGTGTTCTCGGGCGATAACGTGCATACGTCCGACACGACAACTGACGCCCTTGCCATGGGCATCTTTACTGAACGGGTGGAGAACCGACGGATCCCGTGGACGGCGGTGTTCGGCAACCACGACATCGATGGAGGTCTCTCACGCGAGGCGATGCTAAGTTTGCTGGTAGAAGGTCAGCAGTTCTCACACATGAAGTATGGCCCTCGCGAAATTGGCGGTGTCGGGAACTATGAAGTCAGCGTTGTCGCGCCAACCGACGGACCCTGGGGCACTCGAGGTTCCACTGTGTTTCGCATGTATTTCCTCGACTCGCACGGAAGCGTCGATAGGAACATGCACCCATTGGTCACCGACACGCACTACGAGTGGATCACGGAGTCCCAACTCCAGTTTTACCGGGAGCTGGCTGCATCGCACGCCAACAACAGTGACAGTGTGCCGGCAGTGATGTATTTCCACATCCCGATCCCCGAGTACGCCTTGGTCTCGCCATCTACTCGCAGCGGGGGCAAAAATGAGGAACCTGCGAGCTCCAAAGTAAACAGCGGTCTCTTTCCGTCCTCGTCGACGTGGGCGATGTGAAGGCTACGTTTGTAGGGCATGATCACGTGAATGAGTACTGTTACCTCCGCCAAGGGGTTCAGTTGTGCTATGGTGGCGGTATTGGGCTCGGAAGGGCTTATGGATCGAGCGACTTTGAACGGCGGGCGCGAGTGCTTGAGTGGACTTACAACGCCAACCAGACGCGCACATTGCGCAGCTGGAAGCGGTACTTCCAGGATCCCACACAGGTTCAATCGCTTGAAACGCTTTATACGGGCTAGTTTGGTAGCCTCACAGGACTATCAAGTCTCTCTTCCCGATCTTAAGTTAAGAGCAGCATTACTGAAAATACACATTTGATTTGGTCTACAGAATACTGCAAGGGAACATTCGGACACCGCTCGATTCAACGTACCACTTACACTACATCTGATTCTCGCCCTCGATCGGATTCGATTGCAGCCTCAATCCCAGCGCCAAGAACGCTCACGCCGAGCGATCCAGCAGATGCTTGTGAGAATGGGAAAGTTACGCTTTCAATGGCACCCCTTTCGTCGTCAGAGCATTCGTGATCGTCACAGCGAAACCACGCCGTCCGTTATCGAGGTAACGGACGTTAGACTCAACGTCCGTTGCCGCTCTACCCCAGGAGAGACCACTGCGTATAACGGGCAGTGTAAACGTGGATCTGAGATCTGGCCCCTACCAGTCGGTCTCCTGCTTGCTTATTATAGACGGGTGTGGCGGCGCAGAGCAACCGTGACGGGACGGCATGGGTAGCGTTCTGAGCACTTTACAGAGAGTAACGCTCGATGTTCATCCAGGGAGGTTTCGCCCCAAGCGTGATCACTGATCTTTTATAGAGCTCAGCCGAGGACAGATGATGCCAGTGCAGCCCATCGACGTGGGAGGCTAAATGGAGGGAGACCATTACAGCTCGCGTAGTTGGAAGGAACACCAACTTACGAATACAACAGACGCGGTGGATTCTCTCTGAACAATAAAGAACAGCAACCAAACGTGAAGATGTAGATCACATTTAACCACGGGCCATGTACTCAAAGAACTAATCTCTCACAAGCCTCGGCTCGTACTCAAAAACGAACTGCTCGGTCTTTGCAATGCCGCATTGAAGGAAGGTGTGCGGTTAGTTAGTGTCCATGATAAGAGGCAGTCACCCCACTCATACCCGCGCCCTAAATTGCATTGTGCCATTCAATGCCCAATGCTCCAAAAAGCTAAAAAAAAAAAAAAAAAAAAGGCGGCCGTGGAGCCCTTTTTGCCCTCTGACACCGCAGCGTAGAGCCGTAGAGAGAGAGCTGTGCTGAATGAAGGGAGAGCTGGGCAGCCTCGAGGGGACGCAAGGAGTGCGCTGAGTTACCCTGCAGTTGGTGCGTTCGCGATAGTTCGCAATACATGCCGCGTGGCATTGCTGGAGAAGAGCCGACGGAAAGCCGAGTGTGAGTTGGCACGATCCGCTGCAGCATTGTGTGGCTTAAAATCGGATGTATTATATTATTAAGAGTTAGTTCATCAACGGTTTGGGTCGTAGCTCGCTGCCGCCAGCCTCAAGTCGAATCTCAATCCCCTACAACTACGTTAGGGCGCATGTACGGGTTGCTATACCTTGTACGCAGCGCACCGTCGTCGCTGTGCGGTACTCGCGTCCTGTGGGGCTCGCAGCGGCGCCCGACGTCCGAGCGCTTCTTCGCTCCGCCGCGCGCGGAATTCAAAAAAGGAAATGTGAAGGCGGATTGAAACGAACGGTATGTCGAGTAGTGGTGCGAGTTGGCACAGTGAGTTAGTTAGTTGTAGTGGATATATTATTACTGCTCTGTGATTGGCCGAAACTCTCTCTGTGAGAATATATTGCTATTCGGGGTGCCACACACATTTCGCGATACAGCGCGCGAAATACAAGACGTGTGCTGGACAACGGTAAACCCGGACCTTCAAGCACGCCGTATCTTCAAGTACGCCGGACCTTCAAGCACTTCGGACCTTCAATCCCGACCTTCAAACACCGAGCGCGAGCGCGATCGCGTAGTAGTGGAGCGAGCTGGCGCAGCGAGCGTAACGGGTTGTGACGAACGGTGTATATTCAGTAGTGGAGCGAGGTGGCACAGCGAGCCGAACGGGTTGTGACGAACGGTATGGTAAGTAGTGGAGCGACGTGGCACAGCGAGCGTAGCCGGTTAAGACGAACTGTACACCCGCTGGAGCGAAGCGGAGGGGGGCTATGACAAATAGTGGAGCGAGCTGGAACAGCGAGCGTAACCGGCTGCGAGTAACCACACACACACCGCTGCGAAGCGGCGGCGATCGGCTAGTCCCCTACAACTAACAGAGTATCCTGTGTGTTTGTCCACGGTTCGTTTGTCCCCGCCCTTGCGGCATCAGCCTACCCTACAGCATCGTCTGGGGGTTGTCCGGGCCGCCTATTACTAACCTACCCTATAGCATCTCACCATCCTCCTGCCTGTCTTATCTTTGCCCGATATTACAACATAGCCATGCGTTATATTTATAACGCGTTCGGATTGGCAGGCCGATTTCGGCTCAGCTTTCACATTTCCTTTTTTGAATTCCGCGCGCGGCGGAGCGAGGAAGCGCTCGAACGTCGGGTGCCGCTGCGAGCCCCGCAGAACGCGAGCGCCGCACAGGGACTAAGGTACGCTTAGCTACATAGTTTCCTAACTATAATATAAGTGTCGGTTTCGGGAGTTCCGCCTGTTGGGATAACTGGTACCTTCAGGGCAGTCGAGGTATTATAGTGGGATTAAGGGCGGCCTGGTGCCTACTCCGGTGGGGCCACGGGGGAGTTGCAGTTGGTTCCACGACACGGCCATGTAGTCGAGACTCCCCCGTTGGTGCACAGATGCCAAGCAGGCCGTCTCCAATCTGCAACATTGCTCACTTACCTGCACCCGGGTTTAATTACCTTGGGGAATGGCATTTGGGTACTGCAGTTCTCCACTATACTGACCGTTACTTTCTCTAAAGTGGGTAGCAATACCCATTTTAAGATGATAAGAAAGACTGCAGCTGGCACCCGCCGCCGACGTAGGATTTCGCGTGCCCTTGCCGCAGCGACCGCTCTTGGGAGCCGCGACCCTGAGGTGTCCACGTCCGCCCTGGGAAATCTCATATCAATCCGGGGTAAATGGGGCAGATCTCGGCGGAGCCGAGTGACCTGCCCCATCTCCGGGCCAGTGGTCGTGTATGGGACCGGCGCTTTAGGTGGACGGACCTATTTTCGCTTCTGTGTCCGCGGCGGGGCGCGTGTATAGGACCCAGGAAATGGCGACAGTATTCTTAGACTTTATGTCTAACGCGTCATGTGACTCTGTTACGTGTGCGCAGGCCAAAATGGCTCCAACGAAAAGAAAAAGGACGCACGAAGAGATCGAGCAGGCCATGCGGGAAAACGAGCGTATCAACGCAACTCCCGGTGGCCCGGAGGAACCCGCCGCCAAAAAGCGCCGCCAGGGACGTCGAAGGGCTAAGCGCCACAACTTAAACAAGGAACTTCAAGCGCTTAACTTGACAGCCGCAGCTGCAACGGTCACGGCTGTCGAGAGTTGCGTCACGACCAGAAACACGTCTGCTGATTCACCACCAGTCCGCAGAGAACTATCTCCGGTCCCAGCAGTGTCGATAGTTGTTCCTACAGTTGCAGCGGCGATTGCCACTACAATTGAGCAAACGCCTGCCCTTACATCGGCGGAGGCAACACGTAGGCGGCGCGCAGCAATGTCGGCTTCTCAAAAGAAGCGCACTCGAGCTCGCAACGAAGAGAGAGCCCGAATTAGAAGGGCTAACATGACGGGATCCCAGCGCGAGCGTCAGCGACGTCGAGATGCAGAACGTCAACAGGCACGTCGAGCGTCAGTCCCGGAGGCCGAACGGAGCACAGTGTGCGAAGAACATCGCTTACTACAGGCCAATATAAGAGCTAACCAAACCGAGCAACAAAGGGAGATCATTCAGGAGACCGATCGTCTACAACATGCACAACAACGACAGCAACAAACGCCTGATGAACTTGAAGAACGCCAGGAACGCGACCGCGTTCGCCAGGAAGAACGTCGAGGTAACATGACGCAAGAGCAAGCTGAGACGGAGCGAGCAGCCACTCGAGAATACCATGTCGTGCTTCGTGATGCTCCAGACGAAGAGCAGAGAGAGGAACAGCGGTAACAAGAGCGTATACGGCGCAGCACCCTTCGCAGAGGTCATGCACTCGCGAACAAGGAGGATTTCAGAGTCTCCATGCTCAGTAACGCCAATATCGTCAATGGGCGCCACAGACTGCCTCCGACTACGGTCTGCCCTCATTGCAACGCGTGGAAATGGCCTGTGGAGTCCAAGAAAGGCTGCTGTTTATAGGGAGCGGTGCAACTACCCCCACTACCTGCTGCGCCACCGCGACTGCACCAGTTGTACACAGACCCCGAGTTTCGGCGCCGCATCCGTGCCTACAACCAAGTGTTTGCCTTCACATCGATTGAGGCTTCCTGTAGCAGCCGGTACAACTTCAGGGACGTGAACCAAGACGAGAGCGTTGCGGGACAACGAGGTGTATACACGTATCGCATCCAGGGAGCCATGGGGCACTACCTGGGCTCTCTACTTCCGCGTATCGATACGTTCACAAACGAGCCCATACCCCCAAGTTTGCCCAGATCTACATCGTCGATCCAGACATGCAACAACGTGCGGAGCGTCGTCGAGGTATCTTCGCTGACCTCCACCCTGGAACGCTGCTGGAGATCGAGCAAATGATGGAGGAGTGCAATCCGTTCGCGCAACAACTTCTCAACTTCGCGGAGAAGCTGCGCGCCGACCAGGCAGCGGGAAAGGAGGTGGTTGATATGGTGTTCCGGCTACACGAAAAGAGGTCGAACCCGCGAACTCACAACCTACCCACGGTCTCGGAAGTTGGAGCGACTCTTATCGAGGACGGCAACTTGGACAGTCCGCGCGACATCCTTCTGCGTACTAAAGATCACTCGCTGCTGCGTATGACCCGTTGCAGTACCCACTACTTCTTCCGCATGGAGAACTGGGTTGGACATATACAGACGTGTATGCGAACAACGTGGTGCGCAGAAAGAAGCGTGAAATGTCCCTCCGCGAGCACGTAGCCTACCGGTTATTCCAGAAAGTCGGTGACGAGTCGGTACTGCACCAAGGTGGACGATTATTCCAGCAGTACTGCGTAGATCAACGAGCCAAGTGCGAGCAAGAGCAACAGCGTTGGGTGGCATCCCATCAAGCTGAACTACGGGCCGATCAGTACAGCGGGGTTCGAGACGCGCTTCTAAGTGAAAACACGGCGGTTCTGCGCGAGGGCGAAGCTCTATTGACGGAGTACAACCGCGAAACTGGGGCGCTACAGCACCCATGTAGTGGGTCTAACTTGGCTCACTACTTTAGCTTACACGTCGCGCTACGTGTATGAGGAAGCGTAGGAGTTTATTAATAATTTGAATTAATTATACTTGAGTCCACAAATATAATATAAATCAAATAAAACACCAAGTAGCTAGTTTAAGGTAAAAGGAGAACTGTATTGTTTGTAAATTGATCTTCCTCCTAAATCTGCTAAAAACTGTTTATCATCTATGAAAGGGGTTGACAGCGGCTGGCTGTCAGAGCCCCGCCAATATGCACGTATCTAATTGGTAGAAAGATGCTGCTTTCTACCAATAGGATATTTGGGTAGGTGTGGACCACTCATTGTGGTGGTGCACTTCACTGTATCCATTGGTGTGACTTACACCAATGTGAGGAAGTATCTAAAACCTTTAACAGATATTTATCTGTTAAACCATAAGTGACAATTGTCATGCACAAGTGACTGTTGTCAGTTGTGACCGTTGTCATGCACAAGTGACAGTTGTCATGCACAAGTGACTGTTGTCACTTGTGTGTGTGTGTAACCCCGTTACACCATCCCCCCGTTAAGCTTAGACGTGTCGGTCTCGACACGACAATTACTATTGACTGCTTGTCAATTGTTTGTGTTGGGGTTTTCCGTACCCATCCGCAATGAGTACGACCAAGCTGAAAACTGCCATTGCAACAGAGGGTAAGCTCTCTGTTGCTGAGTACCATGCGCGGTAGGGCGAGGTGCGCCGCTACCACGGGAACGGACAACATAGTGTCTGTGTACGATTCTTCGATGTCGACCGCGCTTGTACGTCGACATCTCTAAGCGAATTTTTGTTGCTTACCGTGATCGGGTAAGCAAGCGCCAAAGCACTTTGAGTCCTTCTCGAAGCGAGGCAAGTATTAGAAACTCCACGCTGTTGCGGTGGAGGCTGGTGTCCGTGCGCTGTGCGCACTGTCCGTCCAGGTGGCGGCGCGTACTAGCAACCGCGACCTCAACATGTATACTATATGTGTACCTGAAAGCTTCAATGGTCTCCGCGCTAATTATCTAGCACGCGAGTCGTCAGGCGTTGTAGATTACTACAGCGCTCGCACTACCTTCTTGCTGGTAGTGCGTGTTGGGTTTCGTACCCCTTCACCATGTCCGGAACGACTTCCATCAGGACGTTCCGTGGTTCCCACGTGTCGTGTTGGGGAGGGAAACCTCTCCAGCGAATGCGAAAACAATCCGGACCTCGGATTGTTTTTCTATGATCAACAATTCGCTGGACGATCCAGCGAATTTCTCCGCGTGCGTCTCGCAGCGGTGGCGGAGGTGGTGGAAACACGCCCCGATGGTCAACGCCATGTTGACCTTCCTCTCGTGTTGCTCCACGACCAGGTGACGGTCGTGGAGTACCTTCAGAGCGCGGCGGTTGCCGCTCTGTACCTTCGTGTCCCGGTTGTGGCGGTCTCCCAGACCGCCTTGAACGTGCCGGTCGGGCTGTAGGCTCGACTGTATTAACGGCACTAGCGCGACTACGCGCTGGAGAGGAGGGTTTCCCCTGCCGAGTCTGTTTCTTCGGGTCAGACGTGCCACTTGGCTCGTGCTGGAGGTATGGCTTTAACCGCCCGACATAAAATGTCGGGTGGAGCATGCTAGACGGTATGTCTAGCGTGTATGGTATGCGTTACCGTGGCGTGCCATCACCGTGAATGGCCCGATGAAGCGCAGAACAAGCTTACTTGCTCCGAAATCCGAAACTGCATGTTTAGGCAGGTTTTGAGTAGATAACAAAACCAATGAATCCACTTTGAATTCATTTGTGTTGCCCCTGCCAATATTATCGGCGTTCAGCTTCTGTTTATCCACAGAAGCTGCAATCGTGTCCTGGACAAACCGAAGTACGGCTTGACTTTTATTGATGAAGTCAATCGCATCCGAGCTGAACTCGTTCAGCTCGCTCTCCGCAAGGGGCCCGGCCTCTGCATTGTTCTTCGCGGTGTCTGCGCCCTGCGCAGACCCCTGGCCCTTGTCCCTTGTGGAGTCTGTGCTCTGCACAGACTCGTTTTCCTTGTTCTGGGGGTCAGCGCCCTGCGTTGACCCTTGGTTCATCCTGCCAAGGTCTGCGCCCCGCGCAGACTTGGTTGTCTTGTTTCTTGTTGTCGCGGCTGACACTGTGCAGGTGTCTGCGGCTTTTTGCGACTGCTGTGTTGCAGTCGTAGATCCTCCCCCACTTAAAGTGGGAGCCATCACTCCGAGTCAACTCGGTAGACGTGGATGCCGCATGGCATTCACGTAGAACGGTGTATGCCCGGTCGAGGCATGCACTGAGTTATTGATGGCAAACTCTGCCATCGATAAGCATATTGGAACGAGTGAGCGTAGCTCTTCAACATATCGACGAGCACGCGATTCACGCGCTCGGTTTGGCCGTCCGTCTGCGGATGATCCGCAGTCGACATTGAAAGCTGGCTCCCAAGAAGTGTAAACACTTCTTGCCACAGGTGCGCTGTGAAGCGCGGGTCACTGTCCGACACGATGTCGGTAGGCATGCGATGGTGTTTGAACACCATGTCAACGAACAGACGGGCCGTCTGCTTCGCACTCACTTCTGTCGGCACCGCAGCAAGATGTACCATCTTGCTGAAGCGGTCGACGAAGACCACAACACCGGTATTCCCTCCGCTGTCCGGGGGAAGACCAAAGATGAAGTCCAAAGACATGGACTTCCAGCACTCCGACGGGGTCGGAAGTGATTGTAAAGGAGCCAGTGCGAATGGCGCAGGCTTCACGCGTTGGCATACTTCGCAAGCACGGATGTACTTGCGCACCCACTTATACTGGTGGTGCCAGTAGAAGTCGCGCGTGAGAAGGACGTATGTCTTCTCACGTCCGAGATGTCCCGCAGTCGGGGCATCATAATATTCGTACATGATCCTGAGTCGCAGGTCATGGTTATTCGGCACGACAACGCGATCCGCGTTGTCGTCGACTGCATTGTAAAGCAGTAATCCTTCGTGCACTCGAAAGCGGTGTGCACGCGCTCGAAGGTGCTTGGGCAGCTTCTGACGGGACTTGTCAGAAGGCGCTGTGCCATAGGCCAGCAAGAGTTTCGCGTACGCAGCCTTCGGCCACCACATTCAATCTTCTGGGTTTGTATTCGACCCGGAAGTTATACTCCGCAAAGAATGAGACCTCGCCATTCTTTGTGATATGTGTGGCGACTTCACTGCGGTGCGCAGTGATGCATGGTCGGTGTAGACCACGAATGGTCTACTTCCAAGTAGGTACACTCGGAACTTTGCGAGTGCGTATTTCATGGCAAGGAGTTCCTTGTCATGTACCGGATAGTTGCGCTCAGCTCGCTTCAGCTGACGCGATTGGTAGTAGACGACACGACCACGGCCCTCGTGTTCGTGCTGCATCAACGCACATCCGATCGCGAAGTCGGATGCGTCACACACTACGTGAAATGGGCGATCTTGGTCAGCCACTGCCAAGATCGGCGCCTCAGTCAAGCCCCGCTTGACTGCATCGAATGCCTTTTGGCAATCGGTTGTCCAACTCCACACAGCTTCTTTCTTAGGAAGTTGTGACAGCGGGCGGATCTTGCCCGCATAATCCTCCACGTACTTGCACAAGTACGTGGCCAAGCCAAGGAACTGCCTCAGTTCCTTGATGCTTGAAGGCGTTGGCCATTCATTGATCACTCTGACCTTTTCCGGGTCAGGGCGAACACCATTCTTCCCTACGAGACACCCGAGGACGGGTATCTCGCTCGCCCCGAAGATACACTTCTTCAGGTTCGCGTAGAGCTTATGCTTTCGCATAAGCTCAAGCAGTTTTCAGATATGCACCCTGTGTATCTCTACGTCGGTCTTCCCGTCCACAGCCCGGCTGTGGATGAACACATCATCGAAGTAGCTCGGCGCGAAGTCGCGCAACAAGTGCGTCACGCACCTGTTGAAGGTCGCAGGGGCATTCTTAAGCCCCTGCGGCATTACTAGCCACTCCCAGAGCATGCCGCTTGGCGTGCTCACTGCCGTGAGAGGGATGTCGCTCTCACGCATTAGGATATGATAGAATCCATCTCGCAAGTCGAGAGCACTGTAAACGGTGCTCCCGGCCATGGAATCGATGATAACATCTTTTCGTGGTATCGGCGTCTGCGCCGGTACGTCGCATCGTTCAGCCTGTTATACGCATGAACGATGCGCCATCCGCCCTGTGGCTTTTTGACACAGAACGTCGGAGCACTGTGCGGGGACTTTGATTCCCGCACTTGTCCTGCTTTGCGACGACTTTCAAAGAAGTCGTCGATTGCTTTTACTTGCTCTCGCGGCAGTGGCCACTACCGCGTGACACAATACTTTGTGCCCGGCACGAGATCAATCTCGTGCTGAATGCCCTTATCCTGCGGAAGCTCCGCAGGAATCTATTCCGGGAGAACGTATTTGTACTCCCTCAATAATTCGTAATAGGGACTCGACTTCAGCGAGTCTCAGCCTTGTTCCTCGAAGCGCTCTCGCCTCGTCTTCGCACTGAGAGCGTCTTCACTCTCAGTGATACTTCCCATGAAGAGCTGTCTCGGCTCTACACTCTCGCTCTCCGTTCTTTCGCTGTTCGAAAGAACGCAGACCTGCTCGATGCGTGCATCGTGCAAGTCGCGTGTGAAGCGCTTCCAGCTCATGACTGGAAGTGAAGTCAACTCCGACGCCTTCGTCGGAGGATTAGCGAGTCCCATTTCACGATACTGGAATCCAGTATCGGTGCGCGTCAAGACGCTTAGCGTCTTGACATTCGGCGTCACCGCCGCAGTCTGCCCAGCAGACTGCTCTTGATGCGTCTCGGTCCCGGACCGAGACTTGCGCAGCGTGCTCCGCTTGCGCCGTCTTCTTGTTGTGCGGAGCCCGGCTCCGCACAGTTGTTCGCCGGCGGACCCTGTCTGCGGGCGTGCGGTATCAAGCCCGGCTTGACCACATTTTCCTTCGTGCAGCCCGGCTGCACGGTAATGTGTCCTTTCGCCGGCAGACCCTGTCTGCGGGCGCGCGATATCAAGCCCGGCTTGATCGCATGGCGCTTCGTCGTGCAGCCCGGCTGCACGACAGCATGCAAATTGCGTCAGTGCGGTACGTTTGCAACCGTCCGCACTGTTTGCAGCGTCAACTCCCGGAGTTGACACGCCTTCGTCACCTCGACGCCATTCATTGGCGGAGCCCCTCATCGCCGAGGGTGCGTCGACTCCCGGAGTCGACGCGTCGTCGTCGACCTGACCTCTTCGGGTCAGGGACTGTCCCATGCGTACTTGAACGCGAGTGTTGATTCCCGGAACCGACACATCTTCATTTTCCGACGTCGGCAGCACCGCCGACGTGGATCCCACTTGTGTGCATCCTCGCGCACCCCTTGGGCACTCTGGGACAGCGGCATTAAGTGCTGTCTCGACTGGCGAGTCGCGTGCACCTGCTGGTGCGTGCGCTGCGGTAACAGGGCCATCGCTCTCTGTTGCGCAGTCGCGACCGAAGCGCACGACCGTGCGCTTCTTCCAGTCTATTACCGGATCATGCCGTGCAAGTCATGGCATGCCCATAACAACGTCGAACTTATCGTCCAGGTCCAGGACGATAAAGTGTTCGACAAACACCCGTTGTTTGTACGAGAAGCGCACGTTCACGATGCGCTTCTCGGTCTTCACGATGGCACCTGTTGCCAATCGAACTTCCAGAAGACTTCGAGGTACCTTTACCTCCTCGAAGTCAAGACTCGGTAAACTCCGCAGTCGAACAAAGTTGTTCGACGCGCCCGAATCTACCAGAGCGCGAAGAGAGTCGCTCGCTCTCTTCGACGTTACCTTCAAGATGACCAGGTTCGGCCTGTCATCTTGTTTCTTGCAGCGAGATCTGGTCTCACTGGGGGCTGCAGTCCTCAGTGCCGCGTGCCCAATGTCGGCACGCGTGACTGCATTACCAGTAGGGCGCCCCACGCCTACTGGATGTTCACGTTTTTTTATTTGTTCGCGGCGATGCCCGGCATCGCCACGACGGCCACCATTGTAGTGCACGGGAGCCGTGCACTCTCTGGCAAAGTGACCGATCCTTCCGCAACGGAAGCATCGCACATTACTTCCGTGCTGCTGGTGACCAGCAGCCGTTGCATTCGAGAGGTCCATTGGTTCCGGACCTCCCGTGCTCACTTGACACGAAGCGGCTCCAGAAAATTTGCCCAAGTCTCTGCTCAGTGACCCGGCCAGCGACAGGCCCGCAAGACATGCGACGGAAGAGCGCAAGAGATGAGCGAAGACACAAGCGAGAAAGAAGGCTCAAGCAAGTCCAGACAGAGAGCCGAAGAGGCTTGCTCAAGATCGTCCAGACTCCCGCCATAGTGAAGTCAAGTCAAACTCCAGACTCATTGGTCTCCGGACCCCGGATGCAGGATTCCAGACACCAGGCTCTGGACGAAGATCTTCGATGGACGACCGGTCGTGCCCTGTCCCAGCCTGGTTTGTACCCAGAAAGGCCTTCCAAGTTTCAAGTATACTCCGACCAAGATGTTAACGACCGACCAAGACGACCGACCAAGACGACCGACCATGATATGTTATGCACCGACCAGACTCCTGCCCTATCCATGACCTGCTCGACATGCGACGTGATTACGCCACGCCCCGACTATAGTGAAACCAAGATAAAAGAGCTGATTCCAGAGAGAACAGTGGATACAGAAGCCTAAGAAAAGATAATCAGAGAGTTCAATTTGCCAAGAAGGGCGCAAGTGCTTCCCCGTCCCCAGGGACGAGGTGTGCTGTCAAGTAAGCGAGAGGAACAAGCCTCGACCGGAGGGATTAACCCTGCCGGCGGCCCTAAGCTACAAGACCTGCGTTTGGACGCGTCGTGACCGCGAATACCGCCGTGGAACTCTCCCAAAGGCTAAGACCAAGTTAGGCGGTGATCGGGCGACGCGCGCTCCGAGGTGACCTGTCCTATTTCATATTCCAGTTGTTGGTCCTTCGTTCGAAGGTCCCATTTCATATTAACTGCGTTTCTAGGAGGTTGTGTGTAGTCACCCCTAGATCCGATCGATTGACTACTGTGTGATAGGATTGTATATTGTCTGACCGGAGGTTGTTCTCCTTTTTGGAGTTGAACGTTTGGAAAGTCTTCCGCCTGGAGCTAATTATCTCCTTGCGGGAGCTGGTGCGCGTGAGTGAAGGGTGCTTTCAGACTCGACCGGTGGTCCGGAAGAAACTCCAGTAGACCGGTGTACGGGCCCCCCGCTCAAGGGCCCCCCAAAGAATAAGTAGCGGCTGTATATTTGTATATTTGCATATTAACTCTCTGATTTTGAAGGTTTGGCTGGAAGGATCTGCTTGTGATCTCAACCCCAGTTGTGGAGACCTACGTTTGAAGTAACGTAAGCACTCTACACTCAAGACCTTATCATTGTAAAGACAACTCACCAGGTGAAGTTCGTTCTATCGAAGATAAACGACACCTACAGGGATTCACAAGGTCACACGCCACCTCCGTTGGGAGCACCTAGTGCTGCTATCGGAGTCTGACCCCATTGGGAAAATCCGTAAGGAGGAGTAATTCTCCGGACGGGCGGCCCCGTGGCACCGTGCTATACACCTGGGCGGCAAAAGGCGCTCACCCGCCTCGCCACAGCTGGTGCGCGTGCCCGGATTTGGTAGTCCGTGGAATTTCACCGAGTTGTTTTTATATTATATTGATTGAGATCTAGGGTGTTGACTGCTAACGATCTTCTAACCGTGGTTGATATGGCTGGAAGTGGAAGCAGGAAGAAGGAAGGGCGACGGCAGTCGGCGGAGTCTGAACCAAGCCGGCAGTCGCGCCGAGTCACGAACTTGGGAGTCGAGCCGCATCGACCTCTGGAAGACGTCGAACGTGACGCCCGGAAGACCAACGCGGCAAAACGCAAGGCGCTGCCAAGGAAGCGAAGGAAGTGTCGGCTCCAAGCGAGACGACTTCTGGACCCGCTGTTCCAGGCGCGCACCAAGTGTCCAAGAACGGCGACCAGGAGACGGCTCTGGAAGATGCTGACACTTCCATGTCGGCGGACTCGAAGCTGGGTCCGGACGACGAGGACAAGTCCGCTCCGGACATGTCCGCCAAGGCGTCTGCGGGAGGCGCCGATGTGGTTGAGCCCCCGGTGGGTGGTCGAGTTTCGGACTCCCCCCAACCGGAACATGAGGTCGAGGCTTCGGACGTCGACGACGAAGTCCAATACGTTGGAACGAAGAAGCCTTTGGAAGGTCCGGCTGACGACGTCGAAGTTGTCGAAGTCGACTCCGAGCCGGACGACGAAGTGCAGCTGGTGAAGGTCGAACCGGCGGTCAAGAAGGAAGCCTACCTGTCTACGGTTCAGGAAGACCAAGTGCTCGAGGACACGGAAGTGTCTTCGCCGAAGTCCTCCGCAACGGCCTCTGCCCGAACGCCGACTCAAGTCCGACCGACACCGGTGTCTCCATCGGAAGTTCAAGTGAAAGCGTATGTGGCTGACCAAGTACGACGATGGGAGAGGGACGTCTCCGAAAGAAGTGTTCCTCCGAACATCAAGTATGAATGGCCTCAAGCTCATTTGGATTCAACGGCTTACATGTCTGCTATCCTGACTACCTCTGAGTACTTACGGAAGCGGACGTCGATGGCCGTGGAGGCGGACGCTTGGATCGCCGAGATGGAACTGACACGTCGGACGTTTGGGGTCACCCGAGACTGGACGGCTGCGACGATTCCGGTCGGACTCTTCTCCCCACGCGAGTGTGTTGCGGTCCTTCAGACGCAACCGTTCGAGTCCGGCTTCAGTTTTCTGAACTTGGTTCCTGGCTGGTTCCGGACACGAGCTAACAAGGCGCACCCGGACTTGGTCCGCCACGTCGTCGAAGAGATGCTCCTGCTGCTGTCCGTTGAGATGGCCGAGCTGAAGCAGCTGATGACCAAGGCGTCCGAAGTCCAAGCGCAGACGGCTCGCCCCGAACGATCGCGTCCAGACTTGGCTGTACCGGAGCTTGACGCGGAGATGACCGACCACGAAGTCGAGTTGCTGGGACGCGGCTACATCCAGATGCTCAAGGTGTCTGGACTTCAGACGCCGCGAAGTCCAAGGAGCCCTGCGGTGAGCGAACCTGGACCCAAGCGCGTCCAACGTGTGCCGGCGCTCGCACCTCCGTCGTCCATCCCGACGCCTGAGTCTCCGCAGTCTGTGTCGTCGTCTGCTTTCCGAAGTATGGAAGGCGCTCGACCTGGCAGTGTGACGTCCGGTCTGGATGCCTCGGTCAAGTCGGAGTCCCGAGCATCGTCAAGCCTCTTCGGGACGTCAGGTGGCTCGGACGAGTCGCTTGCTAGCGCCACGTCAGGATCGCGAACCTCGAGGGACAGCTCGTCCGGGTCTTCGGGACTGAGCTGAGGTCAGGACGCTGGATCGCACATGCCGGCCGTTCCAATGGCGATGACTGCCCAGACGCTTGGTGGAGTGGCTCCGGTCGAATCCGCGATGGCCATTTACGTCACCCAGGAAGCTCTCCCCCCGAACCCGGTGCGCGTGGATCAGGACGATGTCGTTATGCCGGAGTCCGAACGATCGCACGCCCGGGGACGGGGGTCGAAGGCATTCCGGCGTCGCTCCAAGCGTCGAAGTCCGTCGCCATCCGAGAGTTCCAGCAGCGACGATGATAGCCGATGCCGCAGGTCCAGCCGACGCTCCCAGTCTGAACGTTCGTACCGCTCGGGACGATCACATGATTCAGCCAGTTCTGGAAGCACGCAAGTCGCCTTGAACGCCATGTTCCAGGTGCAGGAGGCGGTCGCCCGAATGGAGAGGCACCAAGACTCCGCGCTCGAGAAGCTGAACACCAAGCTGGACTTGGAAGTCGCTCGGAGGTTCGGACCGCCGGCTCGGGACCCACCTGCGAAGGTGGAGTCCACCCGGAGCCCGGCCGACGACACTTGGACACGCCGCGAGGCGGAGACCCGGGAAGTCGCTCGACTGGAAGCCGCGCGTCTGGAACGTGAGCAAGCGGATGCCCTCCTGGCACAGTATCGTGCCCAGACGGAGGCACGTCAGGCCGAAGAAGCGCAGCGCGTGGCGGCCATGATCGAGTCCTTACAGCGCGAGCTAGAAGACATGCGCGCGGGGCGGGCCCAGGAGCAAGAGGCGGCCAAGAATGTCCAGAAGTTTCTGGCTGGACAGTTGCGCGACCTTCGTGCAACATCCGCCCAGACGCCTCCGCGACCATTCGCATTCAGACCTGATTCGGCAACTCGGGACCCTCATGCGACAACGGAAAATCCAGTGGCGACCAGTCGTCAGGTCAGGCGTCCAGAATCCAGTGGCGTAATCAGTGATGACGTAATCAGGGGAGATGTCACACGGACCTCGACGAACCTCGACGAATTCCTGGCGGCCCAGCTTCGGGCGACCCTCAGCGCCGCCGCCAAGGCCGACAGCGCGCCGCCGCGCGTGAAGACCGAGAGCGCCCCCGACGCCGCCGCACGTGGACACGCCGACGCGCGCCCCGAACGAAAGGCGGAGGCGGAGGGCGTGCCGCAGCGCAAGGCGCAAGCTGGCTCGGCGAAACGGGCGAAGTCTGCGAGTGGCAAGTCGACAGTGCGAGGGGGAAGGGACGCCTCGTCCCGTGGAGAGAAATCGAAGAACCCCCCCAAGCACCGTGGTGATCCGGATAGTTCCGATTCTGGCTCAAGCTCCGACGGGAGTTCTTCGGACTCCGACAGCTCCGATAGCTCGTCGTTTGAAGATGTCGCCCCGAGCGCACCGACTGTTGCAGGACCTGAAGGGACGCTATTCACGTTCCGGCCGTATGTGAATGCGAACAGCCTGGAGGACTTCGACGAGAAGGCGTCGCTGGCGGTTCGAACAAGGTGGCTGGAGAGATTCCAAAGCATTGCGGCTCAGGGCGGATGGACGGACAAAGTCAAGATATACGAGGTGAAGCTCAAGTTGTCCGCCGCCGTCCGGAACTGGCGCGCGAACCTTCGTCCGAAGGCGAGACAAGACTGGAAGAAGTTCCTGAAGATATTCCGTGAGATGTATTGCAAAGCAAAGACCTCAGACTCCGAACGCTACTACACGATGGTTCAAAGGAAGTCCGAAAGCCCGCTAGAGTTTTACTATCGCCTGAACAAGGTGGCAGATAAGGCGGGTATCGATTTCGACTCGTCGTCCAAGCAGCGGGAACGTCATCTGAAGGTATTCACGAAGAAGCTCTTGGACTCACGCCTTCGATCGACGTTGCAAGGCCAACGCATCCGGAGATTGCGTGACTTGGAGTACGTCCTAAAGCAGCACGAAGAGATGACCCAAGGCGACGACTACGATGCTCCTCCGGCCAAGCGGGACTTCCGGGCGGACAATGTTCCGCACGGACGGTTCCAGTCGAAGCGTGCCGGACGCGCGTATGTGGTTCAGGGCGAAGATGTGTCGGACGAAGGTGAAGATGATCGGGAAGTGCGATTCCAAGATGCGGTGGAAGAAGTTCCTGCCACTCCGTCGACGGCAAGCTCGGCTGTTGGAAGTGCGCCAACCGGAGGTGATTCCAGGCGAGACGAAGATCGCGTGCCAGATATTTCAAGCACTGTCTTCCGTATTATGGAGAACTCAGGTTGGAGACCTCCTTCGGGCGGAGATTCCGAACACCACCTCGGTCTCCTCGTTTCGACACTGCGAACCGCACCAAGTTCTGTGAGCGCTGCAATGATTTTGGACATTCTACGGAGAGCTGCAGGACCGACCTCAAGTGTGATCGCTGCGGCCGGAAAGGGCACCCCGCCCGCCTGTGCAGAGTTCGACCCTGCCTATTCTGCAAGAAGTTTCATGAAGACCAATGTGAAGAGTGGAAGAAGTTCCAAGCTGTGAAGACTCTCGCTCGTCAAGGTACACTGGGCCTTCCGTCCGCTATCCGGAATCAACTACTGGATGGGGACGTCGATTCTGGGGAACAACAGTTAAACTAACAAGCCCGCTGGATGGGGATCCAGAACGTGTCGGGCTCAAGACTACCCCGGGATTGTGTGTCCTAGTGTATATTGGACCAGAGTTGAGGAGCAAGCACCAAGATAACCATCAATGCATGACTGTGATTTCAGAGGAAAACGACAAGTACCTATCCGATCAACAGCGTTTGGAGCGGTCTCGGTTGGAAGAAGGTCGTCTGGGGATAATAATTCAGACGACCCTCCCGAATTCCGACTGGGGCCTGGCCAAAGGTACGGATGGTGGAAAGAGCACAACCCTGAGGATACCAAGAAAGTGGCGATGGTGCATGGTGCTGTGAACAATTATCGAACGGATATCCTCCTGGACTCCGGAGCATCTGTTAGCATGGTGAGTTTGGACCTTGCGCGTAGGCTCAAACTCCGACTGAAGTTTTGCAAACAGCTCCGGGTGTCTGGACTGGGTGGTGTCCCGACGATTATCACGGCTACTACCGAGGTGAAGATTACCTTGGGACCTCGCGTGGTCTACATTATGGAACTATGGGTCGCGAACATTGGCGAAGGTGTGGATGTGCTTCTCGGTATGAACTTCATGTACTCGGCTGGGGTTCGATTGTGCGCTCAGGAAGGGTTGGTCAAGCTGCCGGACGAAGAGACGGTACTGCTAGCTGGTCGGACTGCGGACCACATAGGACGCGGCCTGGACCTGGCCGTCACTCCGAAAGAGAGTCTGTATTTGGCCCCGGGTGAGTCGGCCGTCGTCCGAATTGACTACGGTCAGAGCAATCCGCAACGCCAACTCGTTTGGGCTGGTCGAGGTGACCGCTGGGTTACGCAGATTATCTATGCTGCGAAGTTCTGGCCAGTTGCTGTGAAGGTGGTCAACATTTCGGACAAGACAGTCTGGATTGACCCTCGAACGGCGGTGGCCCGGGTTGTGGAGTTTGGATTTTTTTCCGACGGCTGGAAGGTTTGTCCGTCCGGGATTACGGAGGTATCGAGAATGGCAAGTGATGATTTATGAAAGTACCAACTCGAGGGAGCTCAGAGAGCGTGAGGAACGGCTCGCTCGAGCGCAGCAGCCGTGTGTCCAGACTCCCGATTACCCGTGGCCCACGAAGTTACTCACTCGGTCACCAGTTGATTCGGCGCAGGTGCACAAGGTGCGCCTGCAGCCTAAACCTGGCATGAAGGCGGAAGGACGTTGCCCGGATCAGACTCCTCGCCTTTCGGAAACAGAGAGTTCCGGAGCGTCCGAAAGAGAATGCACGGTTCCTGAGGCTGCTCCAGGTGAGGTACCCGGACCAAGCGAGAATGTTGAGAATGCGAGCTCGGTGTCTGAAGTTGCAAAGGTCCAGCCGGAAACGATCGAAGATCCTGAAATGAGCCCGGATGAAGACTCTGGTTCGGACTCGGACGAGTTTTATGATGCGATTAGTTTTGACGATGAGTGTCTGGTCAAGTGTGTTCCGGCAGTCCCCGTCGGAGTCGAGTCGAAGGTTGAACGGAGCCCTGAACGATTGCTTGTTCCGGTCCGAAGGCTCGAAGTGGAGTACGAACGGTGCATGCAGATGAGTGCGGCAGAGCTGAACTTGGAACCAGCCGTGTACATACACGAAGGTAGTGAGTTACTGGCTCAGCTGCGCGACGAACTGGCCATGCTTCCGGAACTCCAAGAGCTGAGTCCAATGTGTGATATCGAGAAGGCCGATGTTGGAGAAGCTGGACGGACTACTTCGGCCGAAGAGGAGAAACTTCGAACGCACCTGAGGTATCACCACAAGATATTCTTGGGAGACGGGAATGCTGCCCCCGCGCCGGCTCGTGGAGTGTGGTGTGATCTAGATGTCGGTGATGTTAAACCAGTTGCTCAGCGTCCGAGGTCAATCGCCCCATACTTAACGATCAAGGTCTACGAGTTGCTGAAGAAGCTTTTGGAGACAGGGCTGATAGAACACTCCGAATCGCCGTGGGCTTCCCCGATCATCATCGTCCTGAAGAAGAACGGTGTGGACATCCGGATGTGTATCGACTACCGAGTGGTGAATGGATTCATTCAACTGTCCAATTATCCTCTGCCTTTGATCGACGATCTATTGATTGGCTTTGTGAGTGCAATGTGATTTATGAGTCTGGACATGGCGAGTGGATACTGGGCCATCCGGATGACTGAGCGTGCGAAGCTGATCTCGGCCTTCGTCTGTCCGTTCGGGCACTTCCAGTGGGTTCGGATGCCGTTTGGACTCAAGAATGCCCCTCTCGTCTACCAGGCAGTGATTAATAACTGCCTGTGGGGTTTCGTGAGACTATCCCCGGAAGAAGAATTGGAGGTGGACCAAGATGTTCTGGACTTCCTGAGTTTGGACCCGTCCAGGAGTGACTCCGAAGGCCAAGTATTGGCATTGACGGATACAGCGACGGTGTTCCAGAGGAACATCCCTGCTCCAGACAGCATGGGTCCAGTTTTGGGGCGGAGCTCGTACATTGATGACATCGCACATGGCGCGCCCACCTGGGACAAGCTTTGTGAGGATCTGAATGCTCTTCTATTCCGCTTGCGCTACTGGAACATTTCTGTGAGTCTCCCGAAAAGTGAGTTTGGAAAGCTGTCGATTCCATACCTGTCGCACGAAATTAGTGCAGAGGGGATTCGAGCAGTTCCGAAAATCGCTAAGGGAGTTCAAGACCTGCCATTCCCGAAGACTCTGAAAGGAGTGCAGTCCTTCCTTGGAAGTCTGAACTACTATCATAAGTTTATTGAAGACTCTCCGGTAGGGGCTGCAGTCTTGTACGAGCTTTCAGACGACCAAGTGCAAGCCGGACGAGATCTCACCAGGGCCAAGGCTGCGTTCGAGATTCTCAAGAAGAAGATCGTTTCGACCCCACTGCTCCGGCATCCAGACCGGACAAAGCCGTTCGTGATCATCCCGCATGCCAACCGTTGGGCTGCTTGCGCGGTCCTCGGTCAGGAATACGATGGAAAGATCCAACCGGTGCGGTTTACTGGACGAGTTCTGAACGACGCTGAGCTCCGATATCACATAGCTGAAGAGGAGGTGATTGATGTGCTAAGAGTCCTTCAAGTCTTCCGAACACTTCTCGAGGGTTGTCGCCTGGAAGTCTACACTCGGCACTCAGTCTTCAAGTGGATACTCCAGTCGAAGTCTGCTGACGGACGCTGTGTTCCGTGGGGGGTTATGCTCTCACACTGGGACATCACCGTCCGGAAGGTCCAGAAAGATGAAGACGGTCTGGCGGCTATCATGGGAGCTGGGATCAACCCGCGTGAGCATTTGGAAGAAGTCGCAGAAGCACTGATACCTGCCAAGGTACGCGTTCAGAAGCCCCCAGTTCTCAGTGTGGAGATGCTCGACGATACCTATCAGGGCGTCGTCCTGAGTTTCGATGGTGCGGCCAAGACGTCGACTCGGCGAGGAAGCTGCGGATGTATTCTCTGGCAGCTCCCCGGCTGGAAGGTGCTCGAAGCCCGAGATTTTGTTTTGGACGACGTGACAGTCAACGATGCGGAGTATCATGGATTCCTGAAAGGAGTCCAGATGGCGCTCGACCGTCAGGTCGAAGACTTGGTGGTTGTGGGAGACTCTCGGATCGTGATTCAACAAGTCCAAGGTCTCATCAACTGTCACCAGCCGAACCTCCAGAAACACTTGGCTGGGTGTGAAGTCCAGAGGGATAAGTTCCGGACGTTGCGACTGGTCCATGTTAAGCGCGAGTACAATCAAGCTGCCGACTACCTGACGTCGAAGACGCTGGCACTCGGAGGGTCCTGGATTGTTCAGGATTCCGAAGAGCGGACACACCTGGAAAGAGTGTCGAAGATTGCGGAGAAGCTGATGAAGCCAAAGGTGGTCCATCTGGACGGAGACCCATCTCCGCGTCCTGAGACTTCGGCCCGGATGGAAAGTGACGCAGTGGCTGCAGACTCACAATCCGCGCCGCTCTCTCGTGCGGCAAGAGTCTTCGCTGCGTTGACGTGGTCGAAGGCCAGGGACGCCGTACATCCGGATCCGGGAGTTGAGGACATTGCTCCTCCTGGTGATGGTGAACCTCAGCGACCCATGGGTCCCCTCGAGTATCAGGCCGAACGGTGGAGACGTATCAGGACGCACCAGGATCAGGATGCCTACTTGTCCGAAATCAAGTCGTTCCTGAAAGTGGATATCGACAGATTCTCGCCGAGAGGGCTCCGCAAGATTGCCAAGGTGGCGGACTTGTTTGCGTTGGATGCTCGGGATGTGTTATACCGTCTGGACCAATTGACTCGAGACCGCCCTCGCGACTTTGTAGATGAGCCGAGACTGGTGATCCCGAAATCCCTGCGGCCAGACATGCTGCACTACGCACACGAGGATTTTCAAGGTGGTCACCAAGGTATCACCCGGACGTACGAGAGACTCCGTTCGGAATTCTACTGGCCGGGGATGTACGCCGATGTTGAGCGTTGTGTCAAGGAGTGTGTCGACTGTACGAGTGGCAAGGGACGACCGCCCAACGAAGGACCGTCGCCCGGAAATATTGAGCCCAGACGTCCGTTCGAAGTTGTCTCGATGGACTTTGTCACTCACATGCCGGAGTCCGAACGTGGAAACACCTTTCTGTTGTTGTTCCAGGATGCGTTTTCCGGGTTCGTGATGTGCAAGCCCATGCGGTCGACTACTGCTCAAGACGTCGCAGAGGTCTACGAAGAATGTGTGTTCCGGAGGTTTGGAGCGAGCTCCATGGTCCGACATGATCAGGACCCCCGCTTCATGAGTGAAGTCTTCACACGGTTCAGAGAACTTCTGGGAAGCAAGCAGCGAGCCACTCTCGCTTATCGTCCGCAAGCTAATGGTCAACAGGAGCGGTCCGTCCAGACTGTCGTTCGAAGTATCCGAGCGTACATTGCTGAGGCGGACCAAAGTGACTGGGACGACCACGCGGAGAGGCTCATGTTCGCTCTGAACACGTCGTTCGATGCCACGCGTCTGGATACACCCTTCTACCTAGTGCATGGTTGGGACGCTCAAGGGACGCTGTCTGCGATGTTGGGTCCGAAACCCTCTAGCGTTCCGGAGCGGACTGCCTATGAGTGGCGTCGGAAGCTTCAACGACAATATAGCTACGCGCAAGCATGTGCCGAGGATCTGCAGAAGAAGGCGAAACGCCAGCGTTCTGAGGTCCAGACGCAAAGGTGGAGAGAGCTGTCCGCACGACTGAAGTCTGGGTTCGAGAAGGGAGATTCGGTCTGGCTATACATTCCGAAAGTCCAGCCGGGTCTCAGCCGTAAACTTGCCCACATGTGGCATGGCCCCTTCCGGATTGAGGAGATGCACGACGACTTCCGAGTCAAGCTCAAGATTGATGACACTGGGTACCGGGTTAATCCCTGGGTACATGTCAGTCGACTTAAGCCACGTGCCCTCTTCCCGAAGCGTCCAGTCGGAGAGGTCGAAGTGTCCGGAGACGATGACTTCGATGCGACCTTACTTCCGGAGGACAGCTGGGAGCCAGACTCCGAGCGTGACGAGTATGAAGTGGAGAATATTCTGGACCTCAGGTGGTCTAAACGGACCCGAACGTCTAAACGCACTCGAGAGTACCTCGTTAAGTGGAAAGGGTACGACGACCCCGAATGGTTGCCCGTGTCTCAGCTCAGTTGTGGAGCATTGCTGTACGCGTTCAATCAAGGTGCACGTGCACGAGCCCGGTTCCAGACGATGCAGGCTGGGGACGATCACCCCAGAGCCTAGTACATGTCTGAACTGGATCGACTGCGCGGATGTGCCCCTCGACGGAATGTGCTTTGAATCGATAGATTTGCGATGTGGGTTCGGATATGGTATCTCGGAGTTTCAAGTGGAGAATGAGTGGAGAGTTTTGGAAAGATGAAGTTTGGAGTCTGAGAGTGTGGAGTTTCAGGACTTAGGTGACAAAAGATAGGAATGAGGAAAAAGGAGAAGATGCATTCAAGAGGAATTACGCAGAATGAGTGCGGACGCTACGCCTGCGACTTGGTCCGGAGATTAATCTTCGATCGAGTCACGCTGTCCGGCTGGAACCAGAGTATGGCGAACATCTTCCGGCAGATGAGCGATGCGCTCGTCGTCCGAAGAGCAGAGTCCCCATTCCGTACGAGCCGGCTCGCGAGCATCCAGAGGCTCCATCTGTTCCTTTAGAGTGTAGCGGACATCGGTTCCAGGCTTGGTGTGGTCCCGACTCATCAGGATCCAGTAGCAGACACGCTTGGGAAACTTTCAGATGCCCGGCTCGTTCCAGATGGAAGCCGGGACGACCTTGTCAATGTGCTTCTCCTTGGTGGCAGCCCGCTTCCTGACGCTCTCATGGTTCTTGCCACGCCGGAGGCTGAGTTTTCGGACAAACTTGGAGTCGCAGTCCCGATCCAGCACGATCCAATGGAGCGCATGCCAAAACGCCTCTGCATTGTCTTCCATGAAATCGATCCAATCTTCGATTGCCTTGATCGCACTTGTGCTGAGACTGGAACGCCGGTGGAAGAAGAACTCCGCCCGGCGCTCGCCGGACATCTTGACCCAGGGATGTGTAGCCAGGAATTCCTTGAGCTCGTCGGGTTGACAACGGTCTTTCAAGATGTCCAGATCGTGTCGATTTGGCTCGAAATCCGGAAAACCCAGCGTCTGGAATGGTGCATGTGCGGTCGGACTACCAGGCTTCATACGGACGCCAAAATACATCCAGGACACTTCATTCGGGCCAGGTGACTCAATCAGTCGTCGCTCTTTCGCCGTCAGTTTGGCCGGACGCTTGGCCGCGAGTGCAGTCGGGCCTCCAGAGCTGCGGCGTTTCGACTTTCCAGACTTGGACTCCGCCTTGATCCCGGATCTGGACTTCTTCCTGGACGACGACTTGGACTTGGTCTCCGGCTTGAGCTTCTTGGGTATGCCCGATTCAGCTGAAGACTGACTCAGACGTCGACGCTTGGAGGCTCGCTTAGCGATGCTAGGAGGGATACCATCCGGAGAGCCGTCATCATCATCGTCTACCTCACCGTGGTCGGACACTTCGCTTGCGTCATCATCCCCGTTGCCTCCGCCATATTCGTCGTCGACACCGTCGTCCGGATCTTGCTGAGGGTCGTATTCCTCGTCCCTGTCTTCAGCCTCGTCATCATCGTCGTCCTCGTCTTCTTCGAGCTCGGCTGCGTCTGGATTGAGACTCGGGAGCGAGCCATCCCATTCCGGGACATCGTCGTCGACCTTGCGCAGACTGTCCAGAGCAACCGAGGCGACAGGCAAGTAACGACGCGGCACGTGCTTAGTCCACAGCGCAGTATCCAGACGGTGCCAGCGCATCATCGACACGAGCATGGCCACTAGGTGATACAGGGGGAACCTCGAGTGAAGGCACTTGTCCTGATTGATCAAGTCCAGTGCATCCGGGAATTCCAGACCATCCTTCATCTGGAGCTGGAGATCTGGACGCAAGTCCTTCCAGACGACCGGATAGTCCTCCAAGTGTGTCCGGGCCTTCGCGCTCGACAAAGGCAGAGGCGACTCCTCTGGGCGGCACCGAGAGTTCGAGTCCGGAACCCAGTCTGTTGGGAACTCCTGCGCTTGGTCCGGAGCCACCTTGCTCGACTTGGACTTCGACTTGGGAAGGGACTCCGCTTGACCCGAACGCTTGCGCTTGGACCCGGACGCCTTGGACGGTGAACCCTGCGGCAAGTCGATGACAGGACCCGGTGGAGGCGGCTCACTCTCCTTGGTCTCCTCATCCTCGTCCGCAGGCGGGTCCAGCTGAACGAAGCTTGGTGCCTCGAACCCCAGATTGTCGTTGGCCATGACCGTAATGACAGTCTGCCACTCTGGAGGGACTGGGGTTCCCGACTCCAGATGGTCCCGGAGGTCCCGGAGCCTAGGCCAATTCATCATGACCGCCGCGTGCGCGTGGAGGAAGTTCATCGCATGAGCCGTTCGGAGACGCAGTCCTTGGGACCGTGGAGCTAGGGTCGGTCGAGACGCCCGTGCGACCTTCAACTCCGCTTCCAAAGCCTTGACTTGAGCGCGCAAGCCCCGGATGTCGCTCTCACGTTCCTCCATCAGAAGAAGGAAGTCAGCACGTGCTTGAGCCATGGCCGCGTTCTTCTCTTTCTGGAGCCCCGCCACTTTGGACACCCAGTAGTCCGCTTGGAATTGCTGCGCGCGCTTGAGCCGAAGAACCTCCTCCTGAAGTTCGACCTCCGACTTCACTGCTGCGTCCTGTCCCAGTCGACGCTTGATCATGTCGTACTTGGCTGTCACCTTCCGAAGGAGGGATACCATTCCGAATGTGCGATAGGCCAGCTTGGCGTCGAACTGAGACAGGATGCTCGCCAGCTCGCGCTTGACCCGGAAGCTCTTGAGTTGGGCCGTGAGCTCGGACTCCGAAAGCGGATCCTCGCGCGGAGTCAGGATGAAGTCGCTGATGACATCGTCTTCCTCGAAGAAGTCGTAGAGGTGGGCCAACTCAGTAGCCCCCAGACTCTCCATCTGGACCAATGCCTCCAGACCGCCGAAGCCAGCTTGCAGGAAGGTCCTGCCGTCGTTGTGTCTCTCGGTCGCTGGAATCCCGACAACCCGGGCGGTGGTGTCTGGAGCCTCCCCTGGCGTGATGTCAAACGCCGCAGGCTGACTAGGCGTGGAGCCCTGCCCGGACGAAAGCCGACCCTGCGCTTGGAGAACCTTCGCTTGCTCTGTGTCGAGCGTTTGAAGGCTCTTGAGGACCGCGGCACCTGACCCTTGTGGCTGATTCGCCGGGCTCGAGGCTCTTCTGCTGGGTGGAGGCGTGGGCGTCTTGTTCTTGGACCCGGAGGCCGGAGTCCCCCCTTTCGGGGCGGGCGGCTGCCACTCCGTCTCCTCATCATCATCATCTTCCTCCGCCTCGCTCTCATCGCTCGAGCTACGAGAGGCGCTCGGACGAGGCGCTCGGACGAGGTCCATCGCCTACGCCTGGTGTGGCGGAGCCGCCCCCGGCCGGTGCGCTGCTCGAGGCGCTCGCTGCAGGCGCGACCACCATCGTCTTGTTTGGCTGATGGGAAATCGCGATTTGGCTGCGTTTCGACGAAAGAAGTTTCCGATTGATGTTTTGCGACCCGATTGGCTGACGCGACATGGGACAAAGAAGGGAGGCCACTTCCGCGAGCTGGGCTACCTTGCCGCCCTCCGGACCACTCCGACGTTTGGACATTTTCGTCCGCCTTGCTACGCGTGGTCTCATCGCAACCTATCAGTTCGGGAGTAAATTCCTCTATGAGATCTTGGGATGAGAGGGACGGTTGACACGAAGCGGCTCCAGAAAATTTGCCCACGAAGCGGCTCCAGAAAATTTGCCCAAGTCTCTGCTCAGTGACCCGGCCAGCGACAGGCCCGCAAGACATGCGACGGAAGAGCGCAAGAGAAGAGCGAAGACACAAGCGAGAAAGAAGGCTCAAGCAAGTCCAGACAGAGAGCCGAAGAGGCTTGCTCAAGATCGTCCAGACTCCCGCCATAGTGAAGTCAAGTCAAACTCCAGACTCATTGGTCTCCGGACCCCGGACGCAGGATTCCAGACACCAGGCTCCGGACGAAGATCTCGATGGGCGACCGGTCGCGCCCTGTCCCAGCCTGGTTTGTACCCAGAAAGGCCTTCCAAGTTTCAAGTATACTCCGACCAAGATGTTAACGACCGACCAAGACGACCGACCATGATATGTTATGCACCGACCAGACTCCTGCCCTATCCATGACCTGCTCGACATGCGACGTGATTACGCCACGCCCCGACTATAGTGAAACCAAGATAAAAGAGCTGATTCCAGAGAGAACAGTGGATACAGAAGCCTAAGAAAAGATAATCAGAGAGTTCAATTTGCCAAGAAGGGCGCAAGTGCTTCCCCGTCCCCAGGGACGAGGTTTGCTGTCAAGTAAGCGAGAGGAACAAGCCTCGACCGGAGGGATTAACCCTGCCGGCGGCCCTAAGCTACAAGACCTGCGTTTGGACGCGTCGTGACCGCGAATACCGCCGTGGAACTCTCCCAAAGGCTAAGACCAAGTTAGGCGGTGATCGGGCGACGCGCGCTCCGAGGTGACCTGTCCTATTTCATATTCCAGTTGTTGGTCCTTCGTTCGAAGGTCCCATTTCATATTAACTGCGTTTCTAGGAGGTTGTGTGTAGTCACCCCTAGATCCGATCGATTGACTACTGTGTGATAGGATTGTATATTGTCTGACCGGAGGTTGTTCTCCTTTTTGGAGTTGAACGTTTGGAAAGTCTTCCGCCTGGAGCTAATTATCTCCTTGCGGGAGCTGGTGCGCGTGAGTGAAGGGTGCTTTCGGACTCGACCGGTGGTCCGGAAGAAACTCCAGTAGACCGGTGTACGGGCCCCCCGCTCAAGGGCCCCCCAAAGAATAAGTAGCGGCTGTATATTTGTATATTTGCATATTAACTCTCTGATTTTGAAGGTTTGGCTGGAAGGATCTGCTTGGGATCTCAACCCCAGTTGTGGAGACCTACGTTTGAAGTAACGTAAGCACTCTACACTCAAGACCTTATCATTGTAAAGACAACTCACCAGGTGAAGTTCGTTCTGTCGAAGATAAACGACACCTACAGGGATTCACAAGGTCACACGCCACCTCCGTTGGGAGCACCTAGTGCTGCTATCGGAGTCTGACCCCATTGGGAAAATCCGTAAGGAGGAGTAATTCTCCGGACGGGCGGCCCCGTGGCATCGTGCTATACACCTGGGCGGCAAAGGCGCTCACCCGCCTCGCCACACACTACCGGGCGCGGTTGCGACCTCAGCACGTTCGCATGCAGTTTAGCCTGCCACAGGCTAAACCCTTCTTGCATGTCAAGGGCGATTGTAGCTTCGAGAGTACTCGGGTACACTCGGAAGAGATAGGTCTTCACGGGCCCCCTTCATGAACGTGACGACTTTAGCCGCCTCGTCTATCGGGTTCGTCAAGATGTTCGAGACCAAGTACCGTGCACGCTGCGCGTAAGCATGGACGTCATGCTTACCCTGTTGCAGGTCGAGGAATTCCGCCCTCGACCGGAACTCATTTTGCGGGGGCTCAAACGCTTGTCTGAGCTCCTCTTTGAATATCCCGTACGTGCTAAAGCACGTAGGATCTGAGAGTCGGCGTCCGTACGCCCAACTCCTCGCTCGTCCCCCAAGACATGACATGGCGAACGCAACCTTTGACAACGGGTCGACGATACGTCGAGCCGCAATGGTTGTGTCGAGTTCGACAAGCCATCGGAAGAGAGGCTCACCCTCTCTTCCCACGTAATTGCTACACTCAATTTTAATGATTGAGCACGCAGTGTCGTCCCCGACGACACCGTCGCAGAGGAAGCAGCATCGCGCTGCTCCTTCGTGATGAACCCCAGAGCAACACCATGTTGCTCTGTCGGCGATAGCGTACGCAGCATCGTAGCTGTCGCCGCCTCCCCAATGACTGTTGACAGTCGTTGGAGGGCCTCCCACTCTGGATCCGACAGGTGGGGGCAGTCCGCGCGTGCAACATGCGTTGCAGGCGTATTGGAGCTCTCGATGGGCACCTCCGTGCTCATGGGGTTCTCGGCTCCGCGTTCGTACACCCTGTACGAACGTCACGTAGTCGGTCGTTGGACGGGCTACAAAGTGCTACCAGGTGTAGTGGGCCTACTTTGGCTCACTACTTTAGCTTACACGTCGCGCTACGTGTATGAGGAAGCGTAGGAGTTTATTAATAATGTGAATTAATTATACTTGAGTCCACAAATATAATATAAATCAAATAAAACACCAAGTAGCTAGTTTAAGGTAAAATGAGAACTGTATTGTTTGTAAATTGATCTTCCTCCTAAATCTTCTAAAACTGTTTATCATCTATGAAAGGGGTTGACAGCGGCTGGCTGTCAGAGCCCCGCCAATATGCACGTATCTAATTGGTAGAAAGATGCTGCTTTCTACCAATAGGATATTTGGGTATGTGTAAACCACTCATTGTGGTGGCCCACTTCAATGTATCCATTGGTGGCCTTACACCAATGTGAGGAAGTATCTAAAACGTTTAACAGATATTTATCTGTTAAACCATAAGTGACAATTGTCACGCACAAGTGACTGTTGTCACTTGTGTGTGTAACCCCGTTACAACCCAGATGAACCGCAGCGTCGCTCGGAACACTTCCTGGACCAAATTGGCAAGCGCATCGTTCTACCAGCTACGCATTCGGGCAGTCCGCGGGCCATGTACAAGTCTTACCAGGATTCCATGGCTATCGTGCGGGAGTACGGGAAACCGGACGTCTTCGTCACTATGACGTGCAATCCTACGTGGGAGGAGATCCAGGAAAAGATACCGGAGCCAAACCAAAGCGCACAAGACCGCCCGGACATCGTAGCCCGCGTTTGGCAGCAGAAACTGGCGGCTATGCTGAAAGACTTGGATGAAGGCGTACTGGGACGTGTTCTGGTGAGGATCTACGTAGTGGAGTTCCAGAAGCGGGGCCTCCCACACGCACACATTCTTATCATTCTCGCAGACGAAGACAAACCACGTACAAGACAATTTATCGACAAGTTGTGCTCCGCGGAGCTTCCGGACGCCGTCATCAATCCCCAGCTGTACGAGACCATCCTCACATGCATGATGCATGGTCCATGTGGTGCGGCGAACCCCTCCAGCCCCTGCATGAAGGACGGGAAGTGCACGAAGGGATACCCGAAGCCGTTGGTAGAGGTTACACAAGGAAACGTGAACGGGTTTCCTCTCTGCAGACGTCGCTGCCGGCCACCAGGAGTACTCAAGTTCAAGGGAAGGGAGTACGACAACGCCACCATTAACCAGTGGATGGTCCCGTACAACCCCTACCTTTCGCAGAAGTACAACTGCCATATCAACGTGGAGGTTTGTATGGCCCTCACAGCAGTCAAATACCTGTACAAGTACGTCTACAAGGGGTCCGACAAGGCTGTAATCACTGTGGAAACGGTGGGTGGTGAGTCGAATGGCGCAATGCTGGAGCCCAACGAAATTCTCCGGTTTCTGAACGCAAGGTATATATCTCCGATAGAGGCATGTAAGCGACTTCTCGACTTCTCCGTTCAAGGCAAGACGCACTCCATCGTACAGCTGACTATCCACCTGGAGAACGAGCAATTCGCGACCTTCCGTTCGAGCGACAACCCGGATCGAGTTCTCACTCGCGGTCGGCGCACGATGTTGACCCGTTTCTTCGAACTGTGTGCGAGTGAGGCCCCGGAGAACCAAGTTGCAAAGACCATGGTGTACCAAGACATTCCGAAGTTATTCCGCTGGGATGACAAGGCAAAGAGATGGGTTCGTCGCAAACAATACCAAGCGGCGCTTGGGCGGATGGTTCATGTGACCCCTCGGGACATGGAGCGGTTCTAAATGCGTGTACTGCTGTGTCACCGCAAGGGACCTCAGTCCTTTGCCAAGCTTCGGACAGTGGATGGTGTTACGTATGCGTCGTACCGCCAGGCCGCTCTCAAACTGGGCTACCTTGAAGACGACGCAGAGTGGATTGCGTGTATGGAAGAAGCCGCTGCCTTCAAGATGCCGTACCAACTCCGCCAGCTCTTCGCGACCATCATTGTTTATTCTCAAGTTTCGGAGGTTCGCCAGCTATGGGATCGATTCTACGAGGTTCTTTCACAAGATTTCGCGCTCACATACGAGGACTTGGAAGGACAGGAGAAGGAAGACACGATCAGGTTCCACACACTCAAGGACCTTAACGACCTGCTCCAAATCAGTGGCTACGTAGTGGCGGACTTTGACCTCCCTCAGCTGGATGAATACCCGCGACTGGTGCTGGATTCGCTGTTGCGGAACAACCTCATTCGACGCGAACTGGAGGGGTACCAGCACTCTACCCTTCAAGCCATTGTGGACCAAGAAAGACGGCTGAACGACGGCCAACGAGCTATTTACGACGAAATCATCCAGGCGGCCGAAGCGCCAGTTCCAGGCAACAAGCTGTTCTTTATTGACGGTCCGGGAGGTACAGGAAAGTCAACTCTGCTGCGGTATATCCTGGCAAAGGTGCGACTGTCCGGGAAGATCGCGATTGCAGTGGCATCGAGTGGAATTGCTTCACTGTTGCTCATGGGCGGGCGTACGGCGCATTCAACGTTCAAGATACCTCTCAAGCTGAACGACAAGTCGACGTGTGCGATTTACAAACAGTCGCGTCTGAAGATGTTGATCGAGAGGGCCAGTTTGGTTATCTGGGACGAAGCTCCAATGACACACAGGCACGCCTTCGAAGCGGTCGATAGGTCTTTGCGCGACATCATGGGTAACGACCAGGAGCCGTTTGGAGGGAAAGTATTTGTACTTTCGGGTGACTTCCGACAGATTTTGCCGGTGGTAGTGCGCGGTACACCTGCAGAGACCATCGACGCGTGTCTTAAGTCATCCACCCTATGGCGACACTTCAGGCAGCTCAATATCACGGAAAACATGCGTGTACAATCGGCAAGTAACGAAAGCACCGCAGCAGAGCTCGCTGCTTTCTCGGAGCTTCTCCTACAAGTCGGAGAGGGTAGGCACGAGGTCAATAGGTCACTGGGCAGGGACTTTGTGAAGATTCCGCGCGATATGCTGATCGACAACATCTACGAAGAAGGAGACGACATTGAAGACGAAGAAATCACACCTGGAGCTGTTCCACGTGGTTTGAAGAACATTATTGATAAGATGTACGCCGACATCAACGATCCCGAGGTTGCTACGGATGAGTACTTCGCCAACAGTACCATCTTGACGACTACCAACGCCGTGGTGCACCGCATCAACCAAGCCGTCTCGGAGCGTCTCTCCGGGGAGGCTCACAAGTATCTATCCGTGGATTCAGTGGATGACGACAACGAAGGAATCTTCTTCGAGCCGGAGGTGTTGCATTCGGTGACTATCAACGGTATTCCTTCACACAAGCTTACATTGAAGGAAGGCGCCCCAATTATGATGATGAGAAACCTGAACCCCGACTTGGGCCTCTGCAACGGAACGCGACTACGGGTTGTCCAGCTCGAGCCCCACGTCATTCATGCTACCATCATGACTGGAGAACGGATCGGCCAACACGTTCTAATTCCAAGGATCGTCTTCGTCAGCGATGGGGACGCGCGCGAGTTCCCCTTCCGCTCGCGACGTAAGCAGTTTCCAGTTGTACCAGCGTTCGCCATAACCATCAACAAAGCCCAAGGCCAAACTGTCCAGAACCTGGGCGACACCCTGTTTCTCCCACGGGCAGCTCTATGTGGCGCTGTCGCGGGTTACATCCAGGTCCAAGTTCAAGGCTTTGATCGAGTATCCAGAGCTGGAGGAAGACGACGGTGCATACACCGACAACATTGTGTACAGGCAGATGTTCGAAGATGCATAGGCAGAGTAGACATCGAGCGGTACACATTTCATAATCACACAAATCCATATCTTTTTCAAGTACGGTTCAGTTTAGCAATATATCCCTTTGACGAAACCATCGCCCGCCGGAGCGAAGCGGAGGCGGGCGGCCAATACTACTGAGACCAAACCCACACCCACCGCCGCGAAGCGGCGACGCTCGGCTAGTCCCCTACAACTAACAGAGTCTTCGGTGTGTCTGTCTCTTGTTCGTCGTATCCCGCCCTTGCGGCATCAGCCTGTCGTAGCGCATCGCCCTACGGCCCTGCATTAGCGCATTAGTAACCTGCCCTATGGCATCTCACCATCATCTCGACTGCCTTATCTTTGCCCGATATTACAACACACAGCATGCGTGATTTTTATTCGTGCTGTGATTGGCCGATTTCGACTCCGCCTTCACATTTCCTTTTTTGAATTTCGCGCGCGGTGGAGCGAGGAAGCGCTCGGACGTCGGGCGCCACAGCGGACCCCACCGTCCTCGAGCGCCGCACAGGGACTACAGTGCGCTTCGTGTCCGACATAGCAACATGTATATGTGCTCTAAAGTTAATAGACGACGACCTTCTGGGCCTGAGCGTTGACTGGAGAAATGCATAATATATTATTACTGCTCTGTGATTGGCAGAAATCCTCTCTGTTAGAATATATTGCTATTCGGGGTGCCACACACATCTTGCAATACAGCGCGCGAAATACAAGATGTACGCTGGACAGGGGTGAACCCGGACCTTCAAGCACCTCCCACAGGACCTTCAAGCACGCCGAACCTTCAAGCATGCTGGACATTCGAGGAACGCGATCGCGTAGTAGTGGAGCGAGCTGGAACAGCGAGCGTAACCGGTTGCGACTAACCACACACACACCGCTGCGAAGCAGCGGCGATCGGCTAGTCCCCTACAACTAACAGAGTATCCTGTGTGTTTGTCCACGGTTCGTTTGTCCCCGCCCTTGCGGCATCAGCCTACCCTACAGAATCGTCTGGGGGTTGTCCGGGCCGCCTATTACTAACCTACCCTATAGCATCTCACCATCCTCCTGCCTGTCTTATCTTTGCCCGATATTACAACATAGCCATGCGTTATATTTATAACGCGTTCGGATTGGCAGGCCGATTTCGGCTCAGCTTTCGCATTTCCTTTTTTGAATTCCGCGCGCGGCGGAGCGAGGAAGCGCTCGAACGTCGGATGCCGCTGCGAGCCCCACAGAACGCGAGCGCCGCACAGGGACTAAGGTACGCTTAGCTACATAGTTTCCTAACTATAATATAAGTGTCGGTTTCGGGAGTTCCGCCTGTTGGGATAACTGGTACCTTCAGGGCAGTCGAAGTATTATAGTGGGATTAAGGGCGGCCTGGTGCCTACTCCGGTGGGGCCACGGGGGAGTTGCAGTGGGTTCCACGACACGGCCATGTAGTCGAGACTCCCCCGTTGGCGCACAGATGCCAGGCAGGCCGTCTCGAATCTGCAACATTGCTCACTTACCTGCACCCGGGTTTAATTACCTTGGGGAATGGCATTTGGGTACTGCAGTTCTCCACTATACTGACCGTTACTTTCTCTAAAGTGGGTAGCAATACCCATTTTAAGATGATAAGAAAGACTGCAGCTGGCACCCGCCGCCGACGTAGGATTTCGCGTGCCTTTCCCGCAGCGACCGCTCTTGGGAGCCGCGACCCTGAGGTGTCCACGTCCGCCCTGGGAAATCTCATATCAATCCGGGGTAAATGGGGCAGATCTCGGCGAAGCCGAGTGACCTGCCTCATCTCCGGGCCAGTGGTCGTGTATGGGACCGGCGCTTTAGGTGGACGGACCTATTTGCGCTTCTGTGTCCGCGGCGGGGCGCGTGTATAGGACCCAGGAAATGGCGACAGTATTCTTAGACTTTATGTCTAACGCGTCATGTGACTCTGTTACGTGTGCGCAGGCCAAAATGGCTCCAACGAAAAGAAAAAGGACGCACGAAGAGATCGAGCAGGCCATGCGGGAAAACGAGCGTATCAACGCAACTCCCGGTGGCCCGGAGGAACCCGCCGCCAAAAAGCGCCGCCAGGGACGTCGAAGGGCTAAGCGCCACAACTTAAACAAGGAACTTCAAGCGCTTAACTTGACAGCCGCAGCTGCAACGGTCACGGCTGTCGAGAGTCGCGTCACGACCAGAAACACGTCTGCTGATTCACCACCAGTCCGCAGAGAACTACCTCCGGTCCCAGCAGTGTCGATAGTTGTTCCTACAGTTGCAGCGACGATTGCCACTACAATTGAGCAAACGCCTGCCCTTACATCGGCGGAGGCAGCACGTAGGCGGCGCGCAGCAATGTCGGCTTCTCAAAAGGAGCGCACTCGAGCTCGCAACCAAGAGAGAGCCCGAATTAGAAGGGCTAACATGACGGGATCCCAGCGCGAGCGTCAGCGACGTCGAGATGCAGAACGTCAACAGGCACGTCGAGCGTCAGTCCCGGAGGCCGAACGGAGCACAGTGTGCGAAGAACATCGCTTACTACAGGCCAATATAAGAGCTAACCAAACCGAGCAACAAAGGGAGATCATTCAGGAGACCGATCGTCTACAACATGCACAACAACGACAGCAACAAACGCCTGATGAACTTGAAGAACGCCAGGAACGCGACCGCGTTCGCCAGGAAGAACGTCGAGGTAACATGACGCAAGAGCAAGCTGAGACGGAGCGAGCAGCCACTCGAGAATACCATGCCGTGCTTCGTGATGCTCCAGACGAAGAGCAGAGAGAGGAACAGCGGTAACAAGAGCGTATACGGCGCAGCACCCTTCGCAGAGGTCATGCACTCGCGAACAAGGAGGATTTCAGAGTCTCCATGCTCAGTAACGCCAATATCGTCAATGGGCGCCACAGACTGCCTCCGACTACGGTCTGCCCTCATTGCAACGCGTGGAAATGGCCTGTGGAGTCCAAGAAAGGCTGCTGTTTATAGGGAGCGGTGCAACTACCCCCACTACCTGCTGCGCCACCGCGACTGCACCAGTTGTACACAGACCCCGAGTTTCGGCGCCGCATCCGTGCCTACAACCAAGTGTTTGCCTTCACATCGATTGAGGCTTCCTGTAGCAGCCGGTACAACTTCAGGGACGTGAACCAAGACGAGAGCGTTGCGGGACAACGAGGTGTATACACGTATCGCATCCAGGGAGCCATGGGGCACTACCTGGGCTCTCTACTTCCGCGTATCGATACGTTCACAAACGAGCCCATGCCCCCCAAGTTTGCCCAGATCTACATCGTCGATCCAGACATGCAACAACGTGCGGAGCGTCGTCGAGGTATCTTCGCTGACCTCCACCCTGGAACGCTGCTGGAGATCGAGCAAATGATGGAGGAGTGCAATCCGTTCGCGCAACAACTTCTCAACTTCGCGGAGAAGCTGCGCGCCGACCAGGCAGCGGGAAAGGAGGTGGTTGATATGGTGTTCCGGCTACACGAAACGAAGTCGAACCCGCGAACTCACAACCTACCCACGGTCTCGGAAGTTGGAGCGACTCTTATCGAGGACGGCAACTTGGACAGTCCGCGCGACATCCTTCTGCGTACTAAAGATCACTCGCTGCTGCGCCTCTTCGAGACACACTCTGCGTATGACCCGTTGCAGTACCCACTACTTCTTCCGCATGGAGAACTGGGTTGGACCTACACAGACGTGTATGCGAACAACGTGGTGCGCAGAAAGAAGCGTGAAATGTCCCTCCGCAAGCACGTAGCCTACCGGTTATTCCAGAAAGTCGGTGACGAGTCGGTACTGCACCAAGGTGGACGATTATTCCAGCAGTACTGCGTAGATCAACGAGCCAAGTGCGAGCAAGAGCAACAGCGTTGGGCGGCATCTCATCAAGCCGAACTACGGGCCGATCAGTACAGCGGGGTTCGAGACGCGCTTCTAAGTGAAAACACGGCGGTTCTGCGCGAGGGCGAAGCTCTATTGGCGGAGTACAACCGCGAAACTGGCGCGTTACAGCACCCAGATGAACCGCAGCGTCGCTCGGAACACTTCCTGGACCAAATTGGCAAGCGCATCGTTCTACCAGCTACGCATTCGGGCAGTCCGCGGGCCATGTACAAGTCTTACCAGGATTCCATGGCTATCGTGCGGGAGTACGGGAAACCGGACGTCTTCGTCACTATGACGTGCAATCCTACGTGGGAGGAGATCCAGGAAAAGATACCGGAGCCAAACCAAAGCGCACAAGACCGCCCGGACATCGTAGCCCGCGTTTGGCAGCAGAAACTGGCGGCTATGCTGAAAGACTTGGATGAAGGCGTACTGGGACGTGTTCTGGTGAGGATCTACGTAGTGGAGTTCCAGAAGCGGGGCCTCCCACACGCACACATTCTTATCATTCTCGCAGACGAAGACAAACCACGTACAAGACAATTTATCGACAAGTTGTGCTCCGCGGAGCTTCCGGACGCCGACATCAATCCCCAGCTGTACGAGACCATCCTCACATGCATGATGCATGGTCCATGTGGTGCGGCGAACCCCTCCAGCCCCTGCATGAAGGACGGGAAGTGCACGAAGGGATACCCGAAGCCGTTGGTAGAGGTTACACAAGGAAACGTGAACGGGTTTCCTCTCTGCAGACGTCGCTGCCGGCCACCAGGAGTACTCAAGTTCAAGGGAAGGGAGTACGACAACGCCACCATTAACCAGTGGATGGTCCCGTACAACCCCTACCTTTCGCAGAAGTACAACTGCCATATCAACGTGGAGGTTTGTATGGCCCTCACAGCAGTCAAATACCTGTACAAGTACGTCTACAAGGGGTCCGACAAGGCTGTAATCACTGTGGAAACGGTGGGTGGTGAGTCGAATGGCGCAATGCTGGAGCCCAACGAAATTCTCCGGTTTCTGAACGCAAGGTATATATCTCCGATAGAGGCATGTAAGCGACTTCTCGACTTCTCCGTTCAAGGCAAGACGCACTCCATCGTACAGCTGACTATCCACCTGGAGAACGAGCAATTCGTGACCTTCCGTTCGAGCGACAACCCGGATCGAGTTCTCACTCTCGGTCGGCGCACGATGTTGACCCGTTTCTTCGAACTGTGTGCGAGTGAGGCCCCGGAGAACCAAGTTGCAAAGACCATGGTGTACCAAGACATTCCGAAGTTATTCCGCTGGGATGACAAGGCAAAGAGATGGGTTCGTCGCAAACAATACCAAGCGGCGCTTGGGCGGATGGTTCATGTGACCCCTCGGGACATGGAGCGGTTCTAAATGCGTGTACTGCTGTGTCACCGCAAGGGACCTCAGTCCTTTGCCAAGCTTCGGACAGTGGATGGTGTTACGTATGCGTCGTACCGCCAGGCCGCTCTCAAACTGGGCTACCTTGAAGACGACGCAGAGTGGATTGCGTGTATGGAAGAAGCCGCTGCCTTCAAGATGCCGTACCAACTCCGCCAGCTCTTCGCGACCATCATTGTTTATTCTCAAGTTTCGGAGGTTCGCCAGCTATGGGATCGATTCTACGAGGTTCTTTCACAAGATTTCGCGCTCACATACGAGGACTTGGAAGGACAGGAGAAGGAAGACACGATCAGGTTCCACACACTCAAGGACCTTAACGACCTGCTCCAAATCAGTGGCTACGTAGTGGCGGACTTTGACCTCCCTCAGCTGGATGAATACCCGCGACTGGTGCTGGATTCGCTGTTGCGGAACAACCTCATTCGACGCGAACTGGAGGGGTACCAGCACTCTACCCTTCAAGCCATTGTGGACCAAGAAAGACGGCTGAACGACGGCCAACGAGCTATTTACGACGAAATCATCCAGGCGGCCGAAGCGCCAGTTCCAGGCAACAAGCTGTTCTTTATTGACGGTCCGGGAGGTACAGGAAAGTCAACTCTGCTGCGGTATATCCTGGCAAAGGTGCGACTGTCCGGGAAGATCGCGATTGCAGTGGCATCGAGTGGAATTGCTTCACTGTTGCTCATGGGCGGGCGTACGGCGCATTCAACGTTCAAGATACCTCTCAAGCTGAACGACAAGTCGACGTGTGCGATTTACAAACAGTCGCGTCTGAAGATGTTGATCGAGAGGGCCAGTTTGGTTATCTGGGACGAAGCTCCAATGACACACAGGCACGCCTTCGAAGCGGTCGATAGGTCTTTGCGCGACATCATGGGTAACGACCAGGAGCCGTTTGGAGGGAAAGTATTTGTACTTTCGGGTGACTTCCGACAGATTTTGCCGGTGGTAGTGCGCGGTACACCTGCAGAGACCATCGACGCGTGTCTTAAGTCATCCACCCTATGGCGACACTTCAGGCAGCTCAATATCACGGAAAACATGCGTGTACAATCGGCAAGTAACGAAAGCACCGCAGCAGAGCTCGCTGCTTTCTCGGAGCTTCTCCTACAAGTCGGAGAGGGTAGGCACGAGGTCAATAGGTCACTGGGCAGGGACTTTGTGAAGATTCCGCGCGATATGCTGATCGACAACATCTACGAAGAAGGAGACGACATTGAAGACGAAGAAATCACACCTGGAGCTGTTCCACGTGGTTTGAAGAACATTATTGATAAGATGTACGCCGACATCAACGATCCCGAGGTTGCTACGGATGAGTACTTCGCCAACAGTACCATCTTGACGACTACCAACGCCGTGGTGCACCGCATCAACCAAGCCGTCTCGGAGCGTCTCTCCGGGGAGGCTCACAAGTATCTATCCGTGGATTCAGTGGATGACGACAACGAAGGAATCTTCTTCGAGCCGGAGGTGTTGCATTCGGTGACTATCAACGGTATTCCTTCACACAAGCTTACATTGAAGGAAGGCGCCCCAATTATGATGATGAGAAACCTGAACCCCGACTTGGGCCTCTGCAACGGAACGCGACTACGGGTTGTCCAGCTCGAGCCCCACGTCATTCATGCTACCATCATGACTGGAGAACGGATCGGCCAACACGTTCTAATTCCAAGGATCGTCTTCGTCAGCGATGGGGACGCGCGCGAGTTCCCCTTCCGCTCGCGACGTAAGCAGTTTCCAGTTGTACCAGCGTTCGCCATAACCATCAACAAAGCCCAAGGCCAAACTGTCCAGAACCTGGGCGACACCCTGTTTCTCCCACGGGCAGCTCTATGTGGCGCTGTCGCGGGTTACATCCAGGTCCAAGTTCAAGGCTTTGATCGAGTATCCAGAGCTGGAGGAAGACGACGGTGCATACACCGACAACATTGTGTACAGGCAGATGTTCGAAGATGCATAGGCAGAGTAGACATCGAGCGGTACACATTTCATAATCACACAAATCCATATCTTTTTCAAGTACGGTTCAGTTTAGCAATATATCCCTTTGACGAAACCATCGCCCGCCGGAGCGAAGCGGAGGCGGGCGGCTACTACTGAGACCAAACCCACACCCACCGCCGCGAAGCGGCGACGCTCGGCTAGTCCCCTACAACTAACAGAGTCTTCGGTGTGTCTGTCTCTTGTTCGTCGTATCCCGCCCTTGCGGCATCAGCCTGTCGTAGCGCATCGCCCTACGGCCCTGCATTAGCGCATTAGTAACCTGCCCTATGGCATCTCACCATCATCTCGACTGCCTTATCTTTGCCCGATATTACAACACACAGCATGCGTGATTTTTATTCGTGCTGTGATTGGCCGATTTCGACTCCGCCTTCACATTTCCTTTTTTGAATTTCGCGCGCGGTGGAGCGAGGAAGCGCTCGGACGTCGGGCGCCACAGCGGACCCCACCGTCCTCGAGCGCCGCACAGGGACTACAGTGCGCTTCGTGTCCGACATAGCAACATGTATATGTGCTCTAAAGTTAATAGACGACGACCTTCTGGGCCTGAGCGTTGACTGGAGAAATGCATAATATATTATTACTGCTCTGTGATTGGCCGAAATCCTCTCTGTTAGAATATATTGCTATTCGGGGTGCCACACACATCTTGCAATACAGCGCGCGAAATACAAGATGTACGCTGGACAGGGGTGAACCCGGACCTTCAAGCACCTCCCACAGGACCTTCAAGCACGCCGAACCTTCAAGCATGCTGGACATTCGAGGAACGCGATCGCGTAGTAGTGGAGCGAGCTGGAACAGCGAGCGGAACGGGTTGGAACGCAAGTAGTGGAGCGAGCTGGCACAGCGAGCATAACGGGTTGTGAAAAATGGTTGGCAAAGTAGTGGAGCGCTGGCACAGCGAGCGTAACGGGTTGCAACGAACGGTATACCAAGTAGTGGAGCAAGCCGACTTAGCGAGCGTAACGCAGACCTGGTTGTCTTGTTCCTTGTTGTCGCGGCTGACACTGTGCAGGTGTCAGCGGCTTTCTGCGGCTGCTGTGTTGCAGTCGTAGATCCTCCCCCACTTAAAGTGGGAGCCATCACTCCGAGTAAACTCGGTAGACGTGGATGCCGCATGGCATTCACGTAGAACGGTGTATGCCCGGTCGAGGCATGCACTGAGTTGTTGATGGCAAACTCTGCCATCGATAAGCACTCGCTCCAGTATTGGAACGAGTGAGCGTAGCTCTTCAACATATCGACGAGCACGCGATTCACGCGCTCGGTTTGACCGTCCGTCTGCGGATGATCCGCAGTCGACATGGAAAGCTGGCTCCCAAGAAGTGTAAACACTTCTTGCCACAGGTGCGCTGTGAAGCGCGGGTCTCTGTCCGACACGATGTCGGACGGCATGCCATGGTGTTTGAACACCATGTCGACGAGCAGACGGGCCGTCTGCTTCGCGGTCACTTCTGCCGGCACCGCAGCAAGATGTACCATCTTGCTGAAGCGGTCTACAAAGACCACAACACCGGTATTCCCTCCGCTGTCCGGGGGAAGACCAAAGATGAAGTCCAAAGACATGGACTTCCAACACTCCGACGGAGTCGGTAGTGATTGCAGTGGAGCCTGCGCGAATGGCGCAGGCTTTACGCGTTGGCATACCTCGCAAGCACGGATGTACTTGCGCACCCACTTATACTGGTGGTGCCAGTAGAAGTCGCGCGTGAGAAGGACGTAAGTCTTCTCACGTCCGAGATGTCCCGCAGTCGGGGCATCATGATACTCGTACATGATCCTGAGTCGCAGGTCATGGTCATTTGGCACGACAACGCGATCCGCGTTGTCGTCGACTGCATTGTAAAGCAGTAGTCCGTCGTGCACACGAAAGCGGTGTGCACGCGCTCGAAGGTGCTTGGGCAGCTTCTGACGAGCCTTGTCAGAAGGCGCTGTGCCATAGGCCAGCAAGAGTTTCGTGTCCGCGTCGTGCGCGTACGCGGCCTCCACGTCGTCCAACAAAGACAATGTGGGTTTGCTCGATCGCATGGCGTCAATGGCATTGACGTCAGCAGCTTCTGTGTAGTCCGGCCGATGTGATAACGCGTCGGCCACTACATTCAATCTTCCGGGTTTGTATTCGACCCAGAAGTTATATTCCGAAAAGAATGAGAGCCATCTCGCCATTCTTTGTGATATGTGTGGTGACTTCACTGCAGTGCGCAGTGATGCATGGTCGGTGTAGACCACAAACGGTCTACTTCCAAGCAAATACACTCGGAACTTTGCGAGTGCGTATTTCATGGCAAGGAGTTCCTTGTCGTGTACCGGATAGTTGCGCTCAGCTGGCTTCAGCTGACGCGATTGGTAGTAGACGACACGATCACGGCCCTCGTGATCGTGCTGCATCAAGGCGCATCCGATTTCGCGATCGGATGCGTCACACACTACGTGAAGTGGGCGATCTTGGTCAGCCACTGCCAAGATCGGCGCCTCAGTCAAGCCCCGCTTGACTGCATCGAATGCCTTTTGGCAATCGGTTGTCCACTTCCACACAGCTTCTTTCTTAGGAAGTTGTGACAGCGGGCGGATCTTGCCCGCGTAATCCTCCACGTACTTGCACAAGTACGTGTCCAAGCCAAGGAACCGCCTCAGTTCCTTGGCGTTTGAAGGCGTTGGCCATTCATTGATCACTCTGACCTTTTCCGGGTCAGGGCGAACACCATTCTTCCCTACGAGACACCCGAGGACGGGTATCTCGCTCGCCCCGAAGATACACTTCTTCAGGTTCGCGTAGAGCTTATGCTTTCGCATAAGCTCAAGCAGTTTTCAGATATGCACCCTGTGCATCTCTACGTCGGTCTTCCCGTCCACAGCCCGGCTGTGGATGAACACATCATCGAAGTAGCTCGGCGCGAAGTCGCGCAACAAGTGCGTCACGCACCTGTTGAAAGTCGCAGGGGCATTCTTAAGCCCCTGTGGCATTACTAGCCATTCCCAGAGCATGCCGCTTGGCGTGCTCACTGCCGTGAGAGGGATATCGCTCTCACGCATTAGGATATGATAGAATCCATCTCGCAAGTCGAGAGCACTGTAAACGGTGCTCCCGGCCATCGAATCGATGATAACATCTTTTCGTGGTATCGGCGTCTGCGCCGGTACGTCGCATCGTTCAGCCTGTTATACGCATGAACGATGCGCCATCCGCCCTGTGGCTTTTTGACACAGAACATCGGAGCACTGTGCGGGGACTTTGATTCCCGCACTTGTCCTGCTTTGCGACGACTTTCAAAGAAGTCGTCGATTGCTTTTACTTGCTCTCGCGGCAGTGGCCACTACCGCGTGACACAATACTTTGTGCCCGGCACGAGATCAATCTCGTGCTGAATGCCCTTATCCTGCGGAAGCTCCGCAGGAATCTATTCCGGGAGAACGTATTTGTACTCCCTCAATAATTCGTAATAGGGACTCGACTTCAGCGAGTCTCAGCCTTGTTCCTCGAAGCGCTCTCGCCTCGTCTTCGCACTGAGAGCGTCTTCACTCTCAGTGATACTTCCCATGAAGAGCTGTCTCGGCTCTACACTCTCGCTCTCCGTTCTTTCGCTGTTCGAAAGAACGCAGACCTGCTCGATGCGTCCATCGTGCAAGTCGCGTGTGAAGCGCTTCCAGCTCATGACTGGAAGCGAAGTCAACTCCGACGCCTTCGTCGGAGGATTAGCGAGTCCCATTTCACGATACTGGAATCCAGTATCGGTGCGCGTCAAGACGCTTAGCGTCTTGACATTCGGCGTCACCGCCGCAGTCTGCCCAGCAGACTGCTCTTGTTGCGTCTCGGTCCCGGACCGAGACTTGCGCAGCGTTTTCCGCTTGCGCCGTCTTCTTGTTGTGCGGAGCCCGGCTCCGCACAGTTGTTCTTCTGGTCCAGGCCCGGCCGTGGACAGTTGTTCGCCGTCGGACCCTGTCCGCGGGCGCGCGGTATTAAGCCCGGCTTGACCGAATTTTCCTTCGTGCAGCCCGGCTGCACGGTAATGTGTCCCTTCGCCGGCAGACCCTGTCTGCGGGCGCGCGATATCAAGCCCGGCTTGATCGCATGGCGCTTCGTCGTGCAGCCCGGCTGCACGACAGCATGCAAATTGCGTCAGTGCGGTACGTTTGCAACCGTCCGCACTGTTTGCAGCGTCAACTCCCGGAGTTGACACGCCTTCGTCACCTCGACGCCATTCATTGGCGGAGCCCCTCATCGCCGAGGGTGCGTCGACTCCCGGAGTCGACGCGTCGTCGTCGACCTGACCTTTTCGGGTCAGGGACTGTCCCATGCGTACTTGAACGCGAGTGTTGATTCCCGGAACCGACACATCTTCATTTTCCGACGTCGGCAGCACCGCCGACGTGGATCCCACTTGTGTGCATCCTCGCGCACCCCTTGGTCACTCCGGGACAGCGGCATTAAGCGCTGTCTCGACTGGCGAGTCGCGCGCACCTGCTGGTGCGTGCGCTGCGGTAACAGGGCCATCGCTCTCTGTTGCGCAGTCGCGACCGAAGCGCACGAGCGTGCGCTTCTTCCAGTCTATCACGGGATCATGCCGTGCAAGCTACGGCATGCCCATAACAATGTCGAACTTTTCGTCCAGGTCCAGGACGATAAAGTGTTCGACAAACACCCGTTGTTTGTACGAGAAGCGCACGTTCACGACGCGCTTCTCGGGCTTCACGATGGCACCTGTTGCCAATCAAACTTCCAGAAGACTTCGAGGTACCTTTACCTCCTCGAAGTCAAGACTCGGTAAACTCCGCAGTCGAACAAAGTTGTTCGACGCGCCCGAATCTACCAGAGCGCGAAGAGAGTTGCTCGCTCTCTTCGACGTTACCTTCAAGATGACCAGGTTCGGCCTGTCATCTTGCGAGATCTGATCTCACTGGGGGCTGCAGTCCTCAGTGTCGCGTGCCCAATGTCGGCACGCGTGACTGCATTACCAGTAGGGCGCCCCGTTCCTACTGGATGTTCGCGTTTTTTGTTGGTCCGCGGTGATGCCTAGCATCGCCACGACGGCCACCTCCAGGGGGCATGGGAGCTGTGCACTCCCGTGCAAAGTGACCGATCCTTCCGCAACGGAAGCATCGCACATTGCCACCTTGCTGCTAGTGGCCAGCAGTCGTTGCATTCGAGAGGTCCATTGGTTCCGGACCTCCCGTGCTCACTACCGGACGCGGTTGCGGCCTCGGCACGTTTGCATGCAGTTTAGCCTGCCACAGGCTAAACCCTTCTTGCATGTCAAGGGCGATTGTAGCTTCGAGAGTACTCGGGTACACTCGGAAGAGATAGGTCTTCACGGGCCCCCTTCATGAACGTGACGACTTTAGCCGCCTCGTCTATCGGGTTCGTCAAGATGTTCGAGACCAAGTACCGTGCACGCTGCGCGTAAGCATGGACGTCATGCTTACCCTGTTGCAGGTCGAGGAATTCCGCCCTCGACCGGAACTCATTTTGCGGGGGCTCAAACGCTTGTCTGAGCTCCTCTTTGAATATCCCGTACGTGCTAAAGCACGTAGGATCTGAGAGTCGGCGTCCGTACGCCCAACTCCTCGCTCGTCCCCCAAGACATGACATGGCGAACGCAACCTTTGACAACGGGTCGACGATACGTCGAGCCGCAATGGTTGTGTCGAGTTCGACAAGCCATCGGAAGAGAGGCTCACCCTCTCTTCCCACGTAGTTGCTTACACTCAATTTTAATGATTGAGCACGCAGTGTCGTCCCCGACGACACCGTCGCAGAGGAAGCAGCATCGCGCTGCTCCTTCGTGATGAACCCCAGAGCAACACCATGTTGCTCTGTCGGCGATAGCGTACGCAGCATCGTAGCTATCGCCGCCTCCCCAATGACTGTTGACAGTCGTTGGAGGGCCTCCCACTCTGGATCCGACAGGTGGGGGCAATCCACGCGTGCAACATGCGTTGCAGGCGTATTGGAGCTCTCCATGGACACCTCCGTGCTCATGGGGTTCTCGGCTCCGCGTTCGTACACCCTGTACGAACGTCACGTAGTCGGTCGTTGGACGGGCTACAAAGTGCTACCAGGTGTAGTGGGCCTACTATGGCTCACTACTTTAGCTTACACGTCGCGCTACGTGTATGAGGAAGCGTAGGAGTTTATTAATAATTTGAATTAAGTATACTTGAGTCCACAAATATAATATAAATCAAATAAAACACCAAGTAGCTAGTTTAAGGTAAAATGAGAACTGTATTGTTTGTAAATTGATCTTCCTCCTAAATCTTCTAAAACTGTTTATCATCTATGAAAGGGGTTGACAGCGGCTGGCTGTCAGAGCCCCGCCAATATGCACGTATCTAATTGGTAGAAAGATGCTGCTTTCTACCAATAGGATATTTGGGTATGTGTAAACCACTCATTGTGGTGGCCCACTTCAATGTATCCATTGGTGGCCTTACACCAATGTGAGGAAGTATCTAAAACGTTTAACAGATATTTATCTGTTAAACCATAAGTGACAATTGTCACGCACAAGTGACAGTTGTCACTTGTGACCGTTGTCATGCACAAGTGAGACAAACTACTATCAATACCTAAAAAGCTGACATGTGTATACCAACATCACAATGGGAACCAAACACCACACAGTAGCACCTAACTAGGTACGAGAAGTACAAAGGAATGGACATCGACCACAACCAGTCATCCCTCCAACACCCAACCGCTCACATTTTATACCCTTCATAGTTCGAAAGCCTAAGAAGCGAGCCCTCGTCGCACCTCATCCGCCTACCACCTATCAAGATGCCACGAGCCCTCCTCTGGGTTCCTCTCGCCCATGGCTTTTCCAAAAAAAGACACCAGCATCTTGTTGGAGACGATCAAGGCGTCAAAGATCACCAAGAGCGAGCTGATTCCGTGCACGGTGTGTACCGTGACCACTCCACACAATATGCGCTACCGCCTACGTCGCTGCAGTTGACGTGCCTGCGCCGAGGAAGCCCCCTACGTAAAGCGCCCTTGGAGGGCTAAGACGCTCTCCTGCGAGAAGGTTGACCTTGTCGACATCCTCCAGACAGGCGAGCACGTCACTGAGATGCGCGTCGCTCCCGAACCACGTCTCACGTCGGAGATGAAGGTGGTCGCGCAGGAGATGACGGCGCAAGTACTCAAGCCTGTTCGTATTCGAAATGCTATCCTGCGCAAGTTCAACCTGGCACCTGAGGAACTGCCAGCGCTCTCCAAAATCCAGCGCTTCTGTCAGCACTACGCTAGCACGAAGCTTGGCTGCAACGACTACGTGAAAGAAACTCGTGAGCTGATCCGGGGCGCTGGCTACGTAAGCACGATGAACGAGCACGAGAGCTTCACCCTCACTTTGAGCTCGGACGCTAACGGCCTTCCTGCTGTTGGCAACGGCTCTGACGACAAGCCATTCATTATGGGGGTGACCTCGCGATGCTTGCTCATGCAAGCTGACCGCAAAGCTGGTTCTCTGTTGCTGCATGCTGATGCTACTTTTAAGCTGAATCAAGTTGGCTATCCATCAGTAGTTATGGGCTTTTCGGATTGCGCTCGAGGATTCCATTTGCTCGCGCTGTTTGTGTCCTCGCAGCTCAAGCAGGAACACTTCACGGAGATGTTTGCTGTGCTGCAGCAGATTTACAAGCGAGTGGTCGGCAAAGAACTGGTGATTGAAATGGTCATGGGTGACGCCGACGATGCACAGTACAACGGAGCAAACCGAGTGTTCGGCGAAGGTGCTGAAGTAAAGTATCTCCCGTGCTTTTACCACGTTGGTGCAAAAGTATTTGAGAGGGCGCGTGGCCTGCTACCTGCGCACGCGAAGCTGGTAATGACTGGGGTCTACGACATGCATTTCTCCCTGAATGAGACCGAGTTCCTTGTGACCAAAGCGCGAGTTCTGAAAGAGTGGTGTGGTGTGCCAGAGCTGGCAGCACTTACTACATATTTTAAAGCTCAATGGCTTGCTGGACGCTTCACGCAATGGCAGGTGTATCACACACCACGGGGCTGGGCTACGACCAATAATCCTGTCGAGCAGTACAACAGAACTCTCAAGCGTCAGTACACGCTTCACACCAGGCTAAAGATGGGCGCTCTTCTAGGACAGTTCCTCACCTGCTGCACTGCCGAAAGCCTAAGCGACAAACCCTTCGCCACCGAGCCGACAATCCCCAAGTCTCTGGCCAGGCGCTGCAAAGAGCTGTCGGCTGCAAAACTGCTGCATGAGTACTCGCCGTGCCGATCAAGCATCGCCTATCTTCTCGATGACGATGCTGGCACCTGCAGCCCACCAGACTGCGTGCGTGTGGTCTCAAAGCCATGCCCTCGCATTTTCGACCCCGAAGTTGTTCGCACACGCGAAGCCATCATGGTAACTGCACAGCAGGGATTACACTTGGCTCGAATGGAAGTGGAGGGAATGCCATCGACGGGATGGACTGTCGACACATCCTCGCGATCATGCAGCTGCCGCTTCTTTCAAAAGTACGCTGCGTGCATTCACTTGACTTACGCGCTATCTATTCATGGACTTCTCTGCAATAGTAAGCGTGAAACGCTTGTTTACCGCGGCTCCAGTAAAGCTCGTCGACTACAGAGTGAGACGCAAGCTCCCGGCCGTCCCGTCCAGAACGGCTACGCACTAGACAAAAACTAAAACTGCATGCGAGCTAGTAAGATCATAACGGCAAATAAACTCACATTCATTAATTACAATACCTTGTTGTTCTTGCTGGTGCAATATTGGTCCTGAATGCCACGGTCGTCAGCTCTTTGTTCTTTGCGTACAGCTCTACGGATCGCGCTTGCAACACGATCTAACTGCAAACAATCCCATCCAGGATTCAGGTTAGCATTCAGCTCCATCATGGTACAATTCAATAATGGCCCTACCGTAACCGTGCATGCCCAGATAGTTCGCGGGGATGCATCGAGCCTTGCCGCGGCGTGGCCGCCGTACACACCACCTCAGCGCAGTCAAATCCATCAGAGGACCGGTTCGTGTGTGCCTCGTATTGGCACTGCATCTCCTTTCCACCTCCACAGTGAACGGGAAGCTCCTGCAGCCTTCGTCGGGCCCGCCAATGTGGCGCTGCATCATTCCAGGAGCTCCTGACCTTACTTCAGACTATAAGACAACACAAGACCTCTATTAGCAACGCACATCATCAACACGTAACTTCCCCCTCTTCGTACCGTGGAGAGGAACACATAAAGTCAATGCAGGTCCTTGCACAACGCTCCTTCACACAAAGCGACCTCCTGTCTGCCCTGCGACTGCGGTCTTCTCCTGCGGTTCTGTGAATGGATGGCAGAAAGTTGCGAATTCGCAACTTAAGTGCGGACTTGAAGTTACTCGTTTAGGACTTGTGGTTGCTCATTCACAGTACCACTGGCTGGTAACCGCTGTCGTGCGATCGCATCCGGACATGTATCTCTCTTTCTCTTGCATTGGTGCTCATGTGTTTGTGTGGGTATTTCTGACGTGAGCTATTGGTATTTATCATATTAGAGAGTTTTTGCAAGTTTTCCTTTCCCATTCCCAGATAGTCTCTCAGGTGTGGCTATGGGAGATCAAAACCACTTTTCGCGGTTTCCCAGTCCCAGCAAATCACCTTATTAAATAGCATGTCATGCTTTATAGAAGGCTCAAGCTGAGCCCCTTGCTTCCTGAACAAGTGAAGATGACGTCGGACGAGATTCTTCTGCTGTGCGCTCTACTCGAGGACACAGGATGCAGTGACGCCATGGTTCTTATGGTTGCAGCTCTCTATCGCCCGCCCGTCGAGCGCCCACTCGTGCCTAACATCCGCTTCTGCATCACTGCTACGACGGATGTGGACGCCGAGTTCGACTTTCGTTTCGACGTGGCGGGCATATTGCAGCTGTCTTCGCTGTTCGAGCTGCCCGGCGAGCCACAAGCGACGCTGCCTCGTCTCGCTCGCGCTTCTTCTGTTCGTTTTGCTTTTTGCATTCTTGCTCCTGTTTAGCATCATCGAGGAGCTCTACAAGCTCATCAAGCAGCTGGTCTCTCTCCGTGACCTCCTCCGCCACGCCAGACAGTAGCTCCGCCTCCTTCATCGCCTCTCGGTGAGTTTGAACAAGCTGGTTCATGCGTGACTGTGCGTTCTTGCCACTTAGCTTACTGCGCGAAAAGGCCGGCGAGGCTACGAGCGTTGCAGCAAGACTGTCCCAGTGCTGCATGACCTTGCCGCGTGGCTTAGCAAAAGGCCGGTCAAGCAGCACTTGGCGAAGCAGAGCGACATCGTCTTCTTCGCTGTAGTTCTTACGGCGTGGTGGGGCTGTGGAGCGAGGTGGCTCGGTGGCAGGCTTCGAAGCCACAGTCGTTGCAGCCATGAGGTCGTGTGGGAGGCGGCAACTCTGGGAATGGAAGGCTCCCACAGATTTCCGAATTCTGTGGGTGGCGGAGAGGGTTTCCCATAGAGGTGCCCTTTTTGTGTTTACTTTGCTGTGGGAATGGCAATGGGAGCCGCAGCGAAAACTCTCTATTTAGTCCACAAGTGACTGTTGTCACTTGTGTGTAACCCCGTTACAAACGCTTTCGTGACTGTGTTGGCCTCGATTGATTCCCATATCGAAATTACTCGCTTGATCGTTGCTAGCCGTTTCTCTTTTGCAGTTATAGCGCTAGCCTTTTCAGTCAACCACAAAGCCTTCAGCTTCGCCTTCAAAGGCTCCATGATGGCTACGTCTAATGGTTGGCATACGGAGGTAGAGTTTTTTTGCAGTGGCTGGAGAACTGCCATGAGCTCCTCCGAGACTCGCAATGGCAGACTCCTCTGCGTGCTGTAGCGCCGAGTCGGCTGGCGGGGAGTCCGAGAGGGGCGCAGTGGCAAGTCAACTGCGGGCGGCTCTGGGGAGGCTCTGAGGGCCCTCCATTTTACGAAGTGACTGGTACAGAAATAGCGGCTCTATGAGCGAATCAAAACTAGGATTTTGGGTGGTTTGATTGGTTATAAAATATGTTTGCACATCGTCTTTTAGCATGCACGCCCGTTTACAGTTAGTTTTGTCGGCAGTTGCATTCTGTCCGTTGCTGTACATGGGCGCTGCTAGGGCATGTTTGTGTTTGGTTGGTCATGCTTGGTTACGGCTGGGTGCTCGTAGCATGTCACACATTTTTCAGTTGGGTGCAGCAACGTCGAAAACGACAGCTGTTTGGTGCTCGCCAGAGACCAGCCTGCATCGTGCTGCTGCTACTAGCTAGGGCGGGCTGAATGTACTTGCCTGCACTATAATAGCCGACCTTGGTAAATGTCACCAAGGTTAGCGGTTAGCAAGTTTGCTGGATCCGAAACGAACCTAGTGCCAACGGATGCGGTCAGTAAGACCGAGTTTATAAAAAAAATGCATAACCGCTCCGATCCTGCGGGCGGGGGTTCTCCGGATCAAGAAAAGCGCAGTGGTCAATTCGCTAACGACGACAAACAATCAACTCCCTGGTCTGTTGACCCTGTATCGACACTAGTTTGGACATGCAAGTGCGGCTTTCACGCGGCAAAAGTGAGTCGCATTACGCTACTCAGCATGGCACTGCGTCCTCAGCCGCTCCGACACCCAGAATGTCACAGCTTCTCAGCAAATTTGCCAGTACAAGCTCCAAGTTGCATCACCCAACTGCACGGCGCTGGCGGTGGTTGTCACGCAGGCTCCTTGTCCTAACCAGTCTTGTGTTCGTAGTGTCATTCCTCCTTTGGTCATCGTATCGAACGGGGTATCTTCTCAAAGACAACCTAGGGATGTTCTCGGCCACCAAGGCTAAAGCCACTCGAGCAAATCGTTTGCCACTAGGTGAGCTGGTGACACGACGCTTTCAGTGTGTTGCTTGGCGATCCACTGGCGAGTGCAACCCTAGTGGTCCACTGGAGCCTCAAAACGACAAAACTGCAGCGAGGTCATCACCCAGGAGGTGTCAGGATATTGCGAAGTTGAGGATCTGGACTCGGGCGAACGTTTTCAAGTCATGCACCGACACTGCAACGGATTGAAAAACCACGTTCAATTTCGCTGCTCAGACGCGCCAGACTTCGCCAATTATCACGTGGAGGGCGCTCAAGCAGTGAACAACTGGATCGCTTCCAATGTCTCCCTATATACCGACGGTCATTCTCTGCGTGACGGAATCGTCATGGTAGTATACCCTAAACTGGTCGCTAGCGCCTACGCTAACGTCCGCGTCCTTCGCGACGTCCTGAGCTGTACCCTACCTATCGAGATTTGGTTCAACGTGGATGAACTTGCAGACTTCCGCGGTCTGTTCGCGCCGCTCCAGCAGCTCGCCATCTCCGTTGGTGGCATTTCATTCCACCCGATGCGTGGTTCGCAAGCGAAGGGCTTCTACTCAAAGATATTCGCCATTCAAAACAGCTTCTTCGACCGTGTGCTCTTCCTTGATGCCGACAACGTGCCTGTCCGAGACCCGAGCTTTCTGTTCGAGTCGCCCGAGTTCGTGACAACTGGCGCCGTGTTCTGGCCAGATTTTGGCAACCCTCCCGAACGCTGTTTAACCTCTTCGATACTTCGATGCTATGGGAGTTGCTCGACCTGCCGTTTATCGACATGTTCGAACAGGAGAGCGGCCAGCTTCTTGTGGATCGCGTTCGACACAGCGCGCCGCTCGAACTCGTCAACTTTTACGCATTTCACGAGCCCAACTACTTCCAGAAACTCGACCTTGTCTATGGAGATAAGGACTTATTCCGCTTGGCGTGGATGAAGCTGAATGCTTCGTTCCACATGGTGCAGATCCCTCCAGCTATGGCGGGCCGAGTAATTGGCGGATCGTTTTGCGGTATGACGATGGCGCAGCACGATGCAAATGGAGAGATGTTGTTTCTACACAGGAACCAGTTCAAGCTAACGGGGGAGCGTGACAGTCGGTTCGGGAATGCAGCCGAAGAGGACCCTAACGCGCTTGGAGCAATGCAGGCAGATGGCTACCCGGACCCAGTCATCTGGACACATTTGCTTTCGTTCAACACAACTGCAGACTCTAAGATGTACTTGATTGACGCGTATCGCGCACCGCCACAGTTCCCAGACTGGCAACCGTGTTATGGTCGTCGAGACGTGGCAGATCTCGGGGTTTTCTACTTGAAGGAGTTCGCCAAGTTGACCTTCGCCAACATCGAAACTGACTTGCGTCGTTTTGCGAAGGAGGCAATCGATCTTCGGCCGTAAAGTGATCCGGTACAATCATTCAATTTTAAAGTAAGGCTTTGATTCACTTTTATGCTGAAGTTTGCCGGGAGGAATCTGTCTTCTGGCTTATACCAGCATTAAAGCTCACCGTGTGTCATGAAAGCATCTACAGCGCCACAGTCGTTTAGTACGCCGAAATCGCCAAGAGCATTGCTGCTGGCATGATATAATGAGCACACGCATGTCCCGGTGTCTTCATCTGAGAGACAACATAGGGAACTAGGCGGTTGGCAATTTCTAATAAGCAGAGTCTTTGTGTTCGACAATCTTACCGCATCTCCCGCGGTTATTGCAAACAACGTCCTCCTTGGTGCCCTGAACAGTCTGGACAACGTTGGTCGTCACGGTTGCTGTAGAGTGGGTCAGTGCTGTTGCAGAAATGATGAGGGTTGGAAGGTCTCCCGATGGAGAGTAAAACGTGACAGTCATCCCTGCAATCTCATCAACTGTCAGTTCGAACCACAGCGAAAATCAAAATCGTTCACACACCGTTCCCAGCGCTAGTACAAGCCGATGTGCCGGCAGAATACGCGACTCCAACACTTGTGATCCTACAATGTATACACAGTGCCGATTATTGTCGTCCTCGAGGTCTGCGCAGAAGATTATCAAACTTACGTTAATAGACGCTCCAGGGCAGACTTCACCGTTGCAGGCGGCGCTGAAAAAGGTAAAGGTAGCGTTGTTTCGCCGCGAAATGATAGCATGAAGGTCCCCCCATCGGCTGAACAGCTGATGGTCTGCACCTCGTCAGCTTGGTTGGGCGTCCAAGGATCATCTCCACTCGGGCACGGGACTGTTGAACATCAAAAGAGTACCCAGAGTCAAAATAACTGCGCAAAAAATCACCGCTAACATACTAGCAAATGATACAACGTACTCTTGGAGCAGCTATAACCTGAGTAACGCACACTCTTTCCGCTGTCAAGCTGGACTTTGTCGCAGTAACAACCCTGAACCATATCGGCATCCCAAGTTGCCAATGCGTTGGGATCAGATCCATAGATGAAGCCGGCAGTAGTGTACAAAGCGGTAGGGTGAGTGCTGCCAATTCTCGAAGCGACCGACAAGTTCCGCGGTTGCTGCAGACGGCTGCGTTACTGATCGGACACGACACTGTAGCACACGTTAGAAGAGCAGGAGACCCAAACTACCGCAGTATTGTGACCTACTTCGATTGCATGCAGCTCCTTCAAAACCGAGAAGGCAGCTACAAGTACCTGCGCCAGTGCAGAGACCCTGGTAGCACGCATACAGCTGTCAAAGGCTACCCGCCCTTGGCGAGCAATTCGGGAAATTCTGTACCACATTTGAGCACGGAACAACTGAGTTATGGGCGACGTTGTTTGTCTTTGCTTCCTCCACCCACGCACGCCCAGTGGGGCATTGGGGCTGAGAACAGTCATAGCCTCCATATCCCTGATCACAGATGCATCGATAGAGCGGCCCGCCCGAGCACCTTCCATGATTGTAGCAGCGAGCTACCGAACCAGAAATCCCTGGGAATATAAGACGAGGGTCGATTAGTGGGAGAAGGACTTCCAGACATAATCTTGGCAATGTCGTTGTACCAGCGCAGATCGCCAATCCGCTGCCGCCATAATATCCGCAGTCTAGAATATTGCCCGAGTTTCCTAGTCCTACTCAAGGGTAGCATTAGTCTCAGCGAAGTGAACGTCATTAGTACGCCGGAATTTACCGTCACTGGGACCGAAATCTGCCCCGCATGTACACACACCGATGAGCGTGTTACAGTTCCCCTACCAGAGCATTCCAGCCACTATTCACCTCAGTTAGAGCGCGAGTTAGTTGTGACCTCACCTGCTGCAGTATTTGTTCACGGAGAGATGATGAACTTAGCATTTCTAAGCCTTACCTCTTTGGTTCCTGTTACTGTCAGTGGTGGAGTGGGTCCATACATGGCTTGAGCTCCATCTGTAACACGCTCGACGTTGCCCGGTCAGACCTACGACTCAGCTCCTCTACTTCACTAATTCACTGACGCACCCACCCGTTTCAACTGTAAGCGAGCTGGTGCCCCCTGAAAGACTCGAGGTAGCAACCAGTGCTGGTACATTTCCATGCTCGTACGTGAATGTGACGAGTGCGGATACGCCGTCAGAGTCACAGAGCGTAGTTCCTCCGTTCAGTGTGACGGAGACTCCTCGGATCGTGAGCAGGTCTTCAAGAGCAGCTTTCAGGGTCACGGCCGTGTCGACGCTCCCATCCAGTGGTCGTGTCGTCTCCCCACGAAAGCTCAGCGTGAAGGTCCCCGTGCAGCCATTGCAGAGGCAGGAAACGGACTGCATCTCGTCAACCTGGCCAGTCGAAATGGGGTCGTCTCCGTACGGGCACTGGCGGAGAGAGCAGTCCACGCCCGTGTAGCCGTGATCGCACACATCCGTAGATCCGGTCGGCGTCCCAGGGCGTGTCGTACGTGGCCGAGTAGAACAGGTTGTAGTCGTTCTTGGCGGCAGCCATCGCTCGCATGGACATGCACTTGCCGTGGCCGTTGCAGTTGGTGCGGCAGGCCTGCAGTCGCTCGCAGGCCACACCAGCAAACCCTGCGTCGCACTCGCACCGCCCATTGCCGCGGTTGCAGCGGCCCCGGTTCGAGCACTCCTCCGCCACGGAGCGGACCGAATTGTCGCCCGTGGCGAAGTCGACCCAGGGCGAGGCCTTCGGGCACGCGCGGTCGTTGCAGTCGTAGCCCGTGTAGCCCGGGAAGCAGGTACAGCTAAACGGGCGTTAGCAAGTTAGCAGCGGACAATGGAATGACACCGGAATTCCGTGGGGGATTCCTACGTGTTGTCGCTTGCACAGGTGCCGTGGCGATTGCAGTTGGACGGACAGGAACCCCGGACGCTCGCTTGGAGGCAGCAGCAAAGCGCCAACGCCGTAAGCAGAAGGCGAGGTCGACTCCCGGGCATCTTCGGCGTCTGCTAGCTGGCGAATAGTCGCGCCAACCTTAGACAGTAATTGGTGCTCCAGTTGCCTCAACGCCCAGGGCGACGGCCTGGGGCTGCCGTAGGCAGCAGCGCTTTGGTCGGAACATGGAGCGAGCGAGTCCAACGCGACGCCGTTTCTCCCATCCTCGGGGCTTTGCAGCAGTGGCAGCAATCCGGCGCCAAGATATCGTCGCCCAACGTCAAGTGTGCATGTGTCGAGCTGCAATCACACATCGCCATGACGGCGATCTGTCGCTGTGTCCCCGGTCCTCTTCAACTTGTCCGCGTAGACACGCAGCGGTCGCAGCGTTTTCTCTTGGAAAATGTATACCGCGACGGCGACTCCTTCAACGGGCTGCGTTGAGTCGACACGAGTGGCGACCGAGCGGCCTGACGTGTGGACACCAGCACGCCTCGGCCCAATGCCATCAGCGTCTACGCACGCGCACCTTGCTTGCTCACTCGGCCCACGCTCGACATAACCAAGTCGAACGCAGGCGCTTGACTCGACGTTTGTATGGGGTCAACTACCAACAGTTGGTGCGATTAACACATGACAGACATAACAGGGTAATCCCCAGTGAAGATACTCCCGGAACCGGGTCCTAGCCGCCCAATCAGATCGCAGCGTTTGTGGCCGCACGCCGGTACCGGCGGTCGCTCTTCACTTCGCATTTTGCCGGCTCGAGCGCACTCGCCTCCACGCTTCACCCACCTCAGCCTCAGCATGTCCTTCGCGTTCCGCCGCGCCTCGAAGCGCGTGGCGCTCGGCCTGGGCGCCGGCAGGGCGTGAGCCTTTCGGGTGCCGCCATTGTGTCGGCCAAGGAGCTGCAGCGCCTCGTGGCGCCCATCCAGTGCGAGGACGGCTCCACCATCATGCCGTACGAGACGCCCTCGCGCGCCGCGCAGCTGCAGCGCCTCAAGCAGGAGCAGTTCGACGTGCTGGTGATCGGCGGCGGCGCCACGGCCCGGCTGCGCGCTGGACGCGGCCACGCGCGGGCTCAACACGGCCGTGGTGGAGGCCAGCGACTTCGCGGCCGGCACGTCGGGCCGCTCCACGAAGCTCATCCACGGCGGCATCCGCTACCTGGAGACGGCCTTCATGAAGCTGGACTACGCGGCCTTCAAGCTGGTGAACGAGGCGCTCGAGGAGCGCTCGTTCTTCCTCGGCCGCGCCCTACATGAACCGGCCGCTGCCCATCATGATCCCCATCTACAAGTGGTGGAGGTGCCGTACACATGGGTGGGCGCTGCCTACGACGTGGTGGCCGGCAGCAAGCGCTTCGTGCCCGGCAGCTACTACATCAACGCCGAGGAGGCCATGTTCCAGTTCCCCATGCTGCGCAAGGAGGGCCTCAAGGGCGCCATCGTCTACTACGACGGCCAGATGAACGACACGCGCATGAACGTGTCGATCGCGCTCACGGCCACGCAGAACGGCGCCACGTGGCCAACTACACGTCAAGGTCGTGCGCCTCATCAAGGACGACGAGGGCAAGGTGCGCGGCGCCCACGTCAAGGACTCCATCACTGGCGAGGTGGGACGTCAAGGCGCACGCCGTCGTGAACGCCACCGGCCCTTCACGGACGCGCTGCGTCAGATGGACGACCCCAAGAAGGAGAAGATCTGCGTGCCTGCTGCCGGCGTGCACGGTGCTGCCGACCACTTCAGCCCCAACCGCATGGGCCTCATCGTGCCTAAGACGAGCGACGCCGCGTGCTCTTCTTCCTGCCGTGGGAGAACGGAACGCTGGCCGGTACGACCGACTCGCAGTTCGAGATCACGATGCTGCCGTCCCCACCAAGGAGGAGGTGGACTTCATCATCGACGAGGCCAACCGCTACCTGGCCAAGGACGTCACGCGCAACGACATCAAGTCGGCCTGGTCGGGCATCCGTCCGCTCGTGAAGGACCCGCGTCACGCCGACGGCTCGACGGCCAAGATCTCGCGCGAGCACGTCGTGGAGGTGTCGGACTCGAACATGGTGACGATTGCTGGCGGCAAGTGGACCACGTACCGCCGCATGGCGCAGGACGCGATCGACAAGCTTGTGGAGACTGTGCCGGAAATCAAGGCCAAGGCTTCGCCGTGCAAGACCAAGGAGGTGGGCATCATCGGCGCTGACCGCATCGGCGAGGTATGCAACAAGAAGTTCGACAAGATCACCGTGACCCTGCGTGAGAACTACAACCTGGACAAGGACATCGCCGAGCACCTGATGCGCAACTACGGCACGCGCGCTCTGCAGGTCGAGATCGAGCAGGACGGCTTCCTGGACCGCAAGCACAGCGACCACCCGCGCCGCCTGCACCCAAGTACCCGTATCTCGAGGTTGAGGTCGTTCGCCGTCCGCCAGGAGTACGCCCTGAAGGCGACGGACATCCTGGGCCGCCGCATGCGTCTGGCCTTCATCGACAGCGGCGTGGGCAT